>NC_041393.1:611067244-611213629 GCF_002162155.2 Triticum dicoccoides | reverse complement strand
GCCTCCGTGACCCCACTGGCTGGCGAGCCCCGCCGCCCACGTCGTCCCGCACGGTGCCCCGCGGTTCCTCACTGCCCCACCTCCCGCGTCGGCCCTGGTAGCCGCCGCAGCCCGGAGCCCCGCTGCTCCCCGCCGGCGTCCGCCTCAGCTTCCGCGCCGCTCGCTGGAGCCGCCCCGCCCCTCGCCGGAGTCCACTCCGTCCAGATCCACCGCGGGTGGACGAGATCCACCCGTTCGCCGAACCAAACGCGACTCCGCCCGTCCCGGATACCTCTGTCCCGCACCGTCCCGTCCACGTTTTCGCGGGGTAAATTTCCACTAAGTCCCGAAATATTTTGCATAATAATGCCATGTTCATCGCATCATAACTCTGTGCATCCGGTGTTGCCCTGAGAACGAGATATGTGCAGCTCCTATCGGGATGTCGGCGCATCGGGCAGTCTTGCTGGTCTTGTTTTACCATTGTCGAAATGTCTTGTAAACCGGGATTCCGAGACTGATCGGGTCTTCCTGGGAGAAGGAATATCCTTCGTTGATCGTGTGAGTTTATCATGGGCTAAGTTGGGACACCCCTGCAGGGTATAAACTTTCGAGAGCCGTGCCCGTGGTTATGTGGCAGATGGGAATTTGTTAATGTCCGGTTGTAGATAACTTGACACCAGATCCGAATTAAAACGCATCAACCGTGTGTGTAGCCGTGATGGTCTCTTTTCGGCGGAGTCCAGGAAGTGAACACGGTCTTTGGGTTATGTTTGACGTAAGTAGGAGTTCAGGATCACTTCTTGATCATTGCTAGCTTCACAACCGTTCCTTTGTTTCTCTTCTCGCTCTCACTTGCGTATGCTAGCCACCATATATTGCTTAGTCGCTGCTGCAACCTCACCACTTTACCCCTTCCTTTCCCTTTAAGCTTTGCTAGTCTTGATACCCATGGTAATGGGATTGCTGAGTCCTCGTGGCTCACAGATTACTACAACAACAGTTGCAGGTACAGGTTTTACGATGGTCATGACGCGAGAGCGATGTTTGCTTGTTTGGAGTTCTTCTTCTGCTTCTTCTTCGATCAGGGGATAGGTTCCAGGTCGGCAGCCTGGGCTAGCAGGGTGGATGTCGTCTGAGTTTCTGTTTGTGTTTCATCCGTAGTCGGATGGTGCTCTTATGTAAGATGATGTTGTATTCGTGTGGCTTTGTATGTCTTTTGTATGTATCCCCACCTATTATGTAATGTTGATGTAATGATATCCACCTTGCAAAAGCGTTTCAATATGCGGGTCTATCCTTGGTGGGACCTTCGAGTTCCTTTTGGATAGGGTCGCATATTGAGTGTGACACAAGGCAAACTCCCCCCGAAAAAGAAAGCACAAATTTCTCATAACATGCATCCCAACATAGTTTTAAACTATGGAATCATGATAGACAACTTAAAATCTCGTAAAACTTTTCAACACTGTAGGCAACTTAGGTCCCTTCATGGACAACTTCCATAGTATTGTAGGCAATTGATGACCACTCGTAGGGAACTTCGTAGCAACGTAGACAACTTGGTCTAGACAACTTAGAAGGCATGTTAAAAATATTTACTCTCTGGTAGGAAACTTTCATGGTATTATAAACAACTAAACTATCTACAACTTAGTTTGCGATGTATACAACTTAGCCATCATGGTAACCACCTATTACACTATTGCACACAGCTAATTAGGAGGCTACTACATAATATGTCTCCAACGTATCTATAATTTTTGATTGCTCCATGCTATTATATTATCTGCTTTGGATGTTTTATATGCATTAATATGCTACATTATATTATTTTTGGGACTAACCTATTAATCTAGAGCCCAATGCCAGTTTCTGTTTTTTGCCTGTTTTAGAGTTTCGCACAAAAGGATTACCAAATGGAGTCCAAACGGAATAAAACTTTCGCGATGATCTTTCTTGGACCAGGAGCAAACCAGGAGACTTGGATATGAAGTTGGAGGAGCCACGAGGCGGCCTTAAGGGTGGAGGGCGCGCCCCTCTCTTAAGGGCCCCTCGTGGGTCTCCTGACCTAATTATTTCGCCCATATATACTTTTATACCCCAAAACCATCAGAGGGAGCCACGAAAACACTTTTCCACCGCCGCAACCTTCTGTACCCGTGAGATCCCATCTAGGGACCTTTTCCGATGTCCTTCCAGAGGGGGATTCAATCAAGAAGGGCTTCTACATTAACACCATTGCCCTTCGGATGAAGCGTGTGTAGTTTACCACAAACCTACGGGTCCATAGCTAGTAGCTTGATGGCTTCTTCTCTCTCTCTCTTTGATTCTCAATATCATTTTCTCCTCGATGTAATTGGAGATCTATCTGATATAATACTCTTTTGCGATTTGTTTGCCGAGATCCGATGAATTGTGGATTTATGATCAGATTATCTATGAATATTATTTGTGTCTTCTTTGAATTCTTTTCTGCATGATTTGATACCTTTCCAAGTATCTTCGAATTATCGGTTTAGTTTGACCTACTAGATTGGTTTTTCTTGCAATGGGAGAAGTGCTTAGCTTTGGGCTCAATCTTGCAGTGTCCTTTCCCAGTGACACTAGGGGCAGCAAGGCACGTATTGTATTGTTGCCATCGAGGATAAGAAGATGGGGTTTTCATCATATTGCTTGAGTTAATTACTCTACATCATGCCATCTTACTTAATGTGTTATTCCATCTGTTATGAACTTAGGGCGTGTTCGGGAGCTCTCCAGCTCCTGACTCCTTCAACTCCGCGTCCAGAGTTGAACCGAACGGTCAAACTCCTGGAGTTTCCTGAGAAGCTGTGATGTAGGGTGGAACCCTATAGCGACGATCTTTCACGTTTGGAGGGGATCCCTCGAAGAACACGATGAACACGGGGAAGAACAGGGAGAAATCACAAGGGGAAACACTCAAGAACAAGTCCAAATCACACATCCACTATAGAATCAAACACACAAGATCACAAGGTACATGAACAACAAAGGGAAAGATACAAGGTAAGGTTCATCTCCAAGAGGAGGTCTTGATGATATCCTAGATGGATCTTCCCACAAGGGGGTCTTGATGATATCCCGCAGGATCTTCTCACATGGAGTTCTTGAACTCCATGGGAGTGGTAGTCTCTCTCTCTCAAGAGTAGAGGTAGGAGCAAAGCTCACCTAAGAATGAGCTATCATATTTGCTAACTCTAGAAAGGAGGTGGAGGAGGTCTATTTATAGTCTAGTCGGCGAAGGGGTAAGTGAGGGGGCGAATGGGTACATGGGCCTCAGCCCGAAGCGTTGCACGCAGGCAAGGCCCGGATGAACCGGATGGGGGTCCGGATGATCCGGCCGTCGTCCGGATGATCCGGGAGGGGGCCCGGATGATCCTGCTTCAGGAGAAACCTTTGGGTATCCTCAGCGCGGTTATCCGGATGATCCGGAGGGGGGCCCGGATGATCCGGCTGGGTCCGTATGATCCGGACGGCGGTCCGGATGTGCGGGCTAGCTTCAGCCGCTGCTCCGTCTTCTTCTCCTTTCTTCCGTCTTCTCTTCCACGCTTCCCTCGCGGATGGTGTAGTCGTTCCTTGGCTCTTGCACTCCTCCTCGTCGTCCGTGAAGTTCCGACAATACCTATGCATGCACACGGGAGAAGTGTCAAGTAGTATGCCATCCTCAAAGGGGTCAAGTGAGCACGTGTAAAGGAGATGATTCACCTTTGTGTGTGTGAAGTAGATGTCGCACTTGTCACTTGCCAAATGGGCTCTTGACATGGTGATGTCCGTAGGATGCTCCACATCATCCCCTCCCCCTTGGGAAAGATCCGACCTCGGATCAAAAACCAAATCACCATGGGAAAGAGATGGCGTTGCCGTGTAGAAGTGGTCAATCACCAAGTTCTTGTCATCTTGAAGTTCCAAATGGGCACTCTCCAATGTCGCACCGTCTTGTAATTCCTTCAAAAGTAGCAAAGATAACAAGCACTTGGAAAAACAAATGTGGTTGTCGTAGGAGCAAAACCAAGCATTCAAGAGGTGATTCACCCAACAAGTGTTGTCGTCAAGCATAGCATATGGTTTGACAAAGAAGTGTGTCATGACATTTGGACATATAAATTGAGCACAATCAAGTACATCATGGGAACAAACATGTAAATGGGAGGTCAAGATGCAAATATATGTGATAAGTGAACAAGCATCAACCTCAAAGTCATAGCGATCATGCATAAAGCGCTCAATAAATGGTCGATGGTAGGCATATGAATCATTCACGACACCAAATAAAATTAAGTGTCTAAACACATGGGTCAAGTGCAAGACAATCCAAGCATATCGTGCATAGGGTGTAGTGAAAATAGTGTGGCACTCAACACAATAGAAAGAGCAATTGTTCAACATGTGTGAGGCAATCAAGTTAATCATGTGACAAGCAATGGGACATGACATATGTGAAGAAATGATATTGGTGCAACCAACCATATGATAGTAGCAAGTAGTCCAAGAATTGGATGCAACACACAAGGCATATATATCATGATGCATGGGAATGTGATAATGGCAAGTCAAAGCAAGATCTCTAGCAAGTGTGCAATCAAGTGGTCCAAGATGACCAATAAGTCTCACGGTGCAAGCAACACAAGTAGTATTATCCGCAATATGCATGCTCAAGAAAGATGTCACCTTGAAGGCATGTCCTTGTGCATTCTTCACAATGCCGAAGCGCAAGCAAGCGCGGTGTAGAAGCGAGTCGTGGTAGAATGTATGAGGCTCGCTCTCAAGAGCTCGAATGGTCAACTCACGTGAAGTGGAAGTCGAAACAAAGTCCAAGTATCCTACACATGCACACAACAAAACAAAGAACGTATGCACATGGTAGACAAACACGTCATCCATCATGATGGTTCTCTTCTCTTGCACATAACCATTAGAAGCACAAGTGCATGAATAATATGATGCAACAATGGCTATATTCATGGCACTAGGTATATGGTGCAAAGAAGTAAGACAAGCATGCTTCACAAGAATTATGTCAAAATCTCCAAATATATGCGAGAATGCTATGGGGGCAATCTCATGAGCAAGAAGAGAATCATTGTTGCACTCAATACATGGAAGATCATTTAGCATGAGAGAGGCAATACATGGAGATATATGACAAGAAGCAATATGACTCATGTGCAAAGCATATAGATGGTTGTCATCAACCGCATGAGATGAGCAAGTATGACACAAGAGACAATGATCAAGATATATCATGTGAGAGGCATGAGCATATATGTCATCAACCCAAGAAAGCAAGTAGTGGAACATGGGTGATGCAACATAGCGAGCATTCATAGCTATCAAATCAAGCAAGCTAGTAGTGCGAAGATGCAACATACTAGGAGGAATCATGGCAAACATGTCATTGGTGCAAATAGTGGGCATGAATAATTCACAAGTCATAGCACAAGCATGAAAGCAAGATATGAGTACAATATCATGAATGTATTGGCGAGAGGCCATATGTGAATAGCAATGGGTCATCATGACTCTCCCAACACAACAAGCATCAATAGAATGGGGCACATGATAAACATGGCAAAAGCAACAAGGATCTCCACCAAGCATGCAAATACACATAGGAATATCATAATGGAGAATCATGGGTAGATGCAAACAAGGGTCACAATTGCATGGCAAAGGCATAGAAGCAAGCATAGCATGCAAAGTGAACACGGTAAAATGAGCATAATGTGAGAAGTGGTAAATGGTGCATAGCCGTGTGAGAGCCAAGTAGAGGAGTTGCGCGTAGTCCTTGCGCGAAGGGAACGGTGGTAAGGATAGTCCACAGGATCCCAAATCGTCATTGCTCTCAAGAGCTCGTTTTGTCAACTCGTGGGATTGCGAGGTTGACAAGTATTCCTGGGTACCTACACAAAAGAGACACAAACGAAAGAAATTGTGTGTGTGGTAAATGTAGACATCATCCATCATGACGTGTATGTGCACGTGTGAGTTAGCACAAGATAGGCATCGCTCAAAGAAATTTGATGCATGGTATAGGAACATGTCATCCATCATGAAATAATAGTTGTTATGTATGACACGATGGGGACACAAATTGAGCAAAGAAGTATAAGGCACATCAAAAGCATGTTTATTCATGGGGAGCATATGGTGCACACACATATTGGGATCATGCAATGGATGGGATGGATCAAAATCTCCTAAAATGTATGAGGAAACTATGTGGGTCTCCTCATGAGCAATATCGGAAACATCACATGGAGAAAATGGACAACATCCAAAACAATGCATATCCGAAGCTAGGTGGTCATGGCATGGCATATGAGATAAATGATGCAAATGGAGCATATCAATATCATCACAAGAGAAACAAATGCCAATAACCATGGGCTTGTCATCTATGCCATATGTGCAAATTGGGTTTATTTTAATGGCATATGCATAGTCACTATGAAGAGATTGCAAATAAGACATATGGTTGATCTCATGCATAGCATATGACAAGTCAATCGGATTATCAAACATGATGTGACCTAAAGAATTGTCACAAGAAATCCTATGTAACATGGCATCACAACTAATAGACTCCACAATAGAATCATCATACTCATCATAAATGGGCAAATCATCGCATGGGGAAATCATACTAGCATGAAGCATGGCAATATGTGGATCAACATCATGTAAGCAATCAATGTCAAGAATGTCCGCTGGTGGGACTAGAGCATCACCTTCACCTTTGTTACCTTTGTCATTCCACTCAAGTGGTGTAGGTGAGGTGGGAAACACCAAATGGTGGTCATCTTCATCTTGATGGAACCATGTGGGGGGTGCATCATATTCCACCATGGCCATCGTCTTGTCCAAAGGGAGGACGAAGTCATCGAGGATCGGTGCGTCATCATAAATAGGACCTAGCACCAAATGAGAAGACACAATAGAGGTAGAGGTCAAGTTGTTAGAAATGCAAATGGCCTCACGAGACCTATCAACTATCTCACTCTCTCTATGTGGTGGTTCACTCACTCCCTCAAAGTAGGTGCACTCAAAGTCACATATGGTGGAGTCACTCATCTCACTCAAGTGGTGGTGGTTGTGGCTCTCCTCACATGGAAGGTGGGGCAACTCATCATATATGGGGCTAGTGGTGATGTCACTCTCACTCTCAATATGGTGGCAAAAGTCACTCAAGTCATCATACATCGCCGTGGTCGAAGGGAAAGTCCCATGCTCAACCATCTCGTCGTGGTCGCCGTGGATGAAGGCCGAAGATGGCACATCATCACTCTCGTCGTGGATGAAGGCCGAAGATGGCACATCATCACTCTCGCCTCCTAAGATGGAAGCATCATCCTTGCTCGCCACCTTGTCGCTCGCCTCCAAAGCTTGGTCCTTGGGAGCATCGTCTTGGAGCTCGTCGGGCTTGGACATCGTGGTGGTACTAGCCTCATGCTTGTCGTAGAGCTTGGTCGCCGCGAAGTGTGCTTGGGGTGGAGAAGCCTTGGCCTTCATGAGTTCTTGTTCCGCCTTGAGAGCACCAATGTAGTAGTCGTCGATGGACTTGTAGTTCTCGAGGAAGATGGTCTTGGAGATGTCGTTGTGCAATCCCATCATGAAGTGGAACTTCATCGAAATGGGTTCGTCCACGCCGGCTCGTCGCAAGGCAACCATCATCTCCTTGAAGTACTTGTCGATGGACTTGGATCCTTGGGTGATGTTCTCCAATTGGCGTCGAAGTTGTTCCGTGTAGGTTGGAGGCACAAACTCTCGCCGTAAAGCTCTCGTCGTCTTGGGCCAACTCATCTCGTAGCTCTCCGAAGGTGTATGAAGCCACCATATCGAGGCGTAGTCGTGGAAGTTTCTTGTGGCGCACTTCACTTGATCTTCGGGACGAACTTGATGTAGCTTGAGGTAGTCGTCCATCAAACGCTCCCACTCGAGGTACTCCTCGGGTTCTTGAGTCCCATAGAAAGGAATCGCGTGGTCGATGTCGAGGTCGTAGTAGCTCGTGGAAGTCGCGGACTTGAGCTTGGGGAGCTTCTCTTGAGCGTAGTCTTGGGGTTCTTGTTGGCGAAGATGCCGTATGTCCGTAGGCGAAGATGCCTTGAAGTCGCTTGGCGAAGATGCCAAGGGAGATGGTGAAGTCATTGAGCGGTTGCTGATGTAGAGCTCTTGACCTTCACGTTCTTGTTGGTGATGGTGTCGATGCCGATGTGATCTTGCCGGAGATGGTAGCTCGGAAGCATGTGCTCTTGAGCGTCTTCTCGAAGATAAGGAAGATCGCTTGTAGGACTTGATGAGGGCTTTGATCTCCTCCATTTTAGCTTGCATCTTGGCGTCGGAGTTGTTGTTCATGGCATCGAACTCGTTGTTGTTGTTGTAGACCGAAGATGAAATGCCTTGTCTATCCATCACAAGACTCGAGTAGAGGTGAGTAGGAAATGAGATAAACAATACCAAGTTACCTTTTCCCAAAGTTGAGGATGTATCCCGTGTCACTCAATGTGAGATGAAAGAATAGTGGAATTGGTACCGGACTTGTTCACTCACACCTATCAAGTAAAGCTTATGGTAGAGCTCGGTGAGGATAGTGGCACAAAAATTTGATGCAAAATGTTAGCAAGAGTCAATAATGTTGAAAGAGATTCACAAATTCACAAGCGAAACAAGTAGACCAATAGCAATATGCGGCTCACGGAAACACACACACGGATAGATAAATGGGGTCGTGCAACCAAGGAATGAGCACAAAATGTGGAATCCACAGAAAACGCTCGTGTTGCACAACTCAAGATAGACGCTAGCATGATTGCTCAATAGGCGGATACGACACTTGTGCACAACCTATAAGATGCAAAATGGATAAACTTCCTATCCCAAGTATGCTATATATGTATGGTTCCCGGTGTTTCTCACACAATGATCCAAGATGATCAAATATGATACCATATGATATATTGTGATGCTATGGCTATTGCTTACAAGCTCTTTGCTCTCTTTCTTTTGCTTAAAAGCTTTATTCTCTCTTTTTTTTTCTATGGCCACTTTTGCACAATGCACAAACCAAGATAGCAATTGTGTATATGCGGGAACAAACTTGAGGCACAATGGATGATATGATACCAAGATGATATGGTATGTATGCAATGGATGGTGTAGACCACTAATGTGCACAAGTCACGTTGCCAGCAATACTCAAATGGCTAGTCTCGATAGGCAAGTAACGCAAAATGGGCTAGGGGTTAACAATGCAATTGCAAGGGAATATACAAAGGTGTCGTTGAGGTTACCGTCCTTTGCGATGATGATTGGCGGTGTTCTTGGTGTACATACCAAGATGATGGAGACTCGTCCCTAAGTAGCCGAAACACCTTAGGAAACGGAAAAACCGCAAACTGAAAATCTCAGATGACAAATGTCAAATGGTGGTAGAGGAAAGCGGTGGTGGTGTTGCACTAGGCAATGCGAAAGTGGAATGATGGGCTATACACGAGTCGGAGTTGAATTTGCCGTCCCTAAGTAGCCGAAACACCTTAGGAGACTCTAGTCACAACTCAAATAAAATTGGGTTAAGTTTGGTTGTCGGAAGTGTATGGTGGGCAAGGTTATGTGGAAGTGGTGGTGGTGGTTGATGAAGAAGAAATTGTCCCTAAGTAGCCGAAACACCTTAGGAGACTCTAATCACAACTCAAACAACCACATATGCAATGGGGAACAAAATGGGTTAGGTTGCGGAAGTCGGTGGTGGTAATGCGGATGATATGGTGGTGGCCCTAGGCAAACTTGCCAAATTTTAGAAAATATGATGGAGTCAAATGATATTCTTGGTATTTTTTTGGGATAGGGGATGTCAATAGCTTCAAAACGAGCTAAAGAACGTCAAAAACGGACTTCGGATGAATTAGTTATGACCAAAACAAAATTTCAGCCGAGTCAGTGTCAGGGTTAACCGGACATCCGGGAGGAGGTCCGGATGATCCGGGTGTACATCCGGATGATCCGGGTTCGTCAGCTCCGGTTCTGTTTTCTGGGTGCGTGGGGTATCCGGACGTCCGGGGGGGCGTCCAGCTGATCCGGGGGATGTCCGAATGATCCGGGAGAAGGTCCGGATGATCTGGGCAAGTCAATCCGCTCGGGATTTGCTCGTGGAGACGAATTTTTGGGCGGAATTTGGAGATTTTGGGGTCAAAATTGGCGAGATTTCGTGGATGGAAGGTTGGGAAACTTGGGAAATGCTAGATCCACTTGAAACCAAGCAAATCCACGGATCAAAATCAACAAAACATCATCAAACCAACAAATCACAAAAAAATTTGGGGGCTATTTTTGGTGGGAATTTTTGGATTTAGGACGAAAACAACAAAATCAAGCTAGAAAACACGGGGTAGGGGCTCCAAAAACGTGATCAACGTGGCTCATGATACCATATGATGTAGGGTGGAACCCTATAGCGACGATCTTTCACGTTTGGAGGGGATCCCTCGAAGAACACGATGAACACGGGGAAGAACAGGGAGAAATCACAAGGGGAAACACTCAAGAACAAGTTCAAATCACACATCCACTAGACAATCAAACACACAAGATCACAAGGTACATGAACAAGAAAGGTAAAGATACAAGGTAAGGTTCATCTCCAAGAGGAGGTCTTGATGATATCCTAGATGGATCTTCCCACAAGGGGGTCTTGATGATATCCCGCAGGATCTTCTCACATGAAGGTCTTGAACTCCATGGGAGTGGTAGTCTCTATCTCTCTCAAGAGTAGAGGTAGGAGCAAAGCTCACCTAAGAATGAGCTATCATATTTGCTAACTCTAGGAAGGAGGTGGAGGAGGTCTATTTATAGTCTAGTGGGCGAAGGGGTAAGTGAGGGGGCGAATGGGTACATGGGCCTCGGCCCGAAGCGTTGCACGCAAGCAAGGCCCGGATGAACCGGATGGGGGTCTGTTTAGGATAGCTTTACCTAGAAAAAGTATGAAACTAGAGGTACTTTGTAGGTGTGATAGGATAGGTTTGCAAGATAATAGAGAGCACGTAAATAAATAGTAGGGGCTGTTTAGATAAAGATGCAAAAAAGTAAATATAGCGAGTGTGGAAGTGGTAGTAGGAGTTGCAGAATTGTCCCTAAGCAATTGACTACTTTACTAGACCGATAGCAAGTTTTATGTGGGAGAGGCCACTGCTAGCATGTCATCCCTGACTTGGAATTCTATGCACTTATGATTGGAACTATTAGCAAGCATCCGCAACTACTAACGTTCATTAAGGTAAAACCCAACCATAGCATTAAGATATATTGGTCCCCCTTCAATCCCGTATGCATCAATTTCTATGCTAGGTTGAAGCTTCTGTCAGTCTAGCCCTCCAATACATGGTCCTATCAACATACAACTAACCCTATGGTGTGATCCACGCGCGCGCTCATATGATGGGCACCAAAGGACAACAACATAACCACAAGCAAATTAAATCAATCATAGCAATTCATCAACCACCAATAGGACAACAAAAATCTACTCAGACATCATAGGATGGCAACACATCATTTGAAAATAATATGAATCATAAAGCACCATGTTCAAGTAGAGGGTACAACGGGTTGCGGGAGAGTGGACCGCTGTAGATAGAAGGGGGAAGGTGATGGAGATGTTGGTGAAGATGATGGAGGTGTTGGTGAAGATCGCGGTGATGATGATGGCCCCCGGCAGCGCTCCGGCGCCACCGGAAGGAAGGGGGAGAGGGCCCCCCTTCTTCTTCTTCTTCTTCTTCTTCTTCTTCTTCTTCTTCTTCTTCTTCTTCTTCTTCTTCTTCTTCTTCTTCTTCTTCTTCTTCTTCTTCCTTCACCTCCTCCCTAGATGGGAGAAGGGTTTCCCCTCTGTTCCTTGGCTCCCATGGATTGGGAGGGGCGAGAGCCCCTCCGATATTGGATCTATCTCTCTGTTTCTGTGTTCTCAGATTCTGCCCCTTCACCGTTTCTTTTATATCTGGAGATCCGTAACTCTGATTGGGGTGAATCTTTCGCCCAGATTTTTCTCACAAAATTAGCTTTCTTGCGGCAAAAGAAGAGCGTCAGCCGCCTTACGGGTGGCCCAGGAGAGTGCCAGGCGCGCACTCCTATCTCCTGGTCACCTCGGGCACCGTTTCGCGTTGATTCTTCCTCCGGAAAATCCCAAATATTTCAAAATAATTCTCCTTCCATTTTTAACCCGTTTGGATTCCGTTTGATATTGGGTTTCTGCGAAAAATGAAACATGCAACAAACAGGAACTGGCACTGGGCACTGGATCAATATGTTAGTCCCAAAAATAGTATAAAAAGTTGCCAAAAGTATATGAAAGTTGAAGAATATTGGCATGGAACAATCAAAAATTATAGATATGACGGAGACGTATCAGCATCCCCAAGCTTAATTCCTACTCGTCCTCGAGCAAGTAAATGATAAAAAAGATAATTTTTGATGTGGAATGCTACCTAGCTTAATCTTGATCATATGTCTAATCATGGCATGAATATTAAGATACGAGTGATTCAAAGCAATAGTCTATCATTTGACTTAAAAACAATAATACTTAGGGCATCCCAACAAACAATCATGTCTTTCAAAACATCAATGCTTCAGAATGTTATCCCTACAAAATCATATAGTATGGTATGCTCCCTTTTCATAACACAAGGTATCCCTCATGCCTATCCCGGTGTCAGCCAAGCAATTGTTTCATACTATTGTATTCTCAAACTTTTTCAACCTTCATGCAATACATGAGCGTGAGCCATGGATATAGCACTATGGGTGGAATAGAATATGATAGTAGAGGTTATGTGGAAATGCCATGATAGGTAGGTATGGTGGCTGTTTTGAGGAAGATATAAGGAGGCTTATGTGTGATAGAGCGTATCGTATCACGGGGTTTGGATGGGCCGGCGAAGTTTGCACCAACTCTCGAGGTGAGAAAGGGCAATGCACGGTACCGAAGAGGCTAGTAATGATGGAAGGGTGAGAGTGCGTATAATCCATGGACTCAACATTAGTCATAAAGAACTCACATACTTATTGCAAAAATTTATTAGCCTTTGAAACAAAGTACTACGCGCATGCTCCTATTGGGAGGTTGGTAGGAGTTAACCATCGCGCGCCCCCGACCTTCACGCAAAGATAAACAATCAAAATACAATGCGCGCCAATTTGGTTACATAGTTAGTAGACCATATTTGCATGCTTCGGGAATCACAAACCTTAACACCAACATCCTTACTAAACACAACCATCTACTAGTACCTCCCACATATTATCACCTCTATATCGCAAAACTATTGCAAGGAATCAAACATATCATATTCAGTGATCCACAAGTTTATGTAGGATTTTATGACTAACCATGTGATTGACCAATTCCTGTCATCTCTCTAAATAAATATAAGTGAAGCAAGAGAGTTTTATTCTTTCTACAAAAGATATGCCCACGCTCTAGCAAATATAAGTGAAGCAAAATAGCATTCTACAAATGGCGGTTTTCTAAGTAAAGAGAAACAGGCAACCCAAACTTCAAAAGATATAAGTGAAGCACATGAAGCGTTCTATAAAGCCATACTCAAAAGATTTAAGTGAAGTGCAATGAGCATTCTATAAATCAACCAAGGACTATCTCATGCCAGCATGGTGCATAAAAGAAAAAATGAAAACTAAATGCAAAAGACGCTCCAAGACTTGCACATATCGCATGAACGAAACGAATCCGAAAACATACCGATATTTGTTGAAGAAATAGGGGATGCCTTCCGGGGCATCCCCAATCTTAGACGCTTGAGTCTCCTTGAATATTTACTTGGGGTGCCTCGGGCATCCCCAAGCTTGAGCTCTTGCCTCTCTTCCTTTTCCTCATATTAGACACTTCATCCACACAAAACTTCAACAGAAAACTCGGTAAAATCCGTTAGTATAATAAAGCAAATCGCCACTCTAAGTACTGTTGCAAACCAGTTCATATTTTATTTTTGCATTGTGTCTACTGTAATATAACTTTTTCATGGCTTAATCCACTGAGATAAATTGATAGTTTCATCAAAACAAGTAAACTGTGTATCAAAAACAGAATCTGTCAAAAACAGAACAGTCTGTAGCAATCTGAACATTCACCATACTTCTGGTACCCCAAAAATTCTACCAAAATTAGGAAAAATAAACAAGTTGTACATAAAGACAGTGTAAAAATAATCAGAACAGTTTGACGTTCCACTTAAAAATATATAATCGCGCACTACAGCCAAAGTTTCTGTCCTGCACCGTACAAACCAACAAGCATTGTAAACATCCTAAAGGCAAACCTTGGCACATTATTTTTATAATACAATGGAATTGTACAAGGGGATAATTATTTCTGATGAAAAGTTTCTGTAATTAAGATTCACAAAGTTTCCGTGAGCATGAACAAAGTTCAAGGAGCTCTCCCACTTCAACAATGCTTGTCTCTCTCACTTTCACTTTCCTTTTTGAAAAGTTTTGGTTTCCCCTCTTTATTTGTTTTTTTGTTTTTAAACTATATGAAAGCACTCAACAGAAATAAATGACTCTCTAAAACTTCCGGGTTGTCTCCCTGGCAGCGCTTTCTTTAAAGCCATTAAGATAGGCATTTAGTGCTCAAGTAATGAATCCACCTGGATCCCAAGGTGTATCAAAGCCAATTTTAATTAACAATGATTTGTAATTTAGTAGTGAGCACAAATTAACATATATCAAGCAATGACGAAGTCTAATTCTCTTCCTATGCATCGGCATGTCATAAAAGAACAATTCATGCACACCAAGTAAAGGCCAATGCATGGTATAAGCAGTTCCTTGCAATTTTATTGTATTGGAAACATAAAGAGGCGGATATATAGTTCCTCTTTCATAATAATTGCAAGTAGGAGCATCAAGCACATGCATACTATATCTTTCAAAATTATCATGTGCAACGGTAAAACGCAACCCATAAATATAATCCTTAATAAGCACAAACTTCTCCGATATAGTGTAGTTTGGAGATTTCAAAAAGATAATAGGACTATCATGCGTGGGTGCAATCGCAACAATTTCATGTTTAACATAAGGAACTACAGCAAGTTCATCTCCATAAGCATAATTCATATTGGCATCTTGGCCACAAGCATAGCAAGCATCATCAAAAAGGGATATTTCAAGAGAATCAACGGGATCATAACAATCATCATAGCAATCGTCCTTCGGTAAGCATGAAGGGGAATTAAACAATGTATTAGTTGAAGAGTTACTCTCATTAGAAGGTGGGCACGGGTGATCAATCCGCTCTTCCTCCTTTTGTTCTTCGCTCTCCTCATCATCTTTTTTATCCAATGAGCTCACAGTTTCATCAATTTCTTCTTCCATAGCTTCCTGCAAAATATTAGTCTCTTCTTGGACAGCGGAGACTTTCTCAATAAAAGCATCAATATTGTAATTGTATTCATAATTGTCATAGCAATATTTCAATATAGCAAAAAATTAGGTCTATAAACATCATCATATAAAGCTTCATACTTTTCAAACAAAGATTCAATTTCATAAGCAGCCTTAAAATCAACAAATTCTTCAATTCGTTCAACATCATAGTAATCATATATACCATTAGCATAAGAAGCTAAGGTTTCATTATCATTAAATTTACATAAAAAGGGAAGGTGTGGAGGCCTCATCCTAGAGCAACAAGTGTAATCATATCTGAAGCATAGATCCCGAGCATACCAATGCAACATTTGAATTTGATGCCATAATAGTTTCCCTTTTTGTGTCAAGCGATAATCCCTAAAGTATTCACGTTGATCCAACGTTACTCCCATTATAAAGTTGAATAGGGTTTTCTCAGGATTATCAAAGTAGTACATAACATTTTTCACATCATGATCATCGAGGGTTTTAGGAGGTTCCCCATCTCCATGAGCAGCAAGTACACCTAATTTTTTTGGTATTTCATGTTCCATAACTCTAACTAAAGATAGAGAACAACTTAGAACAGCAAATAAAAATTACTTAGTGATAAAGCAAACAAGCACACACGAGAATATTCACCCCACGCTATGACTCCCCGGCAACGGCGCCAGAAAAAGGTCTTGATAACCCGCAAGTATACGGGATAGTTGTAGCCTATTTAGATAAGTAAGAGTGTCGAACCCAACAAGGAGATAAAGGTAGAACAAATACTCTCTCAAGTCCTCTCGTCCACTGATACGACTCTACGCACGCTTGACGTTCGCTTTACCCAGAACAAGTATGAAACTAGAGGTACTTTGTAGGTGTGATAGGATAGGTTTGCAAGATAATAAAGAGCACGTAAATAAAAAGTAGGGGCTGTTTAGATAAAGATGCAAAAAAGTAAATATAGTGAGTGTGGAAAAGAGGTGGTAGGAGTTGCGGAATTGTCCCTAAGCAATTGACTACTTCACTAGACCGATAGCAAGTTTTATGTGGAAGAGGCCACTGCTAGCATGTCATCCCTGACTTGGAATTCTATGCACTTATGATTGGAACTATTAGCAAGCATCCGCAACTACTAACGTTCATTAAGGTAAAAGCCAACCATAGCATTAAGAAATATTGGTCCCCCTTCAATCCCGTATGCATCAATTTCTATGCTAGGTTGAAGCTTCTATCAATCTAGCCCTCCAATACATAGTCCTATCAACATACAACTAACCCTATGGTGTGATCCACGCGTGCGCTCATATGATGGGCACCAAAGGACAACAACATAACCACAAGCAAAATTAAATCAATCATAGCAATTCATCAACCACCAATAGGACAACGAAAATCTACTCAGACATCATAGGATGGCAACACATCATTGGAAAATAATATGAAGCATAAAGTACCATGTTCAAGTAGAGGGTACAGAGGGTTGCGGGAGATTGGACCGCTATAGATAGAAGGGGGAAGGTGATGGAGATGTTGGTGAAGATGATGGAGGTGTTGGTGAAGATCACGGTGATGATGATGCCCCCCGGCAGCGCTCCGGCGCCACAGGAAGCAAGGGGGAGAGGGCCCCCCTTCTTCTTCTTCTTCCTTCACCTCCTCCCTAGAAGGGAGAAGGGTTTCCCCTCTGGTCCTTGGCTCCCATGGATTGGGAGGGGCAAGAGACCCTCCGAGATTGGATCTATCTCTCTGTTTCTGTGTTCTCGGATTCTACCCTTCACCGTTTCTTTTATATCCGGAGATTCGTAACTCGGATTGGGGTGAATCTTTTGCCCAGATTTTTCTCATAAAATTAGCTTTCTTGCAGCAAAAGAAGAGCGTCAACCGCCTTACGAGTGGCCCAGGAGAGTGCGAGGCACGCCCAGGGGGGTGGGCACGCCCCTATCTCCTGGCCACCATGGGCACCGTTTCGCGTTGATTCTTCCTCCAGAAAATCCCAATTATTCCAAAATAATTCTCCGTCCATTTTTATCCCGTTTGGATTCCGTTTGATGTGGGGTTTCTGTGAAACATAAAACATGCAACAAACAAGGACTGGCACTGGGCACTGGATCAATATGTTAGTCCCAAAAATAGTATAAAAAGTTGCCAAAAGTATATGAAAGTTGAAGAATATTGACATGGAACAATCAAAAATTATAGATACGACGGAGACGTATCAGCATCCCCAAGCTTAATTCTTGCTCGTCCTCGAGTAGGTAAATGATAAAAAAGATAATTTTTGAGGTGGAATGCTACCTAGCATAATCTTGATCATATGTCTAATCATGGCATGAATATTAAGATACGAGTGATTCAAAGCAATAGTCTATCATTTGACATAAAAACAATAATACTTAGGGCATCCCAACAAACAATCATGTATTTCAAAACATCAATGCTTCAGAATGTTATACCTACAAAATCATATAGTATGGTATGCTCCCTTTTTCTTAACACAAGGTATCCCTCATGCCTATCCCGGTGTTAGCCAAGCAATTGTTTCATACTATTGTATTCTCAAACTTTTTCAACCTTCATGCAATACATGAGCGTGAGCCATGGATATAGCACTATGGGTGGAATAGAATATGATAGTAGAGGTTATGTGGAAATGCCATGATAGGTAGGTATGGTGGCTATTTTGAGGAAGATATAAGGAGGCTTATGTGTGATAGAGCGTATCGTATCATGGGGTTTGGATGCACCGGCGAAGTTTGCACCAACTCTTGAGATGAGAAAGGGCAATGCACGGTACCGAAGAGGCTAGTAATGATGGAAGGGTGAGAGTGCGTATAATCCATGGATTCAACATTAGTCATAAAGAACTCACGTACTTATTGCAAAAATTTATTAGCCCTTGAAACAAAGTACTATGCGCATGCTCCTAGGGGGGACGTTGGTAGGAGTTAACCATCGCGCGCCCCCGACCTTCACGCAAAGATAAATAATCAAAATACAATGCACGCCAATTTGGTACATAGTTAGTAGACCATATGTGCATGCTTCGGGAATCACAAACCTTAACACCAACATCCTTACTAAACACAACCATCTACTAGTACCTCCCAAATATTATCACCTCTATATCGCAAAACTATTGCAAGGAATCAAACATATCATATTCAGTGATCCACAAGTTTATGTAGGATTTTATGACTAACCATGTGATTGACCAATTCCCGTCATCTCTCTAAATAAATATAAGTGAAGCAAGAGAGTTTTATTCTTTCTACAAAAGATATGCCCACGCTCTAGCAAATATAAGTGAAGCAAAATAGCATTCTACAAATGGCGGTTTTCTAAGTAAAGAGAAACAGGCAATCCAAACTTCAAAAGATATAAGTGAAGCACATGAAGCGTTCTATAAAGCCATACTCAAAAGATTTAAGTGAAGTGCAATTAGCATTCTATAAATCAACCAAGGACTATCTCATTCCAGCATGGTGCATAAAAGAAAAAATGAAAACTAAATGCAAAAGACGATCCAAGACTTGCACATATCGCATGAACGAAATGAATCCGAAAACATACTGATATTTGTTGAAGAAAGAGGGGATGCTTTCCGGGGCATCCCCAAGCTTAGACACTTGAGTCTCCTTGAATATTTACTTGGGGTGCCTCGGGCATCCCCAAGCTTGAGCTCTTGCCTCTCTTCCTTTTCCTCATATCGAGACATCCTCGATTAGACACTTCATCCACACAAAACATCAACAGAAAACTTGGTAAGATCCGTTAGTATAATAAAGCAAATCACCACTCTAAGTACTGTTGCAAACCAATTCATATTTTATTTTTGCATTGTATCTACTGTAATATTACTTTTTCAGGGCTTAATCCACTGATATAAATTGATAGTTTCATCAAAACAAGTAAACTGTGCATGAAAAGCAGAATCTGTCAAAAACAGAACAGTCTGTAGCAATCTGAACATTCACCATACTTTTAGTACCCTAAAAATTCTACCAAAATTTGGAAAAATAAACAATTTGAACATCAAGACAGTTCAAAAAGAATCCGAACAGTTTGACGTTCTAGTTAAAAATGTAAAATCACGCACTACATCCAAAGTTTCTGTCCTGCACCGTACAAACCAACAAGCATTGTAAACATCCTAAAGGCAAACCTTGGCACATTATTTTTATAATACAATGGAATTGTACAAGGGGATAATTATTTCTGATGAAAAGTTTCTGTAATTAAGATTCACAAAGTTTCCGTGAGCATGAACAAAGTTCAAGGAGCTCTCCCACTTCAACAATGCTTGTCTCTCTCACTTTCACTTTCCTTTTTGAAAAGTTTTGGTTTCCCCTCTTTATTTGTTTTTTTGTTTTTAAACTATATGAAAGCAATCAACAGAAATAAATGACTCTCTAAAACTTCTGGGTTGTATCCTTGGCAGCGCTTTCTTTAAAGCCATTAAGCTAGGCATTTAGTGCTCAAGTAATGAATCCACCCGGATCCCAAGGTGTATCAAAGCCAATTTTAATTAACAATGATTTGTAATTTAGTAGTGAGCACAAAGTAACATATATCAAGCAATGACAAAGTCTAACTCTCTTCCTATGCATCGGCATGTCATAAAAGAACAATTCATGCACACCAAGTAAAGGCCAATGCATAGTATAAGCAGTTTCTTGCAATTTTATCATATTGGAAACATAAAGAGGCGGAGATATAGTTCCTATTTCATAATAATTGCAATTAGGAGCAGCAAGCACATGCATATTATATCTATCAAAATTATCATGTGCAACAGTAAAAGGCAACCCATCAATATAATCCTTAATAAGCACAAACTTCTCCGATATAGTGTAGTTTGGAGAATTCAAAAAGATAATAGGACTATCATGCGTGGGTGGAATAGCAACAATTTCATGTTTAACATAAGGAACTATAGCAAGTTCATCTCTATAAGCATAATTCATATTGGCATCTTGGCCACAAGCATAGCAAGCATCATGAAAAAGGGATATTTCAAGAGAATCAACGAGATCATAACAATCATCGTAGCAATCATCCTTCTGTAAGCACGAAGGGGAATTAAACAATGTATGAGTTGAAGATTTACTTTCATTAGAAGGTGGGCACGGGTGATCAATCCGCTCTTCCTCCTTTTGTTCTTCGCTCACCTCATCATCTTTTTCATCCAATGAGCTCACAGTTTCATCAATTTCTTCTTCCATAGCTTCCTGCAAAATATTAGTCTCTTCTTGGACAGCGGAGACTTTCTCAATAAAAGCATCAATATTGTAATTGTATTCATAATTGTCATAGCAATATTTCAATATAGAAAAATTTTCAGGTCTATAAACTTCATCATCTAAAGCTTCATACTTTTGAAACAAAGATTCAATTTCATAAGCAGCCTTAAAAGCAACAAATTCTTCAATTCGTTCAACATCATAGTAATCAGATATACCATTAGCATAAGAAGCTAAGGTTTCATTATCATTAAATTTACATAAAAAGGGAAGGTGTGGAGCCTTCATCCTAGAGCAACAAGTGTAATCATATCTGAAGCATAGATCCCGAGCATACCAACGCAACATTTGAATTTGATCCCATAATAGTTTTCGTTTTTGTGTCAAGCGATAATCCCTAAAGTATTCATGTTGATCCAATGTTACTCCCATTATAAAGTTGAATAGGGTTTTCTCAGGATTATCAAAGTAGTACATAATATTTTTCACATAATGATCATCGAGGGTTTTAGGAGGTTCCCCATCTCCATGAGCAGCAAGTACACCTAATTTTTTTTGTATTTCGTGTTCCATAACTATAACTAAAGATAGAGAACAACTTAGAACAGAAAATAAAAATTACTTGGTGATAAAGCAAACAAGCACACACGAGAATATTCACCCCACGCTATGACTCCCCGGCAATGGCGCCAGAAAAAGGTCTTGATAACCCGCAAGTATACGGGATAGTTGTAGCCTCTTTCGATAAGTAAGAGTGTCGAACCCAATGAGGAGCTAAAGGTAGAACAAATACTCTCTCAAGTCCTATCGGCCATTGATACGACTCTACGCACGCTTGACGTTCGCTTTACCTAGAACAAGTATGAAACTAGAGGTACTTTGTAGGTGTGATAGGATAGGTTTGCAAGATAATAAAGAGCACGTAAATAAAAAGTAGGGGCTGTTTAGATAAAGATGCAAAAAATTAAATATAGCGAGTGTGGAAAAGTGGTGGTAGGAGTTGCGGAATTGTCCCTAAGCAATTGACTACTTTACTAGACCGGTAGCAAGTTTTATGTGGGAGAGGCCACTGCTAGCATGTCATCCCTGACTTGGAATTCTATGCACTTATGATTGGAACTATTAGCAAGCATCCGCAACTACTAACTTCATTAAGGTAAAACCCAACCATAGCATTAAGATATATTGGTCCCCCTTCAATCTCGTATGCATCAATTTCTATGCTAGGTTGAAGCTTCTGTCACTCTAGCCCTCCAATACATAGTCCTACCAACATACAACTAACCCTATGATGTGATCCATGCGCGCGCTCATATGATGGGCACCACAGGACAGCAACATAACCACAAGCAAATTAAATCAATCATAGCAATTCATCAACCACCAATAGGACAACGAAAATCTACTCAGATATCATAGGATGGCAACACATCATTGGAAAATAATATGAAGCATAAAGCACCATGATCAAGTAGAGGGTACAGCGGGTTGCAGGAGAGTGGACCGCTGTAGATAGAAGGGGGAAGGTGATGGAGATGTTGGTGAAGATGATGGAGGTGTTGGTGAAGATCGCGGTGATGATGATGGCCCCTGGCAGCGCTCCGGCGCCACCGGAAGCAAGGGGGAGACGGCCCCCCTTCTTCTTCTTCTTCCTTCACCTCCTCCCTAGATGGGAGAAGGGTTTCCCCTCTGTTCCTTGGCTCCCATGGATTGGGAGGGGCGAGAGCCCCTCCGAGATTGGATCTATGTCTTTGTTTCTGCGTTCTCGGATTCTGCCCATTCACCGTTTCTTTTATATCCGAAGATCCGTAACTCCGATTGGGGTGAATCTTTCGCCCAGATTTTTCTCATAAAATTAGCTTTCTTGCGGCAAAACAAGAGCGTCAACCGACTTACGGGTGGCCCAGGAGAGTGCCAGGCACGCCCCCTATCTCCGGGCCACCTCGGGCACCGCTTCGCATTGATTCTTCCACCGGAAAATCCCAAACATTCCAAAATAATACTCCGTCCGTTTTTATCCCGTTTGGATTCCGTTTGATATTGGCTTTCTGCGAAACATAAAACATGCAACAAACAGGAACTGGCACTGGGCACTGGATCAATATGTTATTCCCAAAAATAGTATAAAAAGTTGCCAGAAGTATATGAAAGTTGAAGAATATTGGCATGGAACAATCAAAAATTATAGATACGACGGAGACGTATCAGTAACCGTGAAGGGATTGGCAACCCCTTTATCATGTTGGGTGCATGTTTGTTTAATTGTTTGTGCAGGTATTCGGTGACTTGTGCGTTCTCTCCTACTGGATTGATACCTTGGTTCTCAAACTAAGGGAAATACTTACTCTACTTTGCTGCATCATCCTTTCCTCTTCAAAGGAAAAACCAACGCAGGCTCAAGAGGTAGCACTAGCGAATTCACTTATATACACGATGCAATTCAGATAGCATCAAAGTTGCTCATGTTTAGCACTAAAATTGCCCCATCCAGCATCAAAGTTGATTTTAGAAAACACACCTAAACATATCCATATGAGATCTAGTTTCAACGAGCTCGTCACGAGGAACCCAACGGTGAAAACAGTTCTTCTTTCTGACAGTCGGTTCAAAAGTTGCAGCTTTTTGAAAAATTAGGAATGGAAAAAATAGGTGACAGCAGCACATGCATGCACATTAGCGCTGGTTATTCACATGAACGTGGGCCTTGTATCCACACATTGTCACCGTCCGCTGTCTTAAATAATCACGTGCGGCGCATGAGTTCAAATTAGTGCAACTGCACTAATAAGCATTTGGGAAAAAGATATACCCTAGATTAGTGACGGAGTACTTGGCTAGGGGCCACAGCCCCCTTCGGCCTTCACTATGCTCCGTCACTACAAGACACAAGGGTAGGGTACAAACTTCTTTTGGATGACAAACAAAATTACTCCCTTCATCCAGAATTAGATGTCTCGCGCGCAGTGGTTATTTTGCAAAAAAATAAAATCATACATTCAAAGTTTGGAAAAGGTCCCTCTTTTTCCCTCGTCCTCTGCCATCGTCCGCGCGTCGCAAACTGTCAGGAATAATGGGGAAGGAAATTATATAACCCAACATTCAATGTTAAATTTAGAGCCTCTACTTTGCCTTAAGCTTTATACTTATAAAATGATTTGTGAAATAAACCATTTAAATATTTTTACGTTACATTACTAATCTAGCAGGGTGAAAAAATTCAATGTTAGATTGAGTTCAACAGTGCAACATTAATTGAGCCTTCATATACATAGTGAACAAATTGAGTTCAGCAATATGGCATTGCACTGCATTGACCCTTCATATACATAGTGAACAAATTGAGTTCAGAAATTAAGAAGAAGAAATTGCAAGATGGCAGGAGAAGTGGTAGAGCTAGGGGTACCTTTTTACTTCGGTGAGCTTGGCTGATGAGCTCCTCCACCTGCCTATTTGCTTTGAGGAGGTAGTCGTCCATGAAGCCGGCACTCAGTCAGCAGACGTGGAAAAGGGGTAGTCGCAATTCCACTCTTGAGGCAGCACCGAGTATGAGTCGAGAACGACCTCCCAACTCAGGGCCGCGAGCTCAGCCGACTCGAGCCAGTACTCTACAGCGCTCGCGTGAAGATTCAAGTGTGTTTGGGCCGGCTCTGTCCCCCGTGTCCTTTAGCTTCATGGTTGCGAGTGTTCAGCTGGTGAGGAGGTGGTCGACGATGGACACAGGAGGAAGGAGAGCGAGGACTGTGGGCATAGGTGGTCTCCAAAAGAATCCAACCTTCAGATCTAGGCGGAGGGGATTCAAGCAGCAGGAGCGTGGCATTGGGGAAACAAGGCATCGAAGACGTGGGGTGGCGGGGTGGTTGTGGGCGAGGAAGGAGAGGGAGCAGGGCTACCCGGGCCAGCGTCGAAGACGAAGAAAGAGAGTGAGATACGACAACAGTGACGAGGAAGGAGGAGACTCTCGTTATCTTCGAAAATTACAAGGGACCATTTTGCAAAATGCCAACGACATCTATTTCTGGATGGAGGGATTACATGCAGATGTGGTTGATACGTCTCCAACGTATCTATAATTTTTGATTGCTCCATGCTACTTTATCTACTGTTTTGGACTATATTGGGCTTTATTTTCCACTTTTATATTATTTTTGGGACTAACCTATTAATCGGAGGCCCAACCCAGAATTGCTGTTTTTTTGCCTATTTCAGTGTTTCGAAGAAACGAAATATCAAACGGAGTCCAAACAGAATGAAACCTTCGGGAACATGATCTTCTCACCGAATGTGATCCAGGAGACTTGGACCCTACTCCAAGAAGCTTCCGAGGAGGTCACGAGGGTGGATGGCGCCCCCTGGGCGCGCCCCCTACCTCGTGGGCCCCTTGGAGCTCCACCGACGTACTCCTTCCTCCTATATATACCTACGTATCCCCGTATGATCAGAACAGGAGCCAAAAACCTAATTCCACCACCACAACCTTCTGTATCCACGAGATCCCATCTTGGGGCCTGTTCCGGAGCTCCGCCAGAGGGTGCATCCACCATGGAGGGCTTCTACATCATCACCATAGCCCCTCCGATGAAGTGTGAGTAGTTTACTTCAGACCTTCGGGTCCATAGCTAGTAGCTAGATGGCTTCTTCTCTCTTTTTGGATCTCAATACAATGTTCTCCCCCTCTCTTGTGGAGATCTATTCGATGTAATCTTCTTTTTGCGGTGTGTTTGTTGAGACAGATGAATTGTGGGTTTATGATCCAGTATTATCTATGGAAAATATTTGATTCTTCTCTGAATTCTTTTATGTATGATTGAGTTATCTTTGCAAGTCTCTTCGAATTATCCGTTTGGTTTGGCCAACTAGATTGGTAGTTCTTGCAATGGGAGAAGTGCATGGCTTTGGGTTCAATCTTGCGGTGTCCTTACTCAGTGACAGAAAGAGCTGCAAGGCACGTATTGTATTGTTGCCATTGAGGATAACAAGATGTTTTTTTATCATATTTCATGAATTTATCCCTCTACATCATGTCATCTTGCTTAAAGCGTTACTTTGTTTTTAACTTAATACTCTAGATGCATGCTGGATAGCGGTCGATGAGTGGAGTAATAGTAGTAGATGCAGAATCGTTTCGATCTACTTGTCTCGGACGTGATGCCTATATACATGATCATTGCCTAGATATACTCATAACTATGCTCAATTCTGTCAAATGCTCAACAGTAATTTGTTCACCCACCGTAGAATACTTCTGCTCTTGAGAGAAGCCACTAGTGAAACCTATGGCCCCCGGGTCTATTCTCATCATACCAATCTATATCACTTTATTTACTTGCTTTGCCTTTTACTTTTTACTTTGCATCTATCTATCAAAAATACCAAAAATATTACCTCTATCAGATCTCACTCTCGTAAGTAACCGTGAAGGGATTGACAACCCCTAAGCATTGGTTGCGAGTTGCTATCGTGTTGTGCAGGTACGAGGGACTTGTGCGTGACCTCCTACTGGATTGATACCTTGGTTCTCAAAAACTGAGGGAAATACTTACGCTACTGTGCTTCATCATCCTCTCCTCTTTGGGGAAAACCAACGCAAGCTCGAGACGTAGCAAGAAGAATTTCTGCCGCCGTTGCCGGGGAGGCTTACACAAAAGTTAACATACCAAGTACCCATCACAATACCTATCTCTCGCATTACATTATTTGCCTCTCGTTTTCCTCTCCCCCACTTCACCCTTGTCGTTTTATTCGCCCTCTCTTTCCCAATCTCCTCCTCTCTTTCCTTTGTTTTTTTTCTCGCCTTTCTGCTTGCTTGTGTGTTGGATTACTTGTTGCCATGGCGCAAGATAATACCAAATTGTGTGACTTCTCGAATACCAATAATAATGATTTCCTTAGTACTCCGATTGCTCCTCTTAATAATGATGAGTCTTGTGAAATCAATACCGCTTCGCTGAATCTTGTTATGGAAGATTAATTCGCCGGCCTTCCTAGTGAAGATGCCGCTACTCATCTAAACAATTTTGTTGATTTGTGTGATATGCAAAAGAAGAAAGATACGGATAACAATATTGTCAAATTGAAGTTATTTCCGTTTTCACTTAGAGATCGTGCTAAAGTTTGGTTTTCGTCTTTGCCTAAAAATAGTATTGATTCTTGGAACAAGTGCAAAGATGCTTTTATCTCTAAATATTTTCCTCCCGCTAATATTATCACTCTTAGGAATGATATCATGAATTTTAAACAACTTGATCATGATAATGTTGCCCAATCTTGGGAAAGAGTGAAATTAATGCTTCGCAATTGTCCTACTCATGGTTTGAATTTATGGATGATCCTACAAATTTTTTATGCCGGATTGAATTTTGCTTCTAGAAATCTTTTAGATTCGGCCGCGGGATGCACTTTTATGGAAATTACATTAGGGGATGCTACCAAATTGCTCGATAATATTATGGCTAATTATTCTCACTGGCACACCGAAAGATCTTCTAGTAAAAAGTGCATGCTATAGAAGAAATCAATGTTTTGAGTGAAAAGATGGATGAACTTATGAAGATGTTTGCTCCTAAAAATACTCCTCTTGATCCCAATGATATGCCTTTATCTACTTTGCTTGAGAATAATAATGAATCTATGGATGTGAATTTTGTTGGTAGGAATAGTTTTGGAAACAATGCTTATAGAGGGAATTTTAATCCTAGGCCTTATCCTAGCAATCCTTCTAATAATTATGGAAATTCCTACAACAACTCTTATGGAAATTTTAATAAGATGCCCTCTGAATTTGAGTGTAGTGTTAAAGAGTTTATGAATTCACAAAAGAATTTCAATGCCTTGCTTGAAGAGAAATTGCTTAAAGTTGACGATTTGGCTAGGAATGTTGATAGAATTTCTCTTGAGATTGATTCTTTAAAATTTAGAACTATTCCTCCTAAGCATGATATCAATGAGTCTCTCAAGGCCATGAGAATTTCCATTGATGAGTGCAAAGAAAGAACCGCTAGGATGCGTGCTTCCAAAGATGCCTTTATTAAAGCGTGTTCTTCTAATCCCTATGAAAATCAAGATGAAGATCTAAAAGTTATTGATGCATCCCCCATTAAATCTTTGTTTTGCAATGTGAATCTTGATGAATCTGAATATGACCTTCCTTTACCTAGAAGGCGTTCTAAGAATTCAGAGTTTCTAGATCTTGATGATGAAATTGATGAAAGTGGGATTGAAATAAATAAAAAACCGTGATGTTGCTAAACCCACTATTTTGGATCTCAAGGAATTTAATTATGAAAATTGCTCTTTGATTGGTTGTATTTCCTTGTTGCAATCCGTGCTAGAATCTCCTCATGCTTATAGTCAAAATAAGGCCTTTACCGAACACATTGTTAATGCTTTGATGCAATCTTATGAAGAAAAACTTGAGATGAAAGTTTCTATCCCTAGAAAACTATATGATGAGTGGGAACCTACTATTAAAATTAAAATTAAAGACTTTGAGTTTCATGCTTTATGTGATTTGGGTGCTAGTGTCTCTACTATTCCCAAAACTTTATGTGATTTGCTAGATTTCCGTGATTTTGATGATTGCTCTCTAAACTTGCATCTTGCGGATTCCACTATTAAAAAACCTATGGGAAGAATTAATGATGTTCTTATTGTTGCGAATAGGAATTATGTGCCCGTAGATTTTATCGTTCTTGATATAGATTGCAATCCTTCATGTCCTATTATTTTTGGTAGACCTTTCCTTAGAACGATTGGTGCAATTATTGATATGAAGGATGGGAATATTAGATTCCAATTTCCCTTAAAGAAGGGCATGGAACACTTTCCTAGAAAGAAAATAAAATTACCATATGAATCTATCATGAGAGACACTTATGGATTGCCTACCAAAGATGGCAATACCTAGATCTATCTTTGCTTTCATGCCTAGCTAGGGGCGTTAAACGATAGCGCTTGTTGGGAGGCAACCCAATTTTATTTTGTGTTTTTTGTTTTGCTTCTGTTTAGGAATAAATAATCGATCTACCTTCTGTTTGGATGTGGTTTTATGTTTTAATTAGTGTTTGTGCCAAGTAGGACCTATAGGATATCCTACGATGATAGTTGATTTGATTCTGCTGAAAAACAAAAACCTTAGCGCTCACGAGATTAGCTGCCATTTTTTTACTAGAGAGTGCTTTTGTGTTGATTCGTTTTGCTGCTGATCAATAAACAAATTTTCCAGGACTTCCTTTTTTGGTAGAATTTTTTAGAGTTCCAGAAGTTTGCATTAGTTACAGATTACTACAGACTGTTCTGTTTTTGACAGATTCTGTTTTTCGTGTGTTGTTTGCTTATTTTGATGAATCTATGGCTAGTAAATTATTTTATAAACCATAGAGAAGTTGGAATACAGTAGGTTTAACACCAATATAAGTAAAGAATGAGTTCATTAGAGTACCTTGAAGTAGTCTTTTGTTTTCTTTCTCTAACGGAGCTCATGAGATTTCTGTTGAGTTTTGTGTTGTGAAGTTTTCAAGTTTTGGGTGGATTCTTTTGATGGATTATGGAACAAGGAGTGGCAAGATCCTAAGCTTGGGGATGCCCATGGCACCCCCAAGATAATCCAAGGACACCAAAAATTCAAAGCTTGGGGATGCCCCGGAAGGCATCCCATCTTTCGTCCACTTCCATCGATAATTTACTTGGAGCTATATTTTTATTCACCAACATGATATGTGTTTTGCTTGGAGCGTCTTGTATTATTTGTGTCTTTGCTTGTTAGTCTACCACAATCATCCTAGCTGTACACACCTTTTGAGAGAGCCATACATGATTTGGAATTTATTAGAATATTCTATGTGCTTCACTTATATCTTTTGAGCTTGATAGTTTTGCTCATAGTGCTTCACTTATATCTTTTGAGCTTGATAGTTTTGCTCATAGTGCTTCACTTATATCTTTTTGAGCGTGATAATTTTTGCTCTAGCACTTCACTTAGATCTTTTAGAGCACGGTGGTGGATTTGTTTTAAAGAAACTTGATCTCTCATGCTTCACTTAGATAATTTTGAGAGTCATTAATAGCATGGTAATTTTCTTAATGTTAATATACTTAGTGCTCAAGATATGTGAAACTTTGTTTTGAGTGAATTGAATACTAAGATACATTTAATGCTTAATAATTGTTTTGATATAAGGAGGTAATAATATCAAAGTCATGCTAGTTGAGTAGTTGTGAATTTGAGAAATACTTGTGTTGAAGTTTGCAAGTCCCGTAGCATGCACGTATGGGTAAAGTTGTGTAACAAATTTGAAGCAGGAAGTGTACCTGGCTTGTGCATCCTTATGAGTGGCGGTCGGGGACGAGCGATGGTCTTTTTCTACCAATCTATCCCCCTAGGAGCATTGTGCGTAGTACTTGATTTTTGATGACTTCTAAATATTTACAATAAGTATATGAGTTCTTTTGACTAATGTTGAGTCCATGGATTATACGCACTCTTACCTTTCCGCATTTGCTAGCCTCTTCGGTACCGTGCATTGCCCTTTCTCACATTGAGAGTTGGTGCAAACTTCGCCGGTGCATCCAAACCCCGTGATATGATACGCTCTTTCACACATACACCTCCTTATATCTTCCTCAAAACAGCCACCATACCTACCTATTATGGCATTTCCATAGCCATTCCGAGATATATTGCCATGCAACTTTCCACCGTTCCATTCATCATGACATACTTTACTTTTGTCATATTGACATTGCATGATCTTGTAGTTGACATCGTATTTGTGGCAAAGCCACCATGCATTATTTTCCATACATGTCACTCTTGATTCATTGCACCATCCCGGTACACCACCGGAGGCATTCATATAGAGTCATATCTTGTTCTAGTTTCGAGTTGTAATATCAAGTTGTTGTAATAAAAGTGTGATGATCATCATTATTAGAGCATTGCCCCAGTGAGGAAAAGGATGATGGATACTATGATTCCCCCACAAGTCGGGATGAGACTCCGGACGAAAAAAAAAAGAGAAAGGCCAAATGAAAAAAAAGAGAAGGCCCAAAAAAAATGAGAGAAAAAGAGAGAAGGGGCAATGTTACTATCCTTTTACCACACTTGTGCTTCAAAGTAGCACCTTATTCTTCATGTAATGAGCCTCATATATTTGTGCTTCAAAGTAGCACAATGTTTTTCATATAGAGAGTCTCATAAGTTGTCTTATTTATACTAGTGGGAATTTTTCAGTATAGAACTTGGCTTGTATATTCCTACGATGGGCTTCCTAAAATGCCCTAGGTCTTCATGAGCAAGCAAGTTGGATGCACACCCACTAGTTTTATTTTGTTGAGCATTCATTGCTCTAGTGCATCCGTTGCATGGAAATCCCTACTCCTTGCATTAACATCAATCGATGGGCATCTCCATAGCTCATTGATTAGCCTCGTTGATGTGAGACTTTCTCCCTTTTTGTCTTCTCCACACAATCCCCATCATCATATTCTATTCCACCCATAGTGCTATATCCATGGCTCGCGCTCATATATTGCGTGAAAGTTGAAAAAGTTTGAGACTATTTGAGTATGAAACAATTGCTTGGCTTGTCATCGGGGGTATAGAAGTTGGGAACATCTTTGTGTGACGAAAATGAAGCATAGCCTAACTATATGATTTTGTAGGGATGAACTTTCTTTGGCCATGTTATTTTGAGAGGACATGATTACTTTGATTAGTATGCTTGAAGTATTATTATCTTTATGTCAATATAAACTTTTATCTTGAATCTTTCAGATCTGAATATTCATACCATGATTAAGAAGATTTACATTGAAATTATGCCAGGTATCACTCTGCATCAAAATTCTTTTTTATCATTTACCTACTCGAGGACGAGTAGGAATTAAGCTTGGGGATGCTTGATACGTCTCCAACGTATCTATAATTTTTGATTGCTCCATGCTACTTTATCTACTGTTTTGGACTATATTGGGCTTTATTTTCCACTTTTATATTATTTTTGGGACTAACCTATTAACCGGAGGCCCAGCCCAGAATTGCTATTTTTTTTGCCTATTTTAGTGTTTCGAAGAAACGGAATATCAAACGGAGTCCAAACGGAATGAAACCTTCGGGAACGTGATCTTCTCACCAAACGTGATCCAGGAGACTTGGACCCTACTCCAAGAAGCTTCCGAGGAGGTCACGAGGGTGGAGGGCGCCCCCCTGGGCGCGCCCCCTACCTTGTGGGCCCCTCGGAGCTCCACCGACGTACTCCTTCCTCCTATATATACCTACGTATCCCCGTACGATCAGAACAGGAGCCAAAAACCTAATTCCACCGCCGCAACCTTCTGTATCCACGAGATCCCATCTTGGGGCCTATTCCGGAGCTCCGCCGGAGGGGGCATCCACCACAGAGGGCTTCTACATCATCACCATAGCCCCTCCGATGAAGTGTGAGTAGTTTACTTCAGACCTTCGGGTCCATAGCTAGTAGCTAGATGGCTTCTTCTCTCTTTTTGGATCTCAATACAATGTTCTCCCCCTCTCTTGTGGAGATCTATTCGATGTAATCTTCTTTTTGCGGTGTGTTTGTTGAGATCGATGAATTGTGGGTTTATGATCCAGTATTATCTATGGAAAATATTTGATTCTTCTCTGAATTCTTTTATGTATGATTGAGTTATCTTTGCAAGTCTCTTCAAATTATCCGTTTGGTTTGGCCAACTAGATTGGTAGTTCTTGTAATGGGAGAAGTGCATGGCTTTGGGTTCAATCTTGCGGTGTCCTTACTCAGTGACAGAAAGAGCTGCAAGGCACGAATTTTATTGTTGCCATTGAGGATAACAAGATGGGGTTTTTTATCATATTTCATGAATTTATCCCTCTACATCATGTCATCTTGCTTAAAGCGTTACTCTGTTTTTAACTTAATACTCTAGATGCATGCTGGATAGCGGTCGATGAGTGGAGTAATAGTAGTAGATGCAGAATCGTTTCGATCTACTTGTGTCGGACGTGATGCCTATATACATGATCATTGCCTAGATATACTCATAACTATGCTCAATTCTGTCAATTGCTCAACAGTAATTTGTTCACCCACCGTAGAATACTTATGCTCTTGAGAGAAGCCACTAGTGAAACCTATGGCCCCCGGGTCTATTCTCATCATACCAATCTATATCACTTTATTTGCTTGCTTTGCCTTTTACTTTTTACTTTGCATCTATCTATCAAAAATACCAAAAATATTACCTCTATCAGATCTCACTCTCATAAGTAACCGTGAAGGGATTGACAACCCCTAAGCGTTGGTTGCGAGTTGCTATCGTGTTGTGCAGGTACGAGGGACTTGCGCATGACCTCCCACTGGATTGATACCTTGGTTCTCAAAAACTGAGGGAAATACTTACGCTACTGTGCTGCATCATCCTCTCCTCTTCGGGGAAAACCAAAGCAAGCTCAAGACATAGCAGTTGTCGAGATGATGCAGCGTGTTTGGAATAGAGCTACTATGCATGCCTCCCTTCCCTTCTCGTCACATCACATACGCCAAGACTCGGCCTCCATGGCTCCATCCCAAGTTCATTTTCCGTATTGTGTGCCAAACCATAATTCTTGCCACATGCACACAAAATTGAAGTGGAGTTAAATATAACGTTGATCGATAATGCAAATGGACAGAACAAACATCAAAAGCAGGACCGCATAAAATGAATGTGTGGCAAAAAGATAGAGAGGGACCAAAGCATGGCAACAAACTGCAATTAATTACTTGTGCAAGATGCAAGGGTGATGAATCCACATGCTCGCCGGCGAAGCCTATAGAAGAGAGTTTTCCCTAGTTGCCGAGAAAATGAGAAGGAAACACAATTTCCTGCAGCAGGTGGGGCTTTCGTAGACCAGCACAAGACAAGGGAGGCAATGCAACTTGCACAAGTTGATGTACATGGGTTGGCAAATGGCACGACACATATGATGGTCCACTTCACTTTCACTTGGTTGGTGCAGTTTCGTAGGTTGGATTAGATTACACGAGACCTAGGTCCATATATTGTGACTTCCCAGCGTCACTTGGAACCGTCACATATGTGTGATGCACCCCTCTAGAGGGTATATATACATGTACTCACCATTATCTAGAAAACGAGATCATTATTGTTATTTTGAACTATTTCTTTACAAAGGATTTAGAATTCATGTTTTATGTTTACATGAAATACAACCTTTATTTTGGATAATTGCATCTGAATCTGGTTCATATCTTTCTTTCGCTAGATCTCGAAACCTTAAACCTAGGCAACCATTCGTCACATGCGTCGCTAGGAGATGAACACTTCCTTCATCACCTCATGAATGCAATTAAAATAACGTAAATTTTATCTGGCTGATGTTTCCTGGGAGGGCAACCCTAGAGAACGCCCCCATCATCATCCCACAGATCCCGATGCAAGGGCAGTGCCATGTCTGATGGCTAAAGGTGCTCGTTGTCTGCATATGCCTGGAGAACACTAGTTTTTCTAAACAAAATCTCCAAAACTGTGAATCCCACGCGCGCGCGGGGATGTTTCGTGACCTCTCGCGAGAGTGCGGGGCTTTTGGCCAATGTGCTCGAGAGAAGGTTCATGAACATTCATGTTAAAACAGGTTTTTAAATATAACTTGGTATTTTGAAACCTTTTTCTAATTGGTCCGGAAATTTGAAATTTTTTTACCTTCTTTCAGGGCAGTTTTATTATAAGATGATGGCATTTTTATTTTAAGAATATGACCCTTTTCATTATAGGAGGGTGTAATATTTTACAGTAAGAGCATGCCAATTTCCAGTTTTATTATTGAATGCCATTTTAATCATTATGAGGATGGAATTTCAATATTTAAGAGGATGTCATTTTTATTATAAGAGGATGTGATTTTTTATTATAAGATAAGAGGATGATATTTTTATTATAGGAGGATGGTAGTTTTATTTATAAGACCATGGTTTTTATGTAGTAATAAGATGGACATTTTTATTATTGCGAGGATGGCATTTTTATTATTGTAAGAGGATGCCATTTTTAATATTGAAACATGGCATTTTTTTACTGTCACTTTTCTTTTGCAAAGTTTTTTGGGTGATGAGTAGGGTCAGGACCCCGATCCAATGCCACACCGATCTAGCATGTAACACCTCATATCACTTTGCGGCCTCACGCACGGTATTCCCACGGGTGTCGCCTTACCAGGCCCGGGACCGTTTGCTCCTTTTGGCTCACGTATATGATAGTGTCGCTAGCATCCATATGACAAAGAACCCGGCTGACATGACTAGTCGTGAACCAAAAGTGGCGCTAACTTACAGGGACAGGCATACATGACCCAACAACGAACGTGTCGGTCAACATCGAGTGAATCCGGGTTGTAGCAGCTGGGCTAGCAGGACTCCAGAGAATCTGGGCTGTAGCAGGCTAATAGGACTCCGGTAGACAACCCGTGACATTTCCCCGAAGCGACAGACACAGGAACGAAGAAGGACACATGCCGGCCAGCCTAAGTGTGGAGCAGTAGCAAGCTACCATGGCTTAGTGGAAGCACTAGGAGACATTTCCCGGTAAGTGAGGCTACCAAGGATAAACAATTAGGTTGTCAGATCCCACACATACCAAGCATTTCAATAACATACACACAATATGCTCGATATGTGTAAATACAACATGGCATCATAACATGACTCTACAACTCAAGTATTTTATTCAATAGGCTCCGAGGAGCGAGATATTACAAACATGGGTCTCATAACCCAACACTCAGAGCATACAAGTCAAAGCACAAGCGGAAGCTTAACATGTCTGAGTACAGACATCTACAAATGAAAAGGCTGAGAAGCCTGACTATCTACCAGATCCTGCCGAGGGACAAGATCGTAGCTGAGGTAACAAGCTAAATGTCAAAGTCCACGAGGAACTACTAATGAGACTGAAGTCTCTCTGCAAAAACATAAAATAGGCAAACGTGAGTACAAATGTACCCAGCAAGACTTACATCAGAGCTATCTACATATGCATCATTATCAACAAAGGGATGGTGGGGTTTAACTGCAACAAGCCAGCTTTGACTCAGTGGCTATCCTGAACTACGACTGCAATGTAACTCTTTTGAGGTGCCGCACACGACTCCACATATTCACCAACCAATACACCACTATGGATCCGTTCCCGTCTTCCTACGAGAACGCCATCCATAGCACTCACGCTTATCTTGCACATTTTAGAGTATCCACTTTCACTTGTCTATGAACTGTATAGGCAACCCAGAAGTCCTTTACCGCGGACACGGCTATTCGAATAGATAATGTTAACCCTGCAGGGGTGTACTTCTTCACAGACGCTCTCGCCACTTACCACCATGTACATGTCGTGTATCTCGGCAACCTTCAGGCAGAATCCTGGCGAGGGAGTCGGCCACGACCTGACTAACCACACAAGTCTCTAGTCCAGGTTTATCGCCTATTCGGGTTCCATCCGCAAGGAGATCCGACCGGGGTGTCGCTCACGGCCCCAAACAATGTGAGAAGGGTTCCCAAGCCCACCATCCGGGTGCCACTTGGTACACCGTGCCACTGTGCCTAGTATGTCCCAAGCCCACCTGTACCGGGTGCCACTTGGTAGACTACTAACACTACCTACAAACACCAGAAACTAGTTGCAACTCCTGGACAGAGATCAAGTTGATTAATAAGTCGAGAGAGCTTGGAGTGCCCGGAGCCCAATGTGTGGTAGTAATTATTCATGGATCACAAACACAGAACTCAGTTCCTGAGGACGGTTTCAATGAGACAACCCACCATGTACTCCTACATGGCCTCTCACCGCTACATTTACCAAATCGCGTTCACACACTTAGCTCGCACACAGTAGGACATGTTCATCACCATTCTAATTCATCCCCGATGAATCAGACCTGATTCAACTCTAAGCAGTAGCAGGCATGACAAACAAGCATGAATGAGTAGGCACATCAGGGCTCAAACAACTCCTACTCATGCTAGTGGGTTTCATCTATTTACTGTGGCAATGACAGGTCATGCAGAGGAAAGGGGTTCAACTACCGCAATATGTAACAGTTGAATCGTTGTTGTCCTAATGCAGTAAAATAGAGCAAGAGCGAGAGAGTGGGATTGTATCGGAATGAACAAGGGGGTTTTGCTTGCCTGGCACTTCTGAAGATAGCATTGGGTCTTCATCAGTGTCAACGAACTCATCATTGGAACCACGTCTATCAAGAGGGGACAAACACCGACAAACAAGGAAAAACACAATCAATGCAATGCACAATATGATGCATGATCATGACATGGCAATATGCTGTGGTTTGAGCTAATGCAACTAGCAGCAAGTTAAATGAAGTTGGTTTGAATCCAAGATTCAAATTCAAACTCCACATGTAGTTATTTAAATGCCATTCATTTCATTTGTCCTAAACAGTAGCCATAAGTTGTTCTAACATGCATGAAAACAGTACAGATGGATAGATTGAATTTTTCTGATAATTTTGCATATATAATTTGTTTCATTTGGAGTTACGGTTGAATTTCTATGAATTTTAGAAGTTTATAACATTTTCTGAAATAAATAAACCATTTAAGATTTATTTAAATTCCAGAACAGTTACTGCGTCAGCATGACGTCACTATGATGTCAGCGGTCAACAGGGCCGGTCCAGGTCAATCTGACCAATGGGGTCCACTGGTCAGTGACCCAGTGTTGTTTAGTGACACTGACAGGTGGGGTCCGGTCAACGGACACGTCAGCATAGTCAACTCTGACTGGTGGGTCCCGCGTTATTAAACTAATCTAAACAGAAAATAAACCCGGAGTTAATTAGGCACGGGCCCAGCTGTCGGTGTCACAGGAGGTGTTAGTTAGTGGGTCATTAGCCACTAATGATGCCCACGTCGGTGCTAACCGCCGGTGGCTCACAGACGCGGCGGCGTCGCTCGTCCCGGCGATTCCGGCGACGAGAAGAGGCTGGGTTGGGCTCGTGCTGCTGGGCTGACTTCAGGTAAGGCCAGGTAGGCTTCGTCTCTCTCTCTTCCTAATTCTTTTCTGTTTTCTATTTATTTTGTTTTGTTTTGATTTAGTAAAATACTAACCCATGTCAATTTTTAGTGCATTTTTGCATTTTTTTATTTTTGTTGATGGCATTTTCTAAAAAAAATGTTTAGTGGGCCTTTGGGCCAACTGGTGGTCGACATGGCCCTCCCTGCTGGCGAATAGGGGAAACGTTCATTCAAGGATCGGCGAACAAATACATTTGATGGGAAGCTCCTCCAACCGACTGGACGCCAGATATTGGAGTCCTTATAAATAACAATCTTCTATATATTTTGTTGTACGAATTTAGGCAACTAACCTCTTGCCAGCGAGCAAATTTTCTATAAATTCAAATCAATCTTTAGACAGTTGGATCTGAAGTAATTAAATAATGACCTTCTATATATAGTGGATCGTATAAATTTTAACCAACCTTTTGCCAACCGAGCAAAAGTTCTTTAAATTCAAGTCACTCTACTATTGGATCTGAATCGGATTCCTATCTTTGACCCGCTTCACCATCCCCTGCCACAAAATCATTAGACACACCCCATATATGTTGTCTAACTCCTAATCTATGTATTTAATTTCGAGCATTGATATGCAATATTATGAACTGTCTTTCTTCTTGTTAAAAGATTGATCCAACAGCTTGGGCCAAAAGCTAAACTAAAAAAAAAAGGAAACTCATGCTCTCATATCTATGTCATCCAACCATCCTCCTATCTATCACCTCCGTCAACAACAACGATAACAAAAGGAGTGAACAAAAGAATACAAACAAAAGTCGACTCTAATAAGTTTCAGAAGGAAACAAAATGCCGACTCTAAAACTATTCGTCCCGCATCACGAAAAGTTGACGCAGACGCTGCCATTCTTGGCGCTTCCGCACGCCGGGCACGCCTGCGCCGCGGCCGCGCACGACGCGCACACGCAGAGGTGCCGGCACGGCAGCAGCAGCACAACGGCCGCGCCCTCGCGGCACCCCTTGCACCTTCCTGCTCCCGTCGCGTGACGCTCCTCCACTACCGGCGTGCCCACCTCCTCCTCCGCGTAGAGGGGCACCTGGTTCTCCCCCAGCAGCACGACTCGGCGTCGTCTTCCTGACCATGGCCGCTTGCACCGCCATGGACCGCCTGGACGTCGAGCGCCCGCTGCAGGTCGCCGCGGAGCACGTTGGCCGTGGCCTCGTTGGACTGCGCGACGTCTCGCCACATCTGGGCCTCCATGAAGAGGCTCCTCAGGCGCTCCTCGAGCGCCCAGTTCATGCTCCTGATCCGCTCAATCTCCTCATCCTTGGCCTTGAGCCGCTTCGCCGCCCTGGTCTCCACGGCCGAGACGATAAGCCTCGTCTGGCTCTGCCTCTGCTCCGCCAAAGTAGTCCATAATACACGTGCTATACCCGTGCTATACCCGTGCTCGTTTATCCACAATACACGTTACATTTGAGGTTAGAGGATGCCGGATAATTAATGACCCGTAGCTGTTTAACACAGATGTTAATTACGTCGCGGTACAAGCCAAGCCATTTTCCGTATATTCGCCATAAAGTTCTGTTGAGAAACACAGTAAAGTTCAGCGGGGCAGAGCGCACAGTACCCCTCCCTCCCCCCACACCTCCGCAGCTTTCCTTCCCTTTATCCATCTCCTCCGCCACTCAGCTCCTCCACCGCCGTGGCGCCGATTCAGAGACACTGCCGACGGCGGTGTGGCAGATCGAACTGGGGCAAGTCGATCCGGCAAAGCATATAGGTAACAAATCAACAGAACTCGTCAAACCCGTACCAGATCGGAAATATCCATCTCGATACTGATCTATATTCATCTCATATTCCCCAATTCTTTGCTGAGCTATGCTAAAAAAACGGGGGCGGAGGACGCGGCCACCTGGTTGGCGTCAACGGCGAGCGTTCGACAGGCCGTCAGTCTCATTCAGTTTTCTGTCGCCCCGCCCTAGATGAAGGTCAGGGGAATTACTTATACACCACCACTTACTGCTCTTTTTGTGATTGATTATTTTACTTCAGTTTCATGGAAACCACTTTCTGATTGTCATTATAGTTCGTATACGAGCCACTTAAGATGATGTACTCCCCATATGTGATTCTAGTACAAATGTTCAGCAGCGCTGCCTCGAATTTTTTTAACTTGATATACTAATTTGTTTAAGCGAAAACACTTTCAAAAATTGGGGAGTATACACACACTACCCGTGGAAACCGTTTTTGGGTCCGCAGGAGAAGAATCGTGTAATAGATGGGTTGGAAAGTCATTGTAATATGTTGTTATCGTCAGTCTAAAATGCAGAGTTCTGGATAAAATCCACAACGATGTGAATTTGGGCATAGTTTTTTCAAACACCTATAGGCCATAACGGATTGCACCAAATGGTTAAAGCTTTAATTTACTAAATCTTACAGTCCGCTAAATTCAGTTTTCTTGACTGCCCAAAAGCATAAAGCTTGCAGATTAGGACGTCCCATACATATAAAAGTTCAAACTGCAGCTTCGATTCTCGACCAAACAAGCGCAGATAGTTTGCTAGAGCAATAATCATCACGCATCCTCCTTGTTCCTAACAAGGCACTTCTTGTATCTCTCAGGCAAGTGTCCAATGTTCCCCTCCAGTCCAAGCACATCTACCAGTATGTTCATCCTGGAATGGAGCACCCCGTCGTGTTGCTGTATAGGAACAAATCATGAACTATCAGTTCATAATCACAGTGTTTCAGCAATATAAAAATAAAACAATTGTCACAGCTTCGTCCGAACCAGGTTCAGGTCCCTCTTGAATTTGCTTCCCATCCAATTCCGGCCATAGTGCAGTGCATATACCCCGCTGTCTGGCCTGCGAAAGGTCGGATAAAATGTAAACACATGTGCTTAAGACCCCCCCTCACAACATCATTGCGATTAGTTTTGAGTTGTCGACATTACCCGCTGCATAGACCAACGTTTATCCCTTTCGGGAACACTGTATTCCATCTCGTCATGTCAGGAGCCCAACCTTGAAAAAATGCTTGAATGCACCATCATTGGGGAAGATTGTCTGCAACCTTTCTGTGCCTACTCTGGATGACTTTGTCAGACTCGTCTCCGTTGTTAATTGTTGGGTCAAGAACGATTATCCTCCTCTTTACAAAATCCCAAATGTAGGTCGACCATGTGAAGTTGAACTTGACGTTGAGTAAGAACTAGAGAATAAATCAAACATGTATGTGCATCAAAATACCCGTCCTATATATAGAAAAATCTAGGCATGATATCTAGGCATGAAAAATCTAGACAGAATTACCTCAGTGCATCTATGCACGTCATACTTGATATGTTCCCCAATAAACATGTCCTGCACATACCTCACAATCACGTCTCCTCTGCTCACATGGTTCTGTCAAATCAAACAACGAATCATTAGGCAGAGCTGCTTGATCATATCAAAAATACATATTACTTAAGCATAAAATGCGGTCCTCACCACAAAGTCTGGCTCGAGACAATGTCGCCAGCACCCTTCATCTTTATCCAATGCAAAAGTGTAGTCAATCTGCTGATATCTTCTAACTGCTATTGTCATCAAATCATTATCTATCACACCCCCTTCCGAAAGGTTCGTCCTGATTCGCTCGGCAGAGAGCTCGATGTATTTTGGCTGAGTGCTTATAACCCAATTGCTGCAAATGTAAAAACACACGATAATGTGAGAATCGCTTGTGACAAGCACCCCAGAAAAAGATTGAAATCTATGGAAATATTGCTGGATGCCGCATAAATAGTACATACTCTTTCCTTGCAGATGCGGGCTCCTTCATAAACATCTTGAAGACCTTTTCAACATTAGCTGGTGCTCTTAGGGGAGGATCGTACCCCAGAACAAAAGGGGACCGTGCAGCCTTGCCTGGCTTAACTGTTCTTTTTCGTTGTGGCTGTGTACTGAGGCCATCTTGTGTCTGTGGAATGTTCAGGTTGATTGCTGCCTCCTCCATCTCCTCATGTACGTCCAACTCTTGTGCCGCGATCTCCCTGTTCAGGCTAACAGGTGTTGTTCCCGCCGCCTTATTCGGCTCTATCGCCCTGTGCACAGGAGTGCATATTATGTCAAGCCCTGAGCCTGCAATGTACATTTTCCCAACATCAGCATGATCCAAATACAGCATCACACAGTGTGTTAGTGTTATTCATTACATGTTCTATCACCTTGGAGTTCATTTTTCCCATATGTTGATACAGGTGTTGTGTTAGCTGATGGCACGGAGCTCGTACCTGCAACTATTGACAAAGCATGTTAGGTACAGGAATATTGAAAGATGACTGGCGAAGTATGGTACATCCCATGGGACAAAATCAATTTACCTTCTGGTGTCACCGCTCTACTGAAATCATCCATCAGGTCTTTGCTCCTAAAACCTGTGAAATCTATTTTGAGTCTGCTTGGACCGGCCTGGGCAGTGTGATGCTGAATGTGGAACGGTTGTTGAGTTTTAGCCACAACTGACAATTCCCTTCCCGGTGACAGGACTGGCTCAGCATTGTCTATTCCGAGGTCATATGAGGGAACCTCTGTGTTAAGCGCTGCATTAGGGCCATATACCCATTGCCTACCATCTGCTGCTTTGGCCTGGATTGGCATTTGTTCATGCACCACAGTGTCATTTGTTACTTCATTGTCTTGGTCTGCTGCCGCGACCAGTCCTTCCAGATTCTTAATCGCCGGGTCAGGATCCTCCTCTGTCTCTTCGACCCTTGCTCTTTTCGGGGAACCACCCCGTTGACTGTCATTTGACCTATGGATAGGATTACCATCATCTACATTCCGATTATCTGTATTCACAGGACAAATGGCCGAACGTGGTGAAAATGGCGACTCTTCTCCGGACTCTTCAGGCGAGACATCATCACCTGTATCGTCAATACAAAGGTATCAATCACAAGCACAACATATGATTCATCAAGTCCTGGTCCATTTAATTTTGGTCATATTCATAGCATAACTCGTTTACCTTGGTAGTCTTGTTCCCTTGGCCTTTTGTTGTTCTGCCTTACAGTTTCTGATATTTCATCAATATCTGCGAGCATCTTAGAGGTCTCTTCTTCAATGAAAATGTCAGTCTCCCTCACAACACCATCCCACCCATCCGCGTGCTTTTTGTTTATATTGGCCCCTTTCTTAGACGCCGCTTGCAACGCTGCTCGGCATCTAGATGAATATTGGCCCACTTTTTCCACAAGTATAGTAACAATCTGATATTACACAAAACGGAAATCAGCACTGAATGTACATCATGCAGCATTCTGAACACACTAGCACGTAGGTCAATATGTATATTGCGATAACTTTAGTACCTCCTCGATCATCGGTGCTCTTTGATATCTGCTTGACCCGGCTCCGATATCAGCAATCTTGCCAATGAAGGACATTGAAGCTCTGTTCCTGCTATAGCACACTGTGTGCGCCGGCCTCGGCTGAACAACAAATATTCACTGCAAGTTAGTTGCAAACATAATGCAAAGATAACATCTGAAAAACAACCAAAATGAGTAGGGTCAACGTTTAGGACTGTACCAGAAGTAGTCCGTATATAACAATATCTGCGTTCTTTCCTGTGCTTGTGTCCTTTTCAATAACCATGTTAATCTTTTTCTGATCATAGACCTTGCATCTTGGGAAGACGTCGTGTGGTAGGTTCTCGTCCTCAAGATCAAGATTGTCCAGATAGAACACCTGTGGCATTATTTATCTACAATATTAGTCATCACATATTCATCTTCGTATGCACAAGACTCAAACCAGCTTAGTTTACCCATACCTGAATGAAGAAAGTGCAACCAGAGATGTTTGATTTAACTTTGCCCCCAAGGAGCTCTGACTTGACCCTCCCAGCTGATAGAAGCACTTCCTCCCAGACATACTTACCCCAGTTGTACATGTGTATGAGATCAGGGGTGTGCAGACCTCCCCAGTATTCCGTCAGGAAGTAGTTGTGCTTCAACGGTGGCGCGAGAACATATGTAACTGCACATACAACATAGGCAACCTTGAAAGCATCAGATTCTGCCTTGGTCATTGCACACAACGGTTTGCACTCTCGGAACGCTGTGTGCTCGTCATCCTTGCGCAGAACACACCTGCAAAATATGGCTTTGCCCATTTTGTTCTAACTTCATATATTTGAGTGAGCCATGGGTGGTCTGCAAGTTGATATTTCTCAATCAAGCTGGCCCATGCGGTTTCAAACTCATCTACTGTGACCATATACTCGAGAAGTTTGTGAAACTCGTCTCTGAAATCACTGTTTTTTGAATAAACAGAACCTATATGTTCCCTTGCTTTTTGCAATACATGCCATTTGCACCATCTGTGAGTTGTATCAGGCCACTGGGAACATATAGCCCTCTCCATTGCACGGGCTTGGTCTGTGATAAATGAAGAAATGACATTCATGGTGAGGGCGATGCAAAGAGAAATAGTAATCCAAGGAATTAATGTTACATTTTGTTGGTGCTTTTAAATTACCCGTGAGTATTGTTTTTGGAGCCTTCCCTCCCATCAAAGATGCAAATTCCTTGAACACCCACTCAAAAGTCTCAGTTGTTTCATCGCGTAGCAACACTCCTCCAAGGATGATGCTCTGAAAGTGATTGTTGACACCAACAAAAAGACCAAACGGCATGTCGTACTGGTTCGTACGATATGTTGTGTCGAATGTTATTGCATCTCCAAAGAATTTGTACTGGTGTCGGCTCTTACCGTCTTTCCACATCAATGCCCTGATCTTGCTGCCTTCATCAACAAGCACACTGTCGACAAAGTTTGGATCCTTCTCTTTCAATTCAGAGAAGAGTTGTATCGTCTTTCTGATGTCATCATCGCCCTGCTGCTGATTCATCCTCTTGCAGAGATAACGCAGAGATCTCTTGTTAAAGGGCAAGTTTTCCATATCCCGAAAAAAGCTTGCAATCACACCGAAAGTCTTGCTTAATGATATATTGTTGTTCCTAAGGTGCATGACAATGTCTTTGGCATGGGCATCAATGTGCCTGTGAGATGGCCAGTGCAACTTCTCTCCACATGTTTGTGACATACTGTGATTATGCTCATGCTTCACATCATGGATGAACCAACCATGGTCTGACGTGCGATGCAACCTCATAAGCGCAGGACATTGGCAGCATACTGAATGTGAATTTTCCCTGCGTGGTTTCCCCTGATAAAATGGTGGTAAACGAAAGCAATGAGACATAAATATGGACTTTTCAGCCAAAAAATCAAAAAATTGGATATATATCATACTGAATGCAATTGCAAATGTTAGCCGGCTGGATGATATAACTCATCGCGCATCCGCAAACTATGTCCTGGACCGTCTTGCACTTTTCAACGTTTCTTCTGCATTGCCCATACTTGATGCCAAAACCAATCTCCCACGAGTATAGGTTGTAGAAGTCATAAGCTTCGGCCAAAGAATCAAATTCCTGGCCGATCTCTGGCTTGACGACGAACTCTGACTTCTTATCAGCGTAATTTCTCATGGCCTTTTCCAAAGCACTTTTCCTTCCCGATAATGTGGCACGGCTGTCAGGAATTTTGCCAAGTCGGACCCTAAGTAAATCAGAGATGTAAGCCGCAGAAGCAAATGTAAACAAAATAGCGCAAGTATGATCAGAATATGCACATTCCAATGACTTGGATCATAAGTGTCTGATTTGCATTGTGGAAAACACAATGATGAATTCAGACAACTCGGAGATGACGGCCTCATGTGTACATGATAAGTATCAGTTGTTGAATCCAAGCATTCTGAAATATTTAACCGTCTATTATGATAAGTTTCGTCCTTCTTAAAAAGAACGTCCTGCTGTACATGCCCGTGCCCACCCCAATTTATTAAAAAAAGGACAGCAGAAAACTGTCACTATAATTTACTGTGACCACATACCCAGATTCATGATTCTTTGACACATGGATGAGAAATTTGGGCAAGTGTACTGTTACTGTCATCCCACTAAACGTGCTACAACTAAAAACAGATTTGACAGCAAACAACTGAACACGCTACATCGAATCTTAAGGTATTCAGTCCTGACTTTTGACAATCTTGCCTACTTCTCCTCTTCAGCTAAATTTAACATTCATCAATGCCAAAACTAAAAACTAGAAACTGAATATAGACCCGTGCTAGTACCTTTGAGTCCACGGAACTGGAATGGGATGCGATTCGGGCTGGGTCTCTTCTGCGTCGTCAATATCTGGGACGTTGGAGAAATATGGCATAGCCTCCTGATCTTCAGGAGTTCCTGAATCTGTGGCATCAGATTTCTCTCCATCTTGGCTTGAAGAAGGAGAATGATTCTGGAAATTAGGATGGATGCGCTCTTCGCCCTCCTCCTCCTCGTCCTCGACCTCCTCCTCCTCCTCCTCCTCCTCCTCCTCCTCTAGCAATCCCAGATCTGGGACGCCCTCTGTTGCGGCCGGCTGGGAACAAAATCTGCCGCAGGCAATGGCAAGATGAGGATTGCTGCCCTTTGGAGAAAATGCGCCGACGAAAAAGAGGATCCACAAGACGAGGAGATACCTGAAGAGGAGATCCGTGAATGACTCTGCACCGCGATTCATCATTGAATCGTGAAGCAACCTAGGGATCCAGGCGCGTGGACGGGGAGGCCGTGGTTCGTCCGCTCGATGCAGCTGCGTCTGCCTGCTTCGATTCGAATTTTGAATCACGGATGGGGATGGTCGGGGGTGGGGGCTGGTCACGGGGTAGTGGACGGGGGGTAGGCGAGTACATGCTACACGTCGTGCGTAGGTAGGATGGCAGATACGATAGGACGTGTATTCTCTCCGTATGCGCTGAGAAAAGAGGAAATAGGCACAATCTAGTGGGTCCGTGTGGGGCCTGGGGCGCTGATCCACACGACGAGCGGACGGCGTCGATACGAGTTGTGCGTCTAACTAGTTAAGAATAGCCATATTTGACATCTTTCTCGCCTGCATCATCGACCACTGTTAAAGCCTGAAACGCAAAGTATCGATCGGTGGCGGCGATATGATCATGGGACTTACATGTTTGAGCAGGATGCTGTCGACGTCGGTGATCTGCTGTTGCGCGCGGGCCGCAAGAACGTCGGCCGCGCCAAGCATCGACGACTGCTCGTCGCGCCTCCGCTTCTTGGTGATCATTTCCTGAGCACCGTCGGGGCTGACGCCCTTCTTCGCCAGATCAGCCGCAGCCATCGCCAAGAACTCCGAATACTGCTCCGCGGCCGCCGTCGTCGCGGGCGGCGGCGGCAGCGGCAGCGGCAGCGTGAAGAGGTCCGCGTACGGTCGGTTCCCGCGCTGGCACGGCACCACAGCGCCATAACAAGGCCCACTGGCTGGCATAGCAGCGGCGGAGCCGAGCTGGTGGTGGCCGCCGCCGGCGCCGGTGGTGAGTAACATGTGGCGCAGGCGTTGCAGTTCCAGGGAAGCCATGGTGATTGATCGGGCGCGCGGGTCGTCCGCTAGCTCCCTATATATACAGCCAAGGCGATGCGTCACCGGCCGGAGTTAGTCAGATGTGGGAGGTGAGGTCAGCGATCGGCGAGGGGACGGGCGGGCAGGGTGGCAAAGAAACGAGGTCCGTAGATGGCAGGCTGCCAAGTATTTATGGTGCGTGACCGGGTTTTGGTTGGCATCCCGAGTGAGAAAGCAACTGACGATGAGATTGACCGGCCCCCAATAGTTAATCCTTCTCGTTTTCAGGAGGGATTTTCCTTTTATTTATGGCTTCTGTTTCAATCTCTCCCTAAATTTGGAGTGGAAACCACGAATTCGCCGTGTTATATTACCTTTCTGCACCGAAATTGCTGGCTTCCGTTCCCGACGATTCCATCGATCGGTTGACTAATTTGCAGAACACAAGCCTTGGCATATACTGTATCGTTTAAGTTACTGTGGTACAGTATATGTTGTGGCGCCAAATCAGCACGCATCGTTGAGGGTTAATTTGATCAATCGCTGCACGAATCTTAGGGTGTAAGGAAACTAATGTCAATCAAAACAAATTACGCGCTCTGGTTAGTGGAGGTCTCCGGACTTGGTAAAGATCAGGAATCAAAAGCCGTGGTTAGTGGAGGGTAATTCGGGAAAGAAACAAACTGCATGCGTTTGGCGCGTTACGTACGAGTAGTACGTTCATGCACTCCATCTGCATGCACTATGCTCAGAATCAACGTACGTACTTTAATGTGCTACCAGATATTAGGCTTTTTTTGGCTGTCTAGCTGTATATATATTGGAAAATAATAAGGGAGTAAGTTAAAACGTGGAGGCAGAGGTAGAGATAAAGGCTCAAAATAAGGGAATGAATGAGCTAGTAATTGATTTGGCGAGAACAGATCGACCATTCATTCATTCTTGCCTGTACTTTCGTGCAAATCCGGCCGATCGATCCGTACGCTTAATTTGGGCAAAAGCTATCGCCAGCTTAAGATTTAATTTGATTCCAAAAAAAAATCTCTACCAAAGTAGAGCATTGTCGATCGTCTTTTAATTGCGGGATGCAGATAATCACGTTGGCAGCAAAATAGAACCACACGCAACACCTTTTTTTTTTAATTTCCCCGTGGCCCGGGTGGTTTGGAGGACGGTTGGGTATGTGCTTGGCATGTACATATGTCCGAACAATGTTTGGCAATTCTTTTGGTGCTATACTTTTTTACCCGATGGGGTCAAATTTTATACTTTTGGCCAGGCGGCGATGTGCTGGCCTGAAGTAGAGAAATAAAGACATCAACGAAGAGGATCAACTACTTCAGGGAGAGCAGCCAAGACCGAGAAGAACCGTTAGAATTTCGTAACCAGGACTTTCCCCTTTACTCCACCTCTTAAAATCTCAGGACGAGATTTCTTGTAGTAGAGGAGAATTGTGACGTCCGGATAATTATGCTACAGTAATTCCCTGCTAATGGTTCCACGTCACCACGATTACGGTTGTTAAACTCGCGTTGATTCAAAACCGTTCCAAATTCAAAATCAAAGTCGCGGCAAACAATAAAAGTTTTCAAACAGTAAAACAAAATGTTGTTAATGTCCCATAAAATCCCTAAGTAATTATCATGTTGAAACCAACCTCATTTGAATTACCAAATTTACCCTGGTAATTAAGAGAACACCCTTTATTGCATTGCAGGATATGTCTAGATGCTAAGACACGTCATCATTTACTTGGTAGGATATTACTCACTTTTTTTACAACTATTGTTCTTCACAAAATTAATATGGGTTGCCATAAACATATCCAAAATAGTGGTTGGCGTCAAGCATGTCCCGGACCTGCAGGGTTAAACCATAGTACTGGATGGACATGATAATATTCATCTGCGAAACTAATTGAAAACTATGATATGCGTCAATGAGGCTTCTGATTGTGGTATTCATCTATAGCAATCATACAACTCTATGATTTGACCAATCAATATTTCGTAATTTACTTTGCTCACATACAAATAATACAAAACACCACCAATAATGGTAAAAGGGTAGTGAAAGTGAGAAATACTTGGAAGTTGCAGCACTGCACCAAAGTATATGGCTTCTGGTTTTCAATATTGATCATTCATATGGGTATTTAGAATCAAAATAGAAAGAACATATTTGAAATAAACGCATGAATTGCACAGACTACCGATAGGAAAGGGAATGAATCATGTTTATAGCAGCCTCTAAGAGGAAGAGACATAAATGGGAGGATCAAGAGATAATAGTACAAGTGATTGATCTCAATTTTCATTTGAATGTAACATTACTAATGGATTAATAAGGCCTGATCAGTTGCGTACATAAGCGATCCGGTGACAGTTAACCAAATTATCTTCATAGGAAAACCTAGTTATCATCTTGTCTTATTGTTTTAGTGCCAATTAAATTCAGTTAGAGACCGTGCTCCTTAGGTTTGGAACCATATCCTAATTCATACTCCCTCCGTTCTAAAATATAGTACATACTTTGTTTTGGAAAGTCAAACGCGCCAATGTTTGACCAAGTGTCTTAAAAAAATCAACATCCACATGCATTGTTGTAGTTTACTTATTTAGTACTTCAGATATTGATAGTTTATTCTAGAAACATGGTCAAATGGACATTTTTGACTGAAAAAAACTAATATGCACTGTATTGTGGAACAGAGGCAGCATAAACCATGCCATATATAAACTGCATGAGGTTGTTAATCCACAAGCACGGAGATGGTACTTAAGAAGTGAAGCATGGGGCTTTCAAATTGAAACCTTACACAGTGAGATAAAATCCCGGTATAGTCCCCTACTTGTTTAGCACCGAAGCAATCGAAAATGAATTTGAATCATGATGCCAAACAAAGGATGACAGTGGGAGAGGAAGAAGATATCGGGAGTTGTACTGCAGACCTTGTGGGCCATGGCGTGTTGATGAAGGCGACCAAGTTCCGAAGACGATAGTCGTCTCTAGGCTCCAAGCATCATCGTCGTTGGACATTAATTACCGCACAAAAGAAGGGGAGAAATATGGAGCAATGGGCAGGGTGTGCGGTGTGGTGGTGGACATCCAAAGCCCGTGCAGCCTTGTGGTGCGGAGGAGGCGGTGTGGACGGGCGCCCGTGCAACCGTGTGGTGCGAAGGAGGCGGCGATGGACTCGCGGCGCCCGTGCAACCATATGATGCGGAGGAGCAGGTGATGGGTCGGGTACGTGTGCAACCATGTGGTGCGGAGGAGGCGATGATGGCTCGTGCGTACCACCATGAGGGAAGGGGGGAAAGATGGAGAGATGGGCGGGGGCATGCGGCGTGGTGGTGGACTGACAATGACCATACAACCATGTGACACAGGGGAGGCGGTGCTGGGCCAAGCTGGCGGTGATCATGCCACTGTTTGATGGTACATCACTTTTATAGGTGTGGATATGTTTGGCCGCAACATTAATTTTCCTCGTACCTGATGTACATGAGCGACATGTAACCTTTTTTTTCTTGCAAAAAAGTAGTCGCTCTGATCTAAAATAAATGTTGTGGTTTTAATTCATGGAGTAAGTGACACATAACACATTAAGTGTTGGACACAAGTAGTTAGATGGTTGGCCCAAATAGTAAACAATACCAAATGTTGGATGGTTAGGAGGACATTGGTATCCCTTGCCACCGGAGTTCAAGTCCCAAGTCTCAAACTTGACATTAGTGCTCGCATTTTCCAGATTTATTACAGGCCTTTCACTGATGTATGTTTAGTGGGAGGAGACGTTCCCATGAACTAGCGTTTGTGGAGACTTCATCAATCTTAAGATGATGTGCCGACTCAGTCTCTCAGACATACTCATAGGGGTAAGATCTTCGTATGTGCATTCATAGAGATGAGTGTATGCTTGTAACCTTTTTTTTCTCACAAAAAAGTAGTCGCTCTGATCTAAAATAAATGTTGTGGTTTTAATTCATGGAGTAAGTGACACATAAAACATTAAGTGTTGGACACAAGTAGTTAGATGGTTGACCCAAATAGTAAACAATACCAAATGTTGGATGGTTAGGAGGACATTGGTATCCCTTGCCACCGGAGTTCAAGTCCCAAGTCCCAAACTTGACATTAGTGCTCGCATTTTCTAGATTTATTACAGGCCTTTCGCTGATGTATGTTTAGTGGGTGGAGACGTTCCCATGAACTAGCGTTTGTGGAGACTTCATCAATCTTAAGATGATGTGTCGACTCAGTCTCTCAGACATACTCATAGGGGTAAGATCTGCGTATATGCATTCATAGAGATGAGTGTATGCTCGTGTATGTAAGCGAGTTCGATTGTACTGCATTCAAGAAAAAACAATACGTACCTAGTAAATGACCATGGTTTTTCTAAGAAAATAATAGTGATTCTTCTAAGAAAATAAGATATGTGGCCAGTTGACCATCCCAGCCCAGGAGCGCTGACAGTGCTTAATTTCGAGGGAGCTTATATATTGTAGTGATGACACGACATAGCTAGCTTCTACAACACTACACGGAACTTGATTTGTTCCTCCCTGAAATTGAAAGACGATTAACCAAGAGACAGACAGCACCCAGCAAAGATGGCACAGATTTGTTCCCCTGTCCGTATGCTATCTATGCTAACCAGTAACCACTGGACTTTTTTGGACCTACCCAGCTAGCTAGATAGCGTTGGTGCATGCTTGGGGGCGGCGCTACTGAAAGCCAGAGATTATCACACAGTTTTCATACATATCAGGCTGCTTTGTGATGTGAGAGCACAGTCGTGGACAAATACCACAATACCTATCCTAACCACCTTTAATTTCCTCCAATGGCTAATCATGTACATGAGTGGGCTAGCTAACTAGTATAGTGGTGACACTGGCAAAAATGTCTCGGTGCCCTTTTCTTTCACATCGTCTTAATGCCACGTGACCATAAAGTACAACCTCTGTTCTTAAATAGAGGACTGGTAGGTCGCAAATTGGGGGAATTCGTGCCTACTCGGCATTTCACGAGTTATGAAAATGCAAGAAAGGATAGTAAATCTCGTCGTTAACTGAATTCTGAATAGAAAGATTAAGAAGAAAAAAAAGATTCAAAATAAAGTAAAGGTAGGCAGGGAATAACCTTATTTATGACAAGTTTCAAACTAGTAAAGTATATCCCTAGGATAAAGAAGAAGAAAAGTGGGCTAAGGAAACTCGCAAGGAAAGTTCCAACCGATCGTCTACTTAAGTTCGGGCTTTGGCATTTCAATTTAGAAACAGAGAATGTAACTAGTATTTTTATTCAAGACAACAAATTTTGAAGTAACCTTTTTTTTGCAGGGAAAAATCTGAAGTAACCAGAAAGAAAGAAGGTTAACCCCCCAAAAAAAACTTGTGCCTTAGGATTGCCATATCATGTCTTGCGAACACCGTACGGCCACGCAGCAGCATCGATCAATCCATCTAATACTAGTATCCGTATTGCCTTCACTTTTCCCAATGGAATTACTTCTACTTTGTGGAGTTTGCCATGGTAGATGAGACAAGGAATAGGGTTAACAAAAGAACAAAAGAGAAGAACAATCAAAGGGGATGAAATTAGAGAGATGCTGAAAACACACGCCGATCTGCTGACATGTGTAGATATCTTAGCGGACACGTAGGAGTGCACACGTAGGCCGTAGGTGAATGTGAGGGTCCCGTCCCCCCTCCTCAATTTCGCAAAATTCCATGGCTCAATTATTGTTCCCATCGACCCTAACTTTGTTATCCATTAACCCCCACTCTGATCGCCTAGCTACTACTAGTAGTGAATGGAGGATGCGAAAAAAATTAACGGTAATGAAGAATGCGAGAAAGTTTAACAAGACAAGGAAATGTTCGGAAAAGGGAAAAACAAAGGGAGGTGATAAACTAAAGAGAGCTAGCAGATCTGACTCAGATGGAAAGTTATTGTGGAGATCGCTGGATTCCTGCACTAGACTCGTAAAAGCCAAGAAGAATCACAGAAATAATAATAATAATAGTGCGGGTGTTTATTAATATTTGTGCTTGTGCATGCTTCCCACGTACATCTAGTGCCAATTTGGCATCAAACCAGACATGTTCCTGTCGTGATCACGCTCACTCACACGGCTCTTTCATTTTTCAAAAGGCTCACTCACGCACCTCCTTGAAAACAAGTCCAATCCAACTCCTACTTGTCAGTTGGATAGCTACCTTCCCCTATCGAGTGAGAATCTAAAGTCACCCCATCCTCGGATCTCGCTCGCCATCTTTTCACTTCTTGGAGAGTATCAATTTCACTCCTTTTTCTGGCGTTGCTATCTGATATGAGATGAGATGCGGTTGGTTCCACGGACAAGAATGTAACAAGTTGGGACCTTTTTGGCCTAAGAGCACATGACATGATAAATAGGTTCTACTCTATGGTTAATTCTGTGATAGTATCCTTAGCTGAGCTGGCCTCCATAACCTGAAGGGAGAAACAGAGCCGAGTAGTTCCCGGCCACGATGCCGTAGATCTGCAATTCTGTGTTCTTCATCCTCATGCACAACACAGGGATGTACGTCCTCCGGATACATTCGTTTGAGCGACCGTGCATGGTGAAATATCACCACCACCCTAGCATTCTAGTCAAGTGATAGGAGTTTGCACAGGATCTTGACCGAAATCAGCAAATACTACTACTAGTAGTATATAGTACTAAGAAAGATGTCTAAGTTTGCAAATTGTAACGCACTGAGATGAGAGCGCATGCTATGCTTTGGCTCGCTTAACTCGAAGCAAGCAGCATCCTCGAGTGATCCACTCAACTAGAGGTATACTATACCATTTTCGCGAGTGGGTAGTTCCGCGGTGGCTTCCCCGTCCATGGTCCATCCAAATCGCATGACATGGCAGTCGAGTGATAAGTTTAGGTATGTGCTTGCAGACAGTCGAGCATGCAATCAGCAGCAGCACCGGATAGCGTCTCCAGCCTTACGATCGAGATTGTTGCCTTGTTGCTTCCTCCAACCTCATGCGGAGGATAGCGTGTCCCCACTAGCCTGTACTGCTGTAGGCCACACACGGCCGGCACGGCGTTGCCGTCCGCACGCCCGGCCACCCACGCTGTTGGTGCGTGTGCATCATCTCGTCTCATTGTGTCAATTCCCAGCCGGCTGCGTCACCTCGGACCAGATCAGATAAAGGCGTGGTGTCCCGAGGAGGTCTGCTTGGCTTTGGATGGATGCTGACCTCTAGGTCTAGGAGTGGGGCTGGTGCGGTGCGGTGCACCGGCCGTGCTCCGGGGCGGCAACCTCCCATATCGCAGACTACAAAAAGGAGGTCTGCTATGTGCCTCTGTGTCGCTATGGTGCACTGCTGCCGAAAGGAGAGGCAGTTGGTTCATGCCTCGATGCCGCTACCGTTAGCGTCACACTCGGATCACGACACCTGTTGACGAGGACATATACCTAGGACAGGGTCCCAAGTCTGACCTACATACCCTACCCAAAGGTATTGCATACTGGAATCCAAGACCTACAAAGTTAGAGAAGGGACACCGACAGAAATGACCGCTGCGTGCAAGTCACTTGACACAAGATCCACTCGGTTACTTCTCCACCACTCGACTGTCTCCATTCACTCAGAGTACCAGACACCACTCGAAGGCAGAAGACCTAGAGTTACCCTGGGATAGCAACAGTCAGGCAATCAGTTCGCCATCATAAAGAGCACCAATTACAGCCGTTACTCAGGGTCGACGGCACGAGCGGTCTTTAGGACCAGCTCGTGGCCCGCTCGGTCCGGCCAGGCTCGGTCCTGGCCCGGCGTGAAATCCAGCCGGTCCGGGCCCTGCAAACGGGACCGAAAATCCCTCGGTCCGGTCCGGTTAAAGCTCGGTCCGACCGAGCGTACCGGCGAATACTAGCTGTGGCATGGCGAGAGCATAGCAGGGGCATGTCGGGACGAGGCGGGGGCGTGGCGGGGGCGTGTCGACATCGTGGCAGGCGCGTGGCGAGCACGTGGCCGGAGCTGCGTGGTGGGCGCGTCGGTCGTGCACTGGTCAGCGCCGCCGTCGTTCATCCGCGCGGCCACCGGCCTCCCTGACGCTGGCAAGCATGTCTACTAGATGCTCCATGCCCGGATCTATCACCTGGAAGGTAGAACTTAAAGCGGGAGGCCCTAAACCGCCGCTGCACACTGGTCGTCGTGCACCGGCCGTCGTGCCGGATTCTTCGTGGCTGTTGCTTCCCGAGCTCTGCCTGGCCGCCGTGCCATCCACCATGAGTCACAGAAGTCGCCGGACACCTCCACGACGAGCCCTCTGCCTCCAGCGCCCTCCCCGCGTCGTCGTGCTCCGGCGCGAGCTCTGTGGTGACCACCGGCCGGTCCAAACAAGCCGCTCGGTCCAGCCCGGGCTTTCGTCGCTGCGGTCCGGTCCCTGAAAACAGGACCGCGACGCTGCTCGGTCCGGTCCAGTCCGGACCGCCGATGGCCGGTCCAAACGACGGCTCGGTCAGGGACCGGCCCGGCCCGGACCGTGTCCACCCTGAGCCGTTACCTGTAATGCTCACACCCTTGAGTAAATGGGCATTCATGAGGGGCTAGCGGACTCTATATAAGCCGCCCCTCTGCTCCTGCACAAGGGTCCGCACCCCCAGTAACTCAACACTCCAGATAACAAGCTCCCGCAGCACCGAGACGTAGGGTCGTTACCTCTCCCGAGAGGGGCCTGAACTCGTAAATCCGAGTGTACAACCTCGCTGTAGCTAGGCACTGCCATCTCATACGTACCCCTAATCTTGACTGTCATATTTGTTCCCATGACAGTTGGCGCCCACCATGGGGCAGGCGTCTAAGCGACTTCCGGCGTGGTTGCGTTCTTCGAACTCCTTCATCATGGTTTCCGGCGGCGGCTTGTCTCTAGGCCGCGAGATCCGTCTCGGCGCTCTTAGTTTTGTCGCCGACGACTCGGCGTGGCTCCAGGAAGCTCCTCTGGACGTCGAGGCACTCCTTATTCGCGGGGCGGCGCACTTCTATGCAAGTACATGTGGCATCCTGCTCCGGCAGCCGCCGACTTCGTATCAGTCGACTCCGGTGATGTTTTCTCTCCCCACTACTTGCCGTTGCAAGCGATCCGGTCGCTCGCAGCTCCAGCGGTGGGTGAGGCATGCGGTGGCTCCTCAGTCATCCACCCTGCAGATCCCGGCAATCGAGCCCAATGAATCCCTCTATGACTTGATCGATCAGTTGACTGATCACTCGGATGCTCCTTTCGAGTGCGAAAGCAACGACCCGGTGGCAGAAGTGTTTGTGGTTGGTCCTCAGCAAAGCCCACCGGGATTACCCCATGGCGGCGATGGTAGCGGTGGTCCGTCACATCTCAACGTCGAGTATTACCCGCAACCCCTCAGTGTGGAACAAAGGGAAGAACTGCTTCGCGGGAATGAGCAGGTCCTTCAAACTCCCATCGATGGCATGACCGCCGAGGCTCAGGCTTTGGAAGCCATGCGCATAGCAACTCTGGCTGAATGCATGCGCCTTAAAGAACTCCTGAAATCACTCGATGACCGAGCCCGCAGGCAACCTCCAAACTGCAATCGGCAACAGGGACAACTATTCCTGGGTGAATCTCTGAACGAGCATCAGGTGTTCCGCACTCTGATTCAGAACATGGCAGCAGCCACGAGGATCACAGATTCTATCCAGCCCTCATGGTCCGAGGCTAGAAGAGGTCTTCAGCAGACCAGAGCGCTCCTAAGGGCGGCTGATGAACAAAATTCGGCTGTTTCCCAGTCGTGCAATAAAATTCATGGCAGATCCGTTAGGGCTGACACAGTTCAGTCGGCCCATAGCCCCAGATCGCCTTCATGGCGTGATGATTGCGGTTACCGCCAGGATCAGTACCTGGATCAAGGCCGTGGTCAGTTTGCTCCACGACATCACCGTGATGACTGCCGTCAAGTGCCGACGCCCCCTCCGAGGAGCGGATCATACGTGCCCCGCAGTATGATAGCTGGCGCCCATACGGCGACGAGTAGAGAGAACCAGTCGATCCCCGAGATCCAGGGTTCAACGCAAGGTTCGTCCTTGTGCAGAATTTAGTCGACAGAGGCAGAGCTTCCCGAGAGAACTTGGACAGAGATCGTCCGAGTGGAAGTGGCACTTTCGTCTCTGGACCCGAATGTTTCAGCAGGGCCATCCGGCTGCGGAGATACCGCCCAACTTCAGGTCAGCCAATGGAGTAAACAACTTCATTGGCGAGTCGAAGCCAGCGACATGGTTGGAGGATTATCATGTGGCTGTGTAGATTGGTGGGGGCAATGATTATGTCGCTATGAAGCACTTTCCTTTGATGCTAGAAGGGTCGGCTCGAGCAAGGTTGTACCAGCTGGCTCCTGTGGTGTATACTGCTGGGAAGATTTGGCTCGGGTGTTTATTAAAACGTTCGAGGGCACTTGCAAGCGTCCTGCCAGGCTGACCGAATTGCAGCACTGCATTCAAAAGACGAATGAGACCCTGAGAGATTACATACATCGTTAGACAACACTTCACCATGTGGTTGAGAATGTTACCGATCATCAGGCTGTTTGCACTTTCAAGGATGGTGTCAGGTACAGAGAGCTCATATTGAAATTCGGTCAGTATGGGACTTTGACTATGAGCAGAATGATGGAGATAGCCACTCGGTACGCGAATGGCGAGGAAGAATATCGTCTCCGCAGTGGCAAGGGAAAGGTTGTTGATCCTGACGCTGGTGGTGATAATCCCAGTCGAAAACAGAAGCGCAAGGCCGAGGGCACAGGCCAGGCAGAGGTGGCTAATGTGGCTGCACAAGGCAAGTTCAAAGGGAAATCCAAAGAACACTGGGTGCGCAAAACAAAGAAAGACCAGTCGGGACAGGACGTCCTCGACTTGCCGTGTGCCTTTCACACGAAAAAAGACGAAGAGGGTAACCTGATATTGCCCAAGCATACCACTCGACAGTGCAGGCTTTTGATTCAACAGTTCCGTGAAGGTCAGCTGAGTGAAAAGGGCTCCGACAAAGATGACGAAGAAGAAAAGGTTGAGGATTACCCGAAAGTCAATGCCACTCTTGTGATTTTTGCTGACGTGGAGAGTAATAGTCCACTGAAAGTTATCAACCTAGAAGTTAATATGATTGTTCCAGCAACCACGACGTATCTTAGGTGGTAAAAAACTCCCATCAATTTTGATTAGTCAGACCACCCAGCTTACGTTGCTACCCCTGGGCGGCAAGCGTTTGTGGTTCATCCAGTCGTGGAAGACACTCGGTTACAGAAGGTCCTCATGGATGGTGGGAGTGGCTTGAATATACTCTATGTCGAGACCCTTAAAGGGTTGGTCATTCCGGTTTCCCGACTTAGTGAGAGCAACATGCAGTTTCACGAAGTCATTCCGGGGAAGAAAGCAAGGTCAGTCGGTCAGATTTCTTTGGATGTAGTTTTCGGCGACTCGAAGAATTTTCAGAAGGAAAAGTTGACATTCGAAGTGGTGGATTTTCACAGTGTCTACCAAGCTATCCTCGGTCAACCTGCTTATGCACGTTTCATGGCCCGTCCATGTTATGTTTACCTCAAGTTGAACATGCCCGGTCCCAAGGGCGTAATCACAATCACGGGGAATAGGCAGAGGGCTAAGGAGTGTCTCTAGCAAGGATCCTAAATTGCTGACGAGCAGATGGCGATGGTAGAATTGTAAGAATACAAGAGAAATGTTGATTCGACTGATTTGATTTGTTCCAAGAAGCCAGCCTCCGAATCTTCTTTCCAATCAGCACGTGAGACAAAGCAAGTTCATGTTCACCCGACAGATCATGCGACCGCTCCGACCAACATCTCAAACAACAAATAGGTTGCCGCGCTCATCTAATTCCTCTGTGAGAACTGGGACATCTTTGCATGGATACCATCTGACATGCCAGGTGTACCCAGGGGACTAGCTGAGCACCGCTTGAGAGTTGACTCGAAGGCCAAACCTGTTAAGGAGCATCTCCGTCGCTCTACTGCGGAGAAGAGGAAGGCAATTGGCGAGGAAGTAGCTTGGCTCCTGGAAACTGAGTTCATACGCGAAATATACCACTCTGAGTGGCTCGCCAATGTCATCATGGTCCCCGAGAAGGACAATTCACTCTGTATGTGTATTGATTTCAAACATATCAATCGGGCCTTCCTGAAAGATCATTTTCCGCTCCCCCATATCGACCATATAGTGGATTCCACTGTGGGGTGCGAGCATTTGTATTTTCTTGATGCGTACTCCGGGTACCATCAAACCCGACTGTATGGGCCAGATAAAATGAAAACTGCCTTCGTCACCCCTTTTGAGTGTTTTTGTTATGTCACCATACCGTTCGACCTCAAAAATGTTAGTGCGACCTTTATGCGCGTGATCCAGAATTGCCTGCTCACTCTGATCAGTTGGAACATTGAGGCCTACATGGATGATATCGTTGTCAAGTCACGCAAAGGTTACGACCTGCTGACTGATCTCGCTGAAACCTTTGCCAACCTAAGGAGGTATGACATCAAGTTAAATACGTCCAAATGCACTTTTGGCGTGCCCGGAGGCAAGTTACTCGGTTTCCTCGTTTTCGAACAAGGAATAGATGCCAATCCTGAGAAAATCAACGCAATTGTCCGAATGAAACGCCCCGTGCGCATGCACGATGTCCAGAAGCTAACAGGCTGTCTCGCAGCGCTGAGTCAATTCATTTCTCGTCTCGAAGAAAAGGCATTGCCTTTTGTACCGATTGATGAAGAAATCAGATACGTTCGACTGGACTACCGAAGCACAAGCAACATTTGTTGAGCTCATAGCCTTGTTTTCCACCCAGTCGGTGCTTGCTGCCCCGAACAACAAAGAACCCCTGCTTTTGTACATTGCAGCTACTGGACAAGTCGTCAGCACAGTCCTCACAGTGGAACGGGAAGAAGAGGGCAAGGCCTACAAAGTTCAGCGACTAGTTTATTACATCTCTAAAGTCCTGACTCCTTCTAAGCAAAGGTATCCCCATTACTAGAAGCTTGTCTATGGTATTTACTAAATAGCAAAGAAAGTTGCTCACTATTTCCAAGAACACTCGCTCTCGGTTATCAGTGATGCCCCGCTGTCTGAAATCATGAACAATCGGGATGCAACCGGTCAAGTGGCCAAATGGGCCATCGAACTCCTCCCTTTTGATATCAAGTTCTAAGCAAAGAAGGCAATCAAGTCCCAAGCACTTGCAGATTTTTTGGCCGAGTGGATAGAACAACAACAACCGACTCAGATCCACTCGGGGAATTAGACTATGTTCTTCGATGGCTCCAAGATGCTGAATGGTTCTGGCGCCGGAGTGGTTCTGGTGTCCCCAAAAGGTGATCGGCTCAGTTATGTCCTCCAGATTCATTTTGATTCATCCAATAATGAGGCTGAACATGAAGCACTCCTCTACGGGTTGCGTATGACCATCTCACTTGGCATCTGTCACCTGATGGTATACAGCGACTCAGATCTGGTGGTCAATCAAGTGATTAAGGAATGGGACGTCAGAAAACCTGCTATGACCGGATACTACAACGCAGTGAGGAAGTTAGAAAAGAAATTCGAGTGTCCGAAGCTTCATCACATTCCCTGAGTAAAAAACCAAGCAGCTGATGATTTGGCCAAGATCGGGTCCACTCGGAAACCTATCCCCAGCAACGTGTTCCTCGAGCACCTCCATTCCCCGTTAGTGTAGGAGGATCCTTTCACTGAGGAGCCTCCCCAAGCTATAGGTCCCTCTAACCCGACCGAAAACGAGATCCCTGCAGTCATCGACTTGGTTATGGAGATTCTAGTGATTACGCCCGACTGGACTGTGCCATATATTGCATATTTGCTCAGGCAAGAACTCCCAGGGCACGTCAGATTGTCCGCGGATCCAAAGCTTTCACTGTGATGAACGAACAGCTATACAGAGAGAGTGTCACTGGCGTGGCTCGACGATGCATTTCCCGAGAGAAAGGTCGACTGATCCTATAGGAGATTCACTCGGGAACTTGTGGTCATCATGCGTCCTCACGGACAATTGGAGCCAAAGCATTCTGAGCCCGTTTTTACAGGCCACGTGCCAACGAAGTTGCTAAAGAGATCGTCCAACATTGTGAAGGATGCCAGTTCTATGTGAACTTGTCCCACAAACCCACGTCTGCTTTAAAGACAATTCCAATCGTCTGGCCGTTAGCTGCTTGGGAATTGGATATGGTTGGGCCGCTTAGGACAGGCGCGAGTGGTTTCACTCATCTGCTCGTAGCAGTCGACAAGTTTACCAAATGGATTGAAGCAAAACCGATCAAGAAGTTAGATTGGCGCACGACAATGAAGTTCATGAGAAAAGTGATCTTCAGATATGGGGTCCCTCATAGCATTATCATAGACAACGGCTCAAATTTTGATTCATAAGAGTTCAGAAGGTTCTGCACCACCCAAGGCACTCGGGTGGATTACGCATCCATTGCGCACCCACAGTAGAAAGGCCAAGCTGAGAGGGAGAACGGCCTAATCCTTCAAGGGTTGAAGCCACGGCTCATGCGTGATCTTAAACATGCAGGGAGAACTACTGTCTGTCTTGTGGGGATTAAGGACGTCTCCTAATCGGTCTACGCACCGCACCCCTTTCTCCATGGTGTATGGAGCCGAATCCATGCTGCCGAGTGATCTCTTCCACAACTCACCCTGAGTGGAGCTTTATTCAGAAGCCAAAGCAAAGCAGGCACGGCAAGATGTTGTCGATCACTTGGAGGAAGAACGAGAGATGGCCCTAATATGGTCGACTGTTTACCAGCAAGACCTTCGCCGTTTCCATGCAAGGCACGTCAAGGGTCGGACACTCCAAGAGGGAGATCTCGTGCTCCGAGTGGATCAGCAGCAGCGGCACAAGCTTGCCCCGCGTGGGAAGGTCCTTTCATCGTCGCCAAGGTGTTGCATAATGGACCCTACCACCTCTACAACCTCGCAAAAAAGATCGACGAGCCACGCGTCTGGAACGCAGATCTTCTTCGTCGATTTTATACTTGACAGCTAAATTGTCAAGTTGTAATATGAGTACTTTTAGAAACATTTTCTTCTCAAAGACATGACTCCGACAGTCGTTTGATGATTTCACTTGCACAAGTGCATGTTCCAAAAACCCCTAGTGGGTGGCTTAGCCGCGAGCTAATCCTTGCCTAAGTTTAAAAATTACTCTGAGTGGAGAGCATTCCTCCCACTCGGAGGCTTAGCCGCGAGCTAGTTCTCGCCTAAGTTTAAAAATTACTTTGAGTGGGGAGCGTCCCTCCCACTTGGGGGCTTAGCTGCGAGCTAGTCCTCGCCTAAGTTAAAAACCTACTCCGAGTGCTGAGAGTCCCTCCCACTCGGGGGCTTAGCCGCGAGCCAGTCCTCGCCTAAGTTAAAAAACTATTCCGAGTGGTGAGCATCCCTCCCACTCGGGGGCCTAGCTGTGAGCCAGTCCTCACCTAAGTTAAAAAACTACTCCGAGTGGTAAGCGTCCTTCCCACATGGGGGCTTAGCTCCGAGCCAGTCCTCGCCTAAGTTAAAAAAACTGCTCCAAGTGGTGAGCATCCCTCCCACTCGGGGGCTTAGTCGTGAGCCAGTCCTCGCGTAATTTAAAAAACTACTCTGAGTGGAGAGCATCCCTGCCACTCGGGGCCTTAGCCGCGAGCCGGTCCTCGCCTAAGTTTAAAACCTCCTCCGAGTGGGGAGCGTCCCTCCCACTCGGAGGCTTAGCAGCAAGCCAGTCCTCACCTAAGTTAAAAAAACTACTCTGAGTTGTGAGCGTTCCTCCCACTCAGGGGCTTAACCGTGAGCCAGCCCTCACCTAAGTTAAAAAACTACTCCGAGTGGTGAGCGTCCCTCCCAATCGGGGGCTTAGCCGTGAGCCAGTCCTCTCCTAAGGTAAAAAACTACTCCGAGTACAGAGCATCCCTCCCACTCGGGGGCTCAGCTGCGAGCCGGTCCTCGCCTAAGTTTAAATACTACGAGTGGTGAGCGTCCCTCCCACTAGGGGGCTTAGCCGCGAGCCAGTCCTCGCCTAAGTTAAAAACTACTTTGAGTGGTGAGTGTCCCTCCCACTCGGGGGCTTAGCCGCGAGCCAGTCCTCGCGTTGGTTAAAAAACAACTCCGAGTGGTGAGCGTTGACGAAGTCATGTACCTAGGGTAGGGTCATGGACCTGTCCAAGGTACCCTCCCCAAGGACATCTTTATAAGAAGCTGCCTTCCAGTCGACCAAGAGGAATGCCACTCGGCGGACTCGAAGACACTCGACCATGAAGACTCACTCGACCACTAGGAGATCAAAAGCCACTCTGTATCCAAATGGTCTGTAATTAAGTAGTCTTTATAGCCATGATGACACTTTATGTAAGGCGTTACCAGTAACGCCTGGCCTTAATGTACTTTAAACCCTCCGCTGCGTGGGCTTGCTGGGGTGCTGGCAGACACTATATAAGCCACCCCCTCCATTGGCAGAAGGGTTCGCACCCCTGTAACTCATACGCTTATAATCTAGTCGACCGCCTCCGGGCTCCGAGACGTAGGGCTATTACTTCCTCCGAGAAGGGCCTGAACTCGTAAATCCCTTGCGTATACAACTACTCCATAGCTAAGATCTTGCCTCTCCATACCTACCCCCCATTCTACTGTCAGTCTTAGTACAACGACAGTTGGCGCCCATCGTGGGGCAGGTGTCTTAACGGCTTATTGGAGAAGTTGCATTTGTTCCAATTGCCTTCATCATGGTTTCTGGCGGAGTTCTGGTCGAGGGCCGCGAGATCCGTCTCGGCGCACTCACGTTCATCGCCGACGACTCCGCTTGGCTCCAGGAGGCTCCACTCGACATCGACGCGCTTCCTGTCCGCGGGGCAACGCACTTCCGCTCATGTGTCCGCGGCGTCCTGCTGCGACAACCGTAGGCTCCGTATCGGTCGACTCATGTGTCGTCCTCCCTGCCTGTCTCCCGCCAGCGCAAGCGCTCTGGTCGGTCGAGGATTCAGCGGTGGGTGAGACACGCAGTGGCTCGCCAATCGGCTACCACCCAAGTTGCGGCAATCGAGCCCGACGAATCTCTCTACGGCATGTTCGATCTATCGACTGGCTCCGTAGAGACTGCATCCGAGTGCGACGGCAGTGATCCAGCGGCGGAGGTTCTGATGGTCAATGGGCCTCGTAGTCCTCCCGGCTTCCCCCGCACTGATGGGGCGGACGGCGGAGGCGACCCCGCTCAGGTCTACGAGGAATATCAACCCGAGCCACTCACTTCTCTGCAAAGGGAAGATCTTCGCCGCCGGAATATGGATGCTCTGCATACTCCCATCGCAGGAGAAACTCCCAAGGCTCGCGCCTTGGAGGAGGCGCGTTTGGCCAACTTGGCTGAACACACTCGACTGGAGAACCTCCAGCGAGCACTCGACGAACGCGCGCGGTAACGAGTACCCGACTTCAGTCGACGTCAACTCTTTCCGCAACCAACTCAGGTATATCGAACCCCGATTCAGAATTTAGCAGCTGCAGCCCGTATAGCAGAGTCAATTCAGCCCTCTCAATCGGAGGCTGTCAGAGGCTTGATGAAGAGCCGAGATTTGCTCCGGACAGCAGGAGATCAGAATTCAGCTGTGTCACAGTCACGCAATAGGATTCACAGTCGATCCGCCGCTGCGAATACAGTCTAGCCGGCTCATAGCCCAAGATCGCCTCTGCGGCATGAGGGACGTGGAGGTCGACGTGACCAGTATGATGATCGATTCGATCATGATGATCGGCGTCGGGTGCCCACTCCTCCCCCAAGGGGTGGGTCTTACGCCCCTCGGCAGCAAGATGACAGGCGCCAGCTCAGTGTTGGGCGAAGAGCTCCGGTCGACCCCAGGGAACCAAGCTTTGACGCGAGATCCATCATCGTGCAAGGTTTGGTCGATCGGAACAGAGCTCATCGAGGAGGCCACGACAGAGATGCGCCCACCAGCAGCCGAGTCCATGTTTCAGGTCCAGAATGTTTTAGCAGAGTCATCAGAGCCGCAGTGATCCCTCCCAACTTCAGGTTGGCAACTGGGGTAAGTAAGTTCACTGGTGAGTCCAAGCCTGAAACTTGGCTCGAAGACTATCGAGTGGCTGTGCAGATTGGCAGTGGCAATGATGAAGTGGCCATGAAACACCTACCACTCATGTTGGAGGGTTCGGCCAGGGCCTGGTTGAATCAGCTAGCTCCTAGCAGCATTTACACTTGGGAAGATCTTTCCCGAGTGTTCGTCAGGACATTTGAGGGAACTTGCAAGCGACCAGCGGGACTGACAGAGTTGCAGGTCTGCGTGCAAAAGTCGAATGAGACCCTGAGAGATTACATTCAGAGATGGATAACGTTGCATCATACGGTGGAGAACGTATCTGACCATCAAGCAGTCTGTGCCTTCAAGGATGGCGTTAAGAACAGAGAGTTAAGTTTGAAGTTTGGTCGGACCGGAGATATGACCCTGAGTCGAATGATGGAGATTGCCACCAAATACGCCAATGTTGAAGAAGAGGATCGGCTCCGGAGTGGCAAGTACAAGCCGAGTCAGTCGGAAAAAGGAAATTCTAGTCGGAAGCAGAAGCGGAAAGCCGAGCCAGCTGCTCCTGGAGAGGCCTTGGCCGTGACTCAGGGCAAATTAAAAGGAAAGCCCAAAGGATCCTGGAACCCCAAGAAGGTAAAAGATAAGGAAGGAAATGATGTGATGGATCTGCCGTGTCACATCCACATGAAGAAAGACGAAGAGGGTAACTTCATCTACCCAAAACATACCACTCGCCAGTGCCGGCTCTTCATCCAACAGTTCCAAGGAAAACAGTCCAAGGATAAGGAGGAGTCGGACAAGGCTGTGGACAAAGAGGACAGTGACGAAGGGTACCCTCATGTCAATTCCACCCTGATGATTTTTGCTGATGTGGAGAGCAAAAGTCGATTGAAAGTTATCAACCGTGAGGTAAATATGGTCGCTCCGGAGACACCAAGCTATCTGAAATAGTCTCAGACTGCCATTACATTCGACCAGTCCGATCATCCGACACACATAGCCACCCCTGGGAGGCAAGCTTTGGTGGTCGACGCAGTCGTCGAAGGCACTCGACTAACTAAGGTGCTGATGGATGGTGGCAGTGGACTGAATATATTGTATGCGGAGACGCTAAAAGGAATGGGCATTCCGATGTCCAGACTCAGCTCCAGTAACATGAGTTTTCATGGAGTCATTCCTGGAAAGAAGGCTGAGTCACTCAGCCAAATAGCTCTAGATGTGGTTTTCGGCGACTCGAAGCACTTCCGCAAGGAGAAGCTGATATTTGAAGTTGTGGATTTCTAGAGCGCTTATCACGCTATTTTGGGCAGGCCAGCTTATGCACGGTTCATGGCCCGACCATGTTACGTATACCTCAAACTGAAGATGCCTGGCCCCAAGGGTGTGATCACCATCACTGGCAATCGGAAAAAGGCGGAAGAGTGTTTTCAGAAAGGCTGAAAGATTGCCGATTCCCAGATAACAGTGGTGGAGCTGGAAGAATATAAGAAAAATGCAGATCCGAGTGATTTATTGCGGGCCAAGAAGCCCACCACAGAGTCAGCATTCCAGTCGTCTGGTGAGACGAAGCCCATTCCATTCACCCGACCGACCCCAGCGCGGCTCTGACTCATATTTCCACAACACTCGACTCTAAATAGGAAGAAGCGCTCATCCAGTTCCTCCGTGAGAACTGGGACATCTTTGCATGGAAGCCTGCTGACATGCCGGGTGTTCCCAGGGGGCTGGCTGAGCATCGTTTACGAGTCGACCCAAAAGCAAAACCTGTCAAAGAACATCTTCGAGGGTCCGCCGTCCAGAAGAGAAAGGCCATTGGCGAGGAGGTGGCTTGGCTCCTGGCAGCAGAGTTTATCCGAGAGATATACCACTCCGAGTGGCTCGCCAATGTTGTCATGGTCCCCAAGAAGGACAAGTCACTTCACATGCGCATTGATTTCAAACATATCAATCAGGCCTACCCGAAAGATCATTTTCCTCTCCCTCGCATCAACCAAATTGTCGACTCGACTGCGGGATGTGAGAGATTGTCTTTTCTAGACGCCTATTCCGGGTACCATCAGATCCGTCTGTATGGACCCGACGAGATCAAAACAGCTTTCATCACTCCATTCGGGTGCTTCTGCTATGTCACCATGCCATTCGGCCTCAAAAATGCTGGAGCCACGTTTATGAGGATGATTCAGAAGTGTTTACTCACTCAAATCAGTCGGAACATGGAAGCGTACATGGATGATATTGTGGTCAAGTCACGGAAGGGTTCTGACCTGCTGACTGACCTCGCTGAAACATTTGCCTATCTCAGGAGATATGATATCAAGCTCAATCCATCAAAGTGCACATTCAGAGTTCCTGGTGGAAAGTTACTCGGTTTTCTCGTTTCCGAACGAGGAATCGACGCTAACCCAGAAAAAGTTGGCACTATACTCCGAATGAAGCACCCTGTGCGTGTGCACGATGTCCAGAAGCTTACTGGATGCTTGGCCGCGTTAAGTCAATTCATCTCTCGCCTCGGTGAAAAGGCATTGCCTCTTTACCGACCGATGAAGAAGTTAGACAAGTTCGAGTGGACTCCAGAAGCAGATGCAGCATTTGTCGAGCTAAAAGCTCTGCTATCCACCCAGCCGGTGCTTGCTGCTCCGATCAGTAAAGAGCCTCTGTTGCTTTACATTGCAGCCACAGGACAAGTCGTCAGTACAGTACTTACGGTCGAGCGGGAAGAAGAAGGGAAAGCCTTCAAAGTTCAACGCCCAGTGTATTATCTTTCCGAAGTTTTGACCTCATCGAAGCAAAGATACCCTCATTATCAGATGCTCGTGTATGGGATCTACATGACCACGAAGAAGGTTGCTCATTATTTCTCTGATCATTCCATTACGGTCGTCAGCGACGCCCCACTATCAGAGATTCTGCACAACAGAGATGCAACTGGTCGAGTGGCGAAATGGGCAAATGAACTCCTTACCCTTGATATCAAGTTTGATACAAAGAAAGCCATTAAGTCCCAAGCAATAGCAGATTTCCTTGCCGAGTGGATTGAACAACACCAGCCAACTCAAGTCCACTCGGAGCACTGGACCATGTTCTTTGATGGCTCTAAGATGTTAAATGGTTCAGGTCCTGGGGTAGTATTGGTTTCCCCCAGAGGAGATAAGCTCAGATATGTGCTCCAGATCCACTTTGATTCCTCTAATAATGAAGCAGAATACGAGGCACTTTTATATGGGTTGTGCATGGCCATTTCACTCGGCGTCCGTCGCCTTATGGTTTATGGCGACTCAGATTTGGTGGTCAATCAGGTGATGAAGGAGTGGGACGTTAGAAGCCCATCCATGACTGGATATTGCAATGCAGTGAGAAAGCTTGAAAAGAAATTCGAAGGGTTAGAGCTCCATCATATACCCCGACTGAAGAATCAAGCGGCTGATGATTTGGCGAAGATAGGTTCCAAGAGAGAAGCCATTCCCAGTGATGTGTTCTTGGAGCATATCCATACTCCATCAGTTAAAGAAGATCCTTTTACTGAATAAGCTCCGCAACCTAAAAGTGTCACATATCCGACTGTAGTTGAAGTTGCAGTAGTGGTCGACCTGATCATGGAAGTGTTGGTGATCATTCCCGATTGGACCGTGCCGTATATCGCGTATATCTTAAGGAAAGAGCTCCCAGAGGATGAAGAAGAGGCTCGACAGATCGTCCACCGACTAAAGCCTTTACCGTGATAAGGGGACAGTTGTACAGAGAAAGCGCGATTGGAGTTGGTCAGAAATGCATAACGCCAGAAGAAGGTCGAATAATCCTTGACGACATCCACTCGGGGACCTGTGGCCATCATGCGTCCTCTCGGACCATTGTAGCCAAAGCATACCGAGCCGGATTTTACTGGCCAAGAGCGAATGAAATGGCAAAGGAGATAGTCGACAAGTGTGAAGGATGTCAATTTTACTCCAATATGTCACATAAGCCCGCCTCAGCCTTAAAGACCATACCACTCGTTTGGCCTTTCGCTGTATGGGGATTGGATATGGTTGGACCTCTGAGAACAGGCAGAAGCGGTTTCACACATGTGCTGGTAGCAGTCGACAAGTTCACCAAGTGGATTGAGGCTAAACCCATCAAGAATCTTGATGCCGGCACTGCTGTCAGCTTCATCAGAGAGTTGATATTCAGATATGGAGTCCCAAACAGCATCATCACTGACAATGGGTCAAACTTCGATTCTGAGGAATTCAGAGCGTTTTGCACATCTCAGGGCACACGAGTCGATTATGCTTCAGTCGCTCATCCTCAGTCGAATGGACAGGCAGAACGAGAAAATGGCTTGATCCTCAAAGGGTTGAAACCCCGATTGATGCGCGACCTCAAGCATGCAGCTGGTGCACGGGTCGACGAACTTCCGTCAGTACTTTGGGGATTAAAGACCACACCTAACCGGTCGACGGGGAGAACTCCGTTCTTCTTGGTCTACGGAGGTGAAGCGGTCTTGCCGAGTGACCTGCTTCACAACGCTCCCCGAGTCGAGCTCTACACCGAAGCTGAAGCAGAACAAGCCCGGCAAGACGCAGTCGACCTTCTAGAGGAAGAAAGGGAGATGGCCTTGATCCGATCGACCATTTACCAGTAGGACTTGCGTCGCTTCCACGCCAAAAACATGAGGAGTCGAGCCTTCCTGGAAGGAGATTTGGTTCTCCGAGTGGATCAGCAGAAGCCACACAAGCTCGCTCCTTCTTTGGAAGGCCCCTTCATCGTCACCAAGGTTCTCCACAATGGAGCATACCGTCTTTACAATGTCGAGCACCAGATCAACAAGACCCGAGCTTGGAACGCGGAGCTGCTCCGCCCCTTTTACACTTAAGTATGCACTTGGAAATGTAATAAAAGTACTTCTGTAGTTCATTTTTCAAAGACAATAGTGTTATAATTTTCCCAATGAGTGTTGTTACTTTTGTTTATTCAAAAAATCCCCCCAGTGGGTGGCTTAGCTGCGAATCCATTTCACCTAAGTTTGTAAAAATCCTACCGAGTGGTTAGCCAGCCTCTCACTCGGAGGCTTAGCTGCAAATCCGTTTCGCCTAAGTTTGTAAAAATCCTACCGAGTGGTGAGCCAGCCTCTCACTCGGAGGCTTAGCTGCGAATCCGTTTCGCCTAAGTTCAATAAAATCTCACCAAGTGGCGAGCCAGCCTCCCACTTGGGGGCTTAGCTGCAGTCCAAGTCCTCACCTAATTTTAAATAAAATCCTACCGAGTGGTGAGCCAGCCTCCCACTTGGAGGCTTAGCTGCAGTCCAAGTACTCGCCTAAGTTTAAATAAAATCCTACCGAGTGGTGAGCCAGCCTCCCACTCGGAGGCTTAGCTGCAGTCCAAGTACTCGCCTAAGTTTCAACAAAATCCTACCGAGTGGTGAGCCAGCCTCCCACTCGGGGGCTTAGCTGCAGCATAGCGCTCGCCTAAGTACAACTATAACGTGCGCTCCGCAAGGAAGGCGAGGTGCAGGTCGACTGCTACCCTCCTCTTCTGAGCTACACCACAAGTATAATGTGCACTCCGCAAGGAGGACAACGTACAAGTCTACTGCTACTTTCTCCTTCTGAGCTACGCCACAAGTATAATGTGCGCTCCGCAAGGAAGACAAGGTGCAGGTCGATTGATGCCTTCTTCTTCAGAGGTACACCATAGAAACTCTACCGAGTGGAGAGCAGACCTCCCACTCGGGGACTTAGCTGCAGCCCAGCGCTCGCCTAAGTTTTTGAAAATCCTACCGAGTGGAGAGCAGACCTCCCACTCGGGGGCTTAGCTGCAGCCCAGTGCTTGCCTAAGTTTTTAAAAATACTACCGAGTGGAGAGCAGACCTCCCACTCGGGGGCTTAGCTGCAGCCCAGTGCTCGCCTAAGTATCTGAAAAACCCTACTGAGTGGAGAGCAGACCTCCCACTCGGGGGCTTAGATGCAGCCCAATGCTCGCCTAAGTATCTGAAAACCCTACCGATTGGAGAGCAGACCTCCCACTCGGGGGCTTAGCTACAGCCCAGTGCTCGCCTAAGTTTTTGAAAACCCTACCGAGTGGAGAGAAGACCTCCCACTCGAGGGCTTGGCTGCAGCCCAGTGCTGTAACGCCCTCGATGCGGCTATATCTCCCACGTGTCGAAGCACGACTTAGAGGCATAACCGCATTGAAAGCAATGTCGCAAGTGAGGTAATCTTCACACAACCCATGTAATACATAAGGGAAAGAGATACATAGTTGGCTTACAATCGCCACTTCACACAATTACATGAATAAAGCATTACATCATCCAGATACAATCAAGGTCCGACTACGGAACCAAAATAAAAGAAGAACCCCAAATGCGACAAAGGTCCCCGATCGACCCCAACTGGGCTCCACTACTGATCAACTAGAACGAAACAACACAAAGGGCAAGATCTTCATCGAGCTCCTCCTTGAGCTTGGTTGCGTCATCTGCACGGTAACATAGGCACCTGCAAACTGGTTTTGGAAGTATCTATGAGTCACGGGGACTCAGCAATCTCGCACCCGCGAGATCAAGACTATTTAAGCTTATAGGAAGGATGGAGTAATGAGGTGGAGCTGCAGCAAGCGACTAGCATATATGGTGGCTACAATCGCAAAAGAGAGCGAGAAGAGAGGGCAAAGCACGGTCAATAAAAGTATGATCAAGAAGTGATCCTATAGCAACCTACGTCAAGCATAACTCCAACACCGTGTTCACTTCCCGGACTCCGCCGAGAAGAGACCATCACGGTTACACACGCGGTTGATGTATTTTAAATAAGGTCAACTTCGGGTTTTCTACAACCGGACGTTAACAAATTCCCATCTGCCCATAACCGCGGGCACGGCTTTCGAAAGATAATACCCTGCAGGGGTGTCCCAACTTAGCCCATGACAAGCTCTCACGGTCAACGAAGGAATAGACCTCCACCCGAGACGTTCCGATCAGACTCGGTATCCCGGTACAACAAGACATTTCGACAGGGTAAAACTAAACCAGCAACACCGCCCGAATGTGCCGACAAATCCCGATAGGAGCTGCACATATCTCTTTCTCAGGGCACACTCAGATGAGCGCTCCATACAACTAAAACCAAACCTCGAGTTTCCCCGAGGGGGCGCTGCACAGGACTCTAGTTTGGACCAACACTCAGAGGAGCACTGGCCCGGGGGGTAAAATAATGATGACCCTCAGGAGCGCGACTCCCAAGGGAAAAGAAAAGGCTAGGTGGCAAATGGTAAAACCAATGTTGGGCATTGCTGGAAGAGCTTTACTTAAGGCGAACTGTCAAGGGGTTCCCATAATAGCCCAACCGCGTAAGGGACGCAAAATCCGGGAACATAACACCGATATGACGGAAACTAGGGCGGCAAGAGTGGAACAAAACACCAGGCATAAGGCCGAGCCTTCCACCCTTTACCAAGTATATAGATGCATTAATTAAATAAGATATATTGTGATATCCCAACAAGTAAACATGTTCCAACAAGGAACAACATCTCCATGTTCCAACAAGGAACAAACTTCAATCTTCACCTGCAACTAACAACGCTATAAGAGGGGCTAAGCAAAGCGGTAACATAGCCAATCAACGGTTTGCTAGGACATGGTGGGTTAGAGGTTTGACATGGCAATTTGGGAGGCTGACAAGCAAATGGTAGGCATCGTAGCATTGGCATAGCAAAAGAGCGAGCAAACTAGCATAGCAAAGATAGTGGTGATTTCGAGGGTATGATCATCTTGCCTGAGATCCCGCAAGGAAGAAGAACGAATCCATGAAGAAGACAAACGGACGTAGACGAACGGATCCTCACAACCTCGACGTTATCGGAACCAACCCGAAGAAGCAAACACCGGAAAAGAAGCACACAACATAGTAAACAACCATCACATAAACATGGCATGATGCGCAAACAAGTATGATGCATGTCCGGTTTAAATATGCATGGCATGGGAAAATGCACAAACAATCCTACAAATTAAGTGGAGCTCAATATGCAACGAGGTGCATGTTGACGGAACACCACATCAATTATTTAGTTATCTCTCGTTTAAGCTACCCAACAATATTAACTGTTGTTAAACATGGCAAGAGGTGAAGCATAATATAAACTATACCATCTAAACAATTTAAATGGGGCCGGATATAAAAACAACAAATCCGGTAAATCCCCATATGCATTTAGCAATTTAATGCAACAACAAGTTTAAACATTTTAAATGTTGTTATCATGATGCGGATGACATATACAAGTTTTATGCAATTATTATGAAAATGTTGACATGAGCATGTTATGAAGCATTTGGTCACCATGGCGGAACAAAAAGGGTGCCACAGCGACGAATCCGAAAATGATGCCACGGCAACATTCCGGTCCCGGTAACTCAGGGAGGTACCGGTGCAAAAGGAGGCGTGCGGATGTGCGGAACATGCTAGAGATGGTGGGGTGATCCCGGTTACCGGGTTCCCACGGTTCATCGGCATGGCGAACGAGGAGGAATGTGCATGAAGCAAACGGGCACGGTGCAAACATAGGGTGCATCTCATACAACACATGCATTCGGTCCACGGACGGCGTCTCGGGGTTATACCTTCGAAGCGTGCATTCAGGGCGGAACGCGTTTCGTAGAGGAAGTAGTCGTTCACGGGCCGTAGTGGAGGTAGTCGTTCACGGGTCGTCGTGGGAAGTAGTTGTTCACGTGGCGACGGTAGTGGTACATCTCGTAGTGGAAGTAGTTGTACTCGTGTCGTAGTAGAAGTAGACGTTCTCGCAACTGAAGTTGTACATGTCGGTGGTAGTCGAACTTGACGGTCTTGGCGACGGTAGTTGTACAACGTTTTCCGTAGAAGAACTTGGCGGTCCATGGGGTCGACGGTAGTGGAACTTGACGCATCGCCGTGTGTAGTCGTACTCGGTGTCCTCGGGGCATCGGCTGTAGTCGAAGAACTTGGCGTGCGTCAACTATTGACCAACAGTGCACAGGAGGCAGCAAGGCATGGACGACTTGGTGTGCAACCAAAGATGGACTCCGGGCGTCTGGGTTGGCTTGGCCACGGCAAAGGCAACAGGGCCAACGGGGCAGCCAACTCGTCTTGGAGGGGAGCCCTAACGGACAGAGCAGCTCGCGAGGACATCGGCGGCTCACGAGGCACCCACAGCAGCAGCAGGACGAGGCATGAAAAATCGACAGCACGGCAACCATGAAGGAGGCAGCACGTGGTCGTGGTGGCTCGGGCAGAAGGTCAACGGGGAGACGGGGATGCAGACTAGGCAGGAGCTTGGCGCAGTGGGGACGATGGATCCGGGCGGCGACCGCGGCTCGGGAGCTCCTCAACAAATCGAGCAGAGGCGGCGAGCTGCGGGCGGCCGGCGCGAGGAGGTTGGCGACGGGGATTGGGCACGATGGAGGAGGGCGCACGAGGAGGGGGCCGCGGGGACGGGGCGAGGGCAGCAGGAGGCGAACGGCGGAGGCTCGAGGTGCGCTGAAGGAGTGGAGGAGAGAGGAGGAAGGGCGCGCGAGGAGCAGCAGGGCGGCGCCATGGCCGGAGATGGTCGCGCTCGGGGACGAGCTCTGACGGAGCTGCTCGCTGGCGGCGGCCGGAAACAGAGGCGAGGCAGAGGAGGGGCACGGGCGCAGGAGGCTGAGAGGGGCGAGACGGATGAGATCGAGGGGAGCGGCCACGGCAAGGCGAATGAGTCGGGGACGGCACGCGAGAAAAGCAACGGCAGCAGGGCGCGGGTGAACCAAGGAGGCCGGCGGCGCCATGGCCGTGCGGGCAGGCGAGCTCGCGGAGGAGGCCAACGGGGCTCCGGCCTAGCTCTCTTCTTCGGCGAGGGCGGAGCGCGGGAGCAAGGGGAGGAGAAGCAGGGCGCGGGGGCGGCGTCTCCCTGGTTCGGCGCGACGAGGAAGAAAAGAGGAGGGGGATCGAGGGAGAGAGATGAGTGCGGCGGCCAGAGGAAGAGATGGGGATCGATGGGAGGGAGAGTGGTTCGGGCTAGGGTTACGGGGAAAGGTGGGGGCGGCTGGGCCTTGGGCTTAGAGGCCGGCTGGGCTACAGGCTGCACTCTCTCTTCTCTCTCTCATTTTCCCATTTAAAACAAAACAGAAAAAGAGAAAGAAAAGAAAGAGAAGGATAGGCAAAGAATTAGCACATGCAAATAATATTCTTGGACTCACAAAAAATGAGTTCGATCCAGGAAAAATAGAAGTGGGCATGATAGAAAGATTTAAATTCAAACTCATTTGAAATTCAAATGGGTTTGAACTAGGACTTGATGAAAGGAAGGTCCAAAAAATGTTCGGATTTTTGGTGGAGCTCCGGAAAATGATGAAATAAATATTGGCAAGGTTGGAGACCAAACTTGAAGCAGAAAAGGAACGAAATTATTTTGTAAGTGTGTTTTGGTGATTCCAAAATAGTGGAATATTTAATATAGCTCCCTAATATTGGAGGATATGTTATAAAGAGAAGTCACCATGTGAGTCCCTCGATTTAAATGGATCGAAAAATCCATACAATTTATTTAGTTGAGGTTTTAAAAATTAATGATATGATGGCATGATGACATGATGCAAGGATGAATGCAACAAATAAAACAAATCACACGACGAAACTCGGAATAGCTGGAAGTCTTCTGGAGCGTCGGTCTCGGGGCGTTACAACACTCCACCACTACAAGAGGATCTCGTCCCGAGATCTAGGATGGCACCGGAGAGAAACGGAAGAGGAAGAGAAGAGGTAAAACTAAGTTGCTTCTTTGACAAACGAGTGAAACCACGAACCTTGAGAGGTTGAGCAATTTAAAAGAAAGAGTACAACAGAGATGAACGAGATTGCAAACAATCCGTTAGAAAAGAGGAACAAGGAACATTACGAGGACTTGAAGGTTGCAAAGCTATGAATGACGAGTACAATGGACAAGATAGAATTCGAAACCACTCCGGTTAAAACAAGATGAGAGGGGAAGAATTCGGGCAGTACTCCGGTTGAACATGGAAGGAATAGAACATGAACTTGAGAAGATGGGATGTTACTTGATGAAATCAACAACACACTGCCTCCGGAACTATTGAAAGAATGGCACAATGGGTAAGAAGGATTTCAGACAGCTCTCCAGTTGAGGAAGGAGGGAAAACTTGATAAGATTAGAGAACTCGAATGAAAACACGACACTCCGGTTAAATGGATAAGCAAGAAAAGAACACGATCCTCACGAATCGAGATGGTGAGTGAAAAGAGCAACGTCACAATGCCTCCGAAAGAAATAATAGAAGATATATCATTGGAATAACAGAATGGAGAAGAAAATGCCAACTTCTGCCACAAATGAGTTTGGAAAGCATCCTTGCAAAGAAGAATTGAACGGAGTTGTTGGAAAATCAACAACGAAAGCACAAGCTTGTAGTGGGCTTATGGAAAACATCTCAAAATTATGAGGTGACAACCGGTCACTAACGGAAACAATTGCTTGCTTGAGATCAACGAAGAGATGAAAACTTCTTCCACCAAGATGATAAAGAGATAACTTGGATCATTGGCAAGCACCACAAATAGCAACATTCCCAATGGAAGGCTTTTAGGTGAAATATGACACAAGATAACTCCAACAACGAGGTTGATGGATTTAAAAATAACTCATTCTTAACAACATGTGAATCATGGAACATGAACTCAAATTATCAAGAATGACATAATACCACCTCCAAAATATGGTAGAAGGAATTGCACTCCGGATTACCATATGAAGAAAGCTTGAGTTTCTTAGAAAAGAATCTTGATGAACACTTTGAGAAGGGAATTAAATCCTTGATGAACCATCATGTAGAACCTCCATGAAGAACTCCGGTAAACCAAAAGGAATGAAAAGAAAGAGAAATTGAAAACACAAGGTGAATCCTTGCAATGATTTAGATGGATCTCCGTGATAATTAGAGCTTGGAACTCCGGGAAAAAGAGAAGATGGAACAAATGAAACCGAGAATTTTAAGGGCCTCCGGAATAAAGAATTAATCACTTGGATGAACAAGAATAAGAATTATGTTATGCTTATCCTTCACCAATTAAATTGATGACAATCAACGGATTTGGCATACTACTTATTCTCGTAGAAAGGATTAAAAGAGATATAGCGTAAACTTGAGAAGGTCTTCAACGAACCACCGGTAGGATTGGAACAACAAATGAATTGATATGATGAACAAGGAAGAGAGATCTTGAAAGAACTACCGTAAGAATTGAAAATGATCGAAGTAGGGGTGCATCACCGGTAAGAATTAGCAAATGAACGAAGGTGCTTGAGACAAACTAGATACATGAGAACAAAGAGATCAAGAACTGATTAGAGGATATTCGATTAATGCACCGGCAAGATAGGAGAATGATAACTGACGGCTGAGAATGAATAAACCTGAATTGATGGACTCCGAATGACACACTGAGAAGACTCTTGAATATCTCCTTATGGGTGAAAAAGATTCTCACAATCGAAAACAATTATGAGAGGATGGCAACAAGCTAGCACCATGAATCTTGAAGAGAATAGAGCAAGATTAAAGAGAAACTCTTCTTTGGTCTTCAAATGATGAGAATGACAACGAGAAACACCACCAAGAATTATTGAGGCACACCGGAAGAATCAAAAGCGAAGAGGTTGAGCCAACTATGAAAAGAATTTGAAAGATCTTGGAGAAAAAGCACTTGACTAATGATAACTCATTCTTACGTCAAACTTGGAGAAGAATTTAGGATAGCTCTGGGAAAATAGAAGAGTCAGGTAAGATCCTGGGAAAAGACCTGTGGGTTAGGGCCCACTCAAAAGAACACCGTTGAAAAGATTTAAAAGAGATGTTGCACCGGTTGAATTAAATGACTTGAATGAGATACCAATCTCGAAAGAGCTTGAACGAATGCAGAGTGGAAACACGAATCTTCGAGATATCTTGAGCACTCCGAATAAGAATAGAGAGAGATGAACAATTATGAGAGGCACCGGCATGGGATAGCATTTGAACGAGGATAAGGATATGATCAACACCGAAAGCTTGAGGTAAATCCACCGGAGAAGAAAACGAGAATGAAGAGTGACGAACTTGAAGCTCCATTAGAATCTTCATGAGAATCACCGGATAAGAACATTGACGGAAAAGAATGGAGAAACTTCCCATCAATAAAATGGATACTTGAAGAAGAAATCTTAGTCCTTGAAGAAAAACAAAAGGGAGGGAGGGTGGGAAAAACAAAGGCAACTTGGAGACGGATGAAACAAACACCGTTGAGAAGAAGTGATAAATGATCTTGCAAATGTTGACGTGAACGGATCCACTTGAGGAGAGACACACCGGTTAAACAAAAGGATTGACAAGACAGACTCGATGATCAAGAAGGATTAGTATTCACATCGGAGTATGAGAACACCATTTAAGAAAGGTATGGAATCAACACTTGACACTGAAGCAACTCGAATACCACAACTCAAAACAAAAACAAAGGGTTGGCTTGCAGAATAAGCCGGAGCAAACATATGATAGAGATTTCGTCCGAAGTTTTCATGGTGGGGCCTACACGGGCTCGAGTGTACAGCACCATCATGTACAAGGCAGTGCACATGACATACGAAGTGTCCCCGAACCAGCATAGCCAAGGGTTCTTTAAGACACAACAAGACCACTGTAAAACCGACTTTGAATAGGCGGACCACTAGACGTCGAACCCCAATTTCATATCATACATCTGTTGGAAAGATATCCTAAGAGCTACTTGAATTCCCACCTATGAAACTCCCGAAATTTTCAGGTTATGCAATCAGGTGTTGGGGATACAGGGGAAGCATAATATCTCACCCAAAACTAACAAATCCTACATCCAGCTGTATCCATCCTTCAACACATAACCAAGAAACCTTCGGAAATCGTCTACCTCAACCTTCGAAAAGCATCCGTTACACAAGTCATGGCAATACTCCCGTACTCACCTCAGTACTGGGTTATCGGGGTTATCTCACCAACAACTGCATAAAAGAGATTTTCGATGTCGGCGTACTAAACTCAGGTATTCCAGAACTGCAACGATAAAATTATGACGACAACACCTCAGAGCTCAACTCCCCGGGACACTTCCTAAACCCCTGACAGGAGGCACCAAGACAATGTTCTCATCATAAAACCATCGGAACGATTCCAAGATACCCGCGTGATCCTAAATTTTTTTTAGTGAAATTTGAGAAGAGAAGAGTCAAAACTCTACGTCAGGATGCCTTACCAGAGCGATGAAGAGACTGGGGAGTAAAAAGAATTCCTAACTCTCCGATATATAATTCCTAAATGACTCAAAACATTTTTCTAGACACAACTCGGCCGCTAAAAACGATCAAGCAGTGGGGCTCCTAAGGTCGGGGAAGGCTCTGATTACCAACTTGTAACGCCCTCGATGCGGTTATATCTCCCACGTGTCGAAGCACGACTTAGAGGCATAACCGCATTGAAAGCAATGTCGCAAGTGAGGTAATCTTCACACAACCCATGTAATACATAAGGGAAAGAGATACATAGTTGGCTTACAATCGCCACTTCACACAATTACATGAATAAAGCATTACATCATCCAGATACAATCAAGGTCTGACTACGGAACCAAAATAAAAGAAGAACCCCAAATGCGACAAAGGTCCCCGATCGACCCCAACTGGGCTCCACTACTGATCAACTAGAACGAAACAACACAAAGGGCAAGATCTTCATCGAGCTCCTCCTTGAGCTTGGTTGCGTCATCTGCACGGTAACATAGGCACCTGCAAACTGGTTTTGGAAGTATCTGTGAGTCACGGGGACTCAGCAATCTCGCACCCGCGAGATCAAGACTATTTAAGCTTATAGGAAGGATGGAGTAATGAGGTGGAGCTGCAGCAAGCGACTAGCATATATGGTGGCTACAATCGCAAAAGAGAGCGAGAAGAGAGGGCAAAGCACGGTCGATAAAAGTATGATCAAGAAGTGATCCTATAGCAACCTACGTCAAGCATAACTCCAACACCGTGTTCACTTCCCGGACTCCGCCGAGAAGAGACCATCACGGTTACACACGCGGTTGATGTATTTTAAATAAGGTCAACTTCGGGTTTTCTACAACCGGACGTTAACAAATTCCCATCTGCCCATAACCGCGGGCACGGCTTTCGAAAGATAATACCCTGCAGGGGTGTCCCAACTTAGCCCATGACAAGCTCTCACGGTCAACGAAGGAATAGACCTCCACCCGAGACGTTCCGATCAGACTCGGTATCCCGGTACAACAAGACATTTCGACAGGGTAAAACTAAACCAGCAACACCGCCCGAATGTGCTGACAAATCCCGATAGGAGCTGCACATATCTCTTTCTCAGGGCACACTCAGATGAGCAATCCGTACAACTAAAACCAAACCTCGAGTTTCCCCGAGGGGGCGCTGCACAGGGCTCTAGTTCGGACCAACACTCAGAGGAGCACTGGCCCGGGGGGGGGGGTTAAAAAAAATGATGACCCTTGAGTCTGCAGAACCCAAGGGAAAGAAAAGGCTAGGTGGCAAATGGTAAAACCAATGTTGGGCATTGCTGGAGAAGCTTTACTTAAGGCGAACTGTCAAGGGGTTCCCATTATAGCCCAACCGTGTAAGGAACGCAAAATCCGGGAACATAACACTGATATGACGGAAACTAGGGCGGCAAGAGTGGAACAAAACACCAGGCATAAGGCCGAGCCTTCCACCCTTTACCAAGTATATAGATGCATTAATTAAATAAGATATATTGTGATATCCCAACAAGTAAACATGTTCCAACAAGGAACAACATCTCCATGTTCCAACAAGGAACAAACTTCAATCTTCACCTGCAACTAACAACGCTATAAGAGGGGCTAAGCAAAGCGGTAACATAGCCAATCAACGGTTTGCTAGGACATGGTGGGTTAGAGGTTTGACATGACAATTTGGGAGGCTGACAAGCAAATGGTAGGCATCGTAGCATTGGCATAGCAAAAGAGCGAGCAAACTAGCATAGCAAAGATAGTGATGATTTCGAGGGTATGATCATCTTGCCTGAGATCCCGCAAGGAAGAAGAACGAATCCATGAAGAAGACAAACGGACGTAGACGAACGGATCCTCACAACCTCGACGTTATCGGAACCAACCCGAAGAAGCAAACACCGGAAAAGAAGCACACAACATAGTAAACAACCATCACATAAACATGGCATGATGCGCAAACAAGTATGATGCATGTCCGGTTTAAATATGCATGGCATGGGAAAATGCACAAACAATCCTACAAATTAAGTGGAGCTCAATATGCAACGAGGTGCATGTTGACGGAACACCACATCAATTATTTAGTTATCTCTCGTTTAAGCTACCCAACAATATTAACTGTTGTTAAACATGGCAAGAGGTGAAGCATAATATAAACTATACCATCTAAACAATTTAAATGGGGCCGGATATAAAAACAACAAATCCGGTAAATCCCCATATGCATTTAGCAATTTAATGCAACAACAAGTTTAAACATTTTAAATGTTGTTATCATGATGCGGATGACATATACAAGTTTTATGCAATTATTATGAAAATGTTGACATGAGCATGTTATGAAGCATTTGGTCACCATGGCGGAACAAAAAGGGTGCCACGGCGACGAATCCAAAAATGATGCCACGGCAACATTCCGGTCCCGGTAACTCATGGAGGTACCGGTGCAAAAGGAGGCGTGCGGATGTGCGGAACATGCTAGAGATGGTGGGGTGATCCCGGTTACCGGGTTCCCACGGTTCATCGGCATGGCGAACGAGGAGGAACGTGCATGAAGCAAACGGGCACGGTGCAAACATAGGGTGCATCTCATACAACACATGCATTCGGTCCACGGACGGCGTCTCGGGGTTATACCTTCGAAGCATGCATTCGGGGCGGAACGCGTTTCGTAGAGGAAGTAGTCGTTCACGGGCCGTAGTGGAGGTAGTCGTTCACGGGTCGTCGTGGGATGTAGTTGTTCACGTGGCGACGGTAGTGGTACATCTCGTAGTGGAAGTAGTTGTACTCGTGTCGTAGTAGAAGTAGACGTTCTCGCAACTGAAGTTGTACACATCGGTGGTAGTCGAACTTGACGGTCTTGGCGACGGTAGTTGTACAACGTTTTCCGTAGAAGAACTTGGCGGTCCATGGGGTCGATGGTAGTGGAACTTGACGCATCGCCGTGTGTAGTCGTACTCGGTGTCCTCGGGGCATCGGCTGTAGTCGAAGAACTTGGCGAGCGTCAACTGTTGACCAACAGTGCACAGGAGGCAGCAAGGCATGGACGACTTGGTGTGCAACCAAAGATGGACTCCGGGCGTCTGGGTTGGCTTGGCCACGACAAAGGCAACAGGGCCAACGGGGTAGCCAACTCGTCTTGGAGGGGAGCCCTAACGGACAGAGCAGCTCGCGAGGACATCGGCGGCTCGCGAGGCACCCACAGCAGCAGCAGGACGAGGCATGAAAAATCGACAGCACGGCAACCATGAAGGAGGCAGCACGTGGTCGTGGTGGCTCGGGCAGAAGGTCAACGGGGCGACGGGGATGCAGACTAGGCAGGAGCTTGGCGCAGCGGGGACGATGGATCCGGGCGGCGACCGCGGCTCGGGAGCTCCTCAACAAATCGAGCAGAGGCGGCGAGCTGCGGGCGGCCGGCGCGAGGAGGTTGGCGACGGGGATTGGGCACGATGGAGGAGGGCGCACGAGGAGGGGGCCGCGGGGACGGGGCGAGGGCAGCAGGAGGCGAACGGCGGAGGCTCGAGGTGCGCTGAAGGAGTGGAGGAGAGAGGAGGAAGGGCGCGCGAGGAGCAGCAGGGCGGCGCCATGGCCGGAGATGGTCACGCTCGGGGACGAGCTCCGACGGAGCTGCTCGCTGGCGGCGGCCGGAAACAGAGGCGAGGCAGAGGAGGGGCACGGGCGCAGGAGGCTGAGAGGGGCGAGATGGAGGAGATCGAGGGGAGCGGCCACGGCAAGGCGAATGAGTCGGGGACGGCACGCGAGAAAAGCAACGGCAGCAGGGCGCGGGTGAACCAAGGAGGCCGGCGGTGATGGGGTTGTGTACCTAGGGTAGGATCATGGACCTGATCCAAGTAACTTACCCTAGGACATCCTTAGAAGAGGTCGCCTTCCAGTCGACCAACGAGGATTCACTCGACTGGCCTGAAGGACTCGACCACGAAGACTCACTCGACCACCAGGAGGTCAAGAGGCACTCTGCACTGCAACGGCCTGTAATCAAGTAGACTTTATGATAGTAAAGGCACTTTATGTGGGGCGTTACCAGTAACGCCCCAGACTTAACTCACCTTAAACCCTCTCCTGCGTGGGCTGGCTAGGGTCCTGGCGCACTCTATATAAGCCACCCTCCTCCACAGGCAGAAGGGTTCGGCACCTTGTAATTCATACATTCATAATCCACTCGACCGCCTCCGGGCTCCGAGACGTAGGGCTGTTACTTCTTCCGAGAAGGGCCTGAACTCGTACATCCTTTGTGCTTACAACCTCTCCATAGCTAGGACCTTGCCTCTCCATACCTACCCCCCACTCTACTGTCAGGCTTAGAACCACGACAGTTGGCGCCCACCGTGGGGCCGGTGTTTTAGCGATTTTGTGGAGAAGTTGCGATTCTTCCGAGTACTCTCATCATGGTGTCTACTGGAGTTTTGGTCAAGGGTCAAGAGATCCGTCTCGGCACCCTCACCTTCATCACCGACAACTCCGCATGGCTCCAGGAGGCTCCACTCGACGTAGACGCGCTCCCCGTCCGCGGTGCGACGCATTTTCGCGCATGTGTCCGCGGCATTCTGCTGCGGCAACCGTCGACCCAGTATCGGTCGGCTCCTCCATCATCCACCCTCCCGGTCTCCCGCCAGCGCAAGCGCTCAGGCCGGTCGAGGCTTCAGCGATGGGTGAGTCACGCAGTGGCTCGCCAATCGGCCACTACACAAGTTGCGGCAATCGAGCCCAACGAATCTCTCTACGGCTTGTTCGATCAGTCGACTGGCTCCGGAGAGACTGCATCCGAGTGCGGAAGCAGTGCCCCAGCGGCGGAAATCTTGATGGTCGACGGGCCCCACAGCCCTCTTGGCTTCGCCCGTGGTGGTGGAGCAGGTAACGGCGGCGACCCTGCACGAGACTACGAAGAGTACCAGCCCGAGCCACTCGACTCTCTGCAAAGAGAAGAGCTTCGCCGCAGGAACGAGGATCCCCTGCGTATTCCCATCGCAGGAGAAACCCCCGAGGCTCGTGCCTTGGAGGAGGCGCGTCTGGCCAATTTGGCCGAGCGCACTCGACTGGAGAACCTTCAGCGAGCACTCGACGAGCGCGCGCGGCAACGAGTTCCCGACACCAGTCGACGTCAATTCTTCCCGCCGACTCAGGTATATCGAACCCCAATTCAGAATTTAGCAGCTGCGACCCGTATAGCAGAGTCCATTCAGCCTTCGCAGTCGGAAGCTGGCAGAGATTTGCTGCAAATCAGGGATCTGCTCCGGGCAGCAGGAGATCAGAATTCAGCCGTGTCTCAGTCGCGCAACAGAATTCACAATCGATCTGTCACTGTGAATACGGTTCAGTCGGCTCACAGCCCCAAATCGCCTCCGCGGCGCGAAGGGCGTGAGAATCGGCGAGATCAATATGGCGACAGACTCGACCGAGATGATAGGCGTCGAGTGCCCTATTCCCCTCCGAGGGGTGGGTCTTACGCTCCTCGGCAGCCAGATGATAGGCGTCAGTACAGTACAGGGCGTAGGGTTCCAGTTGACCCCAGAGAGCCAGGCTTCGACGCGCGATCCATTATCGTGCAAGGGTTGGTCGACCGGAACAGAGCCCATCGAGGCGCACTCGACAGAGGTGTACCCACGAGCAGTCGAGTACATGTTTCTGGTCCTGAATGTTTCAGCAGAGCTATCAGAGCCGCAGTTATCCCCCCCAATTTCAGGTTGGCAACAGGAGTCAGCAAGTTCACTGGTGAGTCTAAGCCTGAAACTTGGCTTGAAGACTACTGAGTGGCAGTTCAGATCGGTGGTGGGAACGACGAGGTGGCCATGAAGCATTTGCCCCTCATGTTGGAAGGTTCTGCCAGGGCATGGTTGACTCAATTACCTCCTAGCAGCATTTACACTTGGGAAGATCTGTCCCGAGTGTTCGTCAGAACGTTTGAAGGGACTTGCAAGCGACCAGCGGGATTGACAGAGTTGCAAGTCTGCGTGCAGAAAACTAATGAGACTCTCAGAGAGTATATTCAGAGGTGGATCACTTTGCACCACACTGTGGAAAATGTCTCTGATCATCAGGCAGTATGCGCCTTCAAAGACGGCGTCAAGAACAGAGAACTGAGTTTGAAATTTGGTCGAACCGGTGACATGACCTTGAGTCGGATGATGGAGATTGCTACCAAGTACGCCAACGGCGAAGAAGAAGACCGACTCCGAAGCGGCAAGCACAAGCCAAGTCAGTCGGAAAAAGGAAACACCAGTCGGAAACAGAAGCGGAAGGCTGAACCGGCAGCTCCTGGAGAGGCTCTGGCCGTGACTCAAGGAAAGTTTAAGGGGAAACCAAAAGGATCCTGGAACCCCAAGAAGGTAAAGGATAAAGAAGGGAATGACGTGATGGATATGCCGTGTCACATTCACACGAAGAAAGATGAAGAGGGGAATATCATTTACCCAAAGCACACCACTCGCCAATGTCGACTCCTGATCCAGCAGTTTCAGGGAAAACAGTCTAAGGACAAGGAGAAGGAGTCGGACAAGGCCGAAGACAAAGAGGACAGTGAGGGAGGATATCCGCATATCAACTCCACTCTGATGATCTTTGCAGATGTGGAAAGCAGAAGTCGACTGAAAGTGATTAACCGAGAGGTGAACATGGTTGCCCCAGCAAAGGCAAATTATCTGAAGTGGTCTCAAACACCCATCACATTCGACCAATCTGATCACCCGACTCATATTGCCACCCCCGGGAGGCAAGCGTTGGTGGTCGATCCAGTTGTCGAAGGCACTCGACTGACAAAGGTGCTGATGGATGGTGGAAGTGGGCTGAACTTATTGTATGCAGACACATTGAAAGGTATGGGCATTCCGATGTCCCGACTGAGCACTAGTAACATGAGCTTCCATGGAGTTATACCAGGGAAGAAGGCCGAGTCACTCGGCCAGATAGCTTTGGACGTAGTGTTTGGTGATTCGAAGCATTTTCGCAAAGAAAAGTTGACGTTTGAGGTCGTGGATTTTCAAAGTGCATATCATGCCATTTTGGGGAGACCAGCCTATGCACGGTTCATGGCTCGACCATGTTACGTGTACCTCAAATTGAAGATGCCCGGTCCCAAAGGTGTGATCACTGTCACCGGTGATAGGAAAAAGGCAGAGGAGTGCTTTCAGAAGGGCTCCAAGATTGCCGATTCCCAAGTGACAGCGGTCGAGTTCGAAGAATACAAGCAAAACGCAGATCCGAGTGACTTACTGCGATCCAAGAAGCCTGCCACAGAGTCTGCATTCCAGTCGTCCGGTGAGACGAAGCCTGTTCACATTCACCCGACCGACCCCGAAGCAGCTCCGACCCGCATCTCCACAACACTCGACCCAAAATAGGAAGAAGCGCTCATCCAGTTCCTCCGTGAGAACTGGGACATTTTTGCATGGAAGCCCGCTGACATGCCAGGTGTTCCCAGGGGACTGGCTGAGCATCGCCTAAGAGTCGACTCGTCTGCAAAACCAGTCAAAGAGCATCTTCGGCGGTCCGCCGTCCAGAAGAGAAAGGCCATCGGTGAAGAAGTGGCTCGACTGTTGGCGGCAGGATTTATCCGAGAGATATACCACTCCGAGTGGCTCGCTAATGTCGTCATGGTTCCTAAGAAGGACAAGTCGCTCCGAATGTGCATTGATTTCAAGCACATCAACCGGGCCTGCCCGAAAGATCACTTTCCTCTCCCTCGCATAGATCAAATTGTTGACTCGACCGCGGAATGCGAGAGGTTGTCTTTTTTAGATGCTTACTCCGGGTACCACCAGATCCGTCTGTACGGGCCCGATGAGGTAAAAACAGCTTTCATCACTCCATTCGGGTGCTTCTGCTATATCACCATGCCATTCGGCCTCAAGAATGCCGGAGCCACATTTATGCGAATGATTCAGAAGTGTCTACTCACTCAAATCAGTCGGAATGTGGAAGCTTATATGGATGATATTGTTGTCAAGTCACGAAAAGGTTCCGACTTGCTCGCTGACCTCGCCGAAACATTTGCCAACCTCAGAAGGTATGATATCAAGCTCAATCCATCAAAGTGCACATTTGGAGTTCCTGGTGGCAAGTTACTCGGTTTTCTCATTTCCGAACGGGGAATCGACGCTAACCCAGAGAAGATTGGCACTATTCTCCGAATGAAACGCCCTGTGCGAGTGCACGATGTCCAGAAGCTTACTGGATGCTTGGCCGCATTAAGTCGATTCATCTCACGACTCGGTGAAAAGGCACTGCCTCTTTACCGACTGATGAAGAAGGCTGACAAGTTCGAGTGGACTCCAGAAGCTGATGCAGCGTTTGCCGAGCTAAAAGCTCTGCTCTCCACCCAGCCGGTGCTTGCTGCTCCAATCAGCAAATAGCCTCTGTTGCTCTACATCGCAGCCACAGGACAAGTCGTCAGTACTGTGCTAACGGTCGAGCGGGAAGAAGAAGGAAAAGCTCTCAAAGTTCAGCGCCCAGTGTATTATTTGTCTGAAGTCTTGACTACATCCAAGCAGAGATATCCTCATTATCAGAAGCTTGTGTATGGAATATACATGACCACAAAGAAGGTTGCTCATTATTTCTCTGACCATTCCATCACAGTCGTCAGCGACGCTCCACTATCAGAGATTTTGCACAACAGAGACGCAACTGGTCGAGTGGCCAAATGGGCGATTGAACTTCTTCCCCTTGATATCAAGTTTGAGGCAAAGAAAGCCATTAAGTCCCAGGCGATAGCAGATTTCCTCGCCGAGTGGATTGAACAGCAGCAGCCGACTGAAGTTCACTCGGAGCATTGGACCATGTTTTTCGATGGCTCTAAGATGTTGAATGGTTCCGGTGCTGGGGTTGTCCTGGTTTCCCCCAGAGGAGATAAGCTCAGATATGTGCTCCAGATTCACTTTGATTCCTCCAACAATGAGGCAGAATATGAGGCCCTCCTATATGGGTTGCGCATGGCCATTTCACTCGGCGTCCGTCGCCTAATGGTCTATAGCGACTCGGATTTAGTGGTCAATCAGGTGATGAAAGAGTGGGACGTGAGAAGCCCAGCCATGACTGGATACTGCAGTGCAGTGAGGAAGCTGGAGAAGAAGTTCGAGGGGTTGGAGCTCCATCATATACCCCGACTGAAAAATCAAGCAGCTGATGATCTAGCAAAGATAGGTTCCAAGAGAGAAGCCATTCCGAGTGGTGTGTTCTTGGAGCATATACACACTCCGTCAGTCAAAGAAGATCCTTTCACCGAAGAAACTCCTCAGCCCAAGGGCGCCACAGATCCGACTGAAGTTGAAGTCCCAGCGGTGGTCGACTTGATCATGGAGGTTTTGGTGGTCATTCCCGACTGGACGATTCCGTATGTCGCATATATCTTGAGGAAAGAGCTTCCGGAGGATGAGGAAGAGGCTCGACAGATCGTCCGTCGATCTAAGGCCTTTACCGTAATCAAAGGACAATTATACAGAGAAAGCGCGACTGGAGTCGGTCAGAAGTGCATAACACCAGAAGAAGGTCGACTCATCCTCAATGATATTCACTCGGGGACCTGTGGTCATCATGCGTCCTCTCGGACCATCGTGGCCAAAGCATACCGAGCCGGATTTTACTGGCCCAAGGCGAATGAGATGGCAAAAGAGATAGTAGATAAGTGCGAGGGATGTCAGTTCTACTCGAATATGTCGCACAAGCCTGCGTCAGCTTTGAAGACCATCCCACTCGTCTGGCTTTTTGCAGTTTGGGGGCTGGACATGATCGGTCCTTTGAGAACAGGACGAAGTGGCTTCACGCATGTACTGGTGGCAGTCGACAAGTTCACCAAGTGGATCGAGGCTAAACCAATCAAGAGCCTTGACACCGGTACTGCTGTTAGCTTCATCAGGGAACTAATATTCAGATATGGAGTCCCGCACAGCATCATTACGGATAATGGGTCGAACTTTGACTCAGAGGAATTCAGAGCTTTCTGCGACTCCCAAGGCACACGGGTCGACTACGCATCAGTCGCCCATCCGCAGTCGAATGGACAAGCAGAGCGAGCTAATGGACTGATTCTCAAGGGACTGAAGCCTCGACTGATGCGTGATCTCAAACACGCGGCTGGAGCTTGGGTCGACGAACTTCCATCTGTACTCTGGGGACTGCGGACCACGCCTAATCGGTCGACCGGAAGAACTCCATTCTTCTTGGTCTATGGAGCTGAAGCAGTCTTGCCGAGTGATCTTCTCCACAATGCTCCTCGAGTTGAAATCTACAACGAAGCAGAAGCTGAACAAGCGCGGCAGGACGCAGTCGACCTTTTAGAGGAAGAAAGGGAGATGGCTCTGATCCGATCGACCATCTACCAACAAGTTCTGCGCTGTTTCCACGCCCGAAATGTGAGAGGTCGAGCCTTCCAGGAAGGGGATTTGGTTCTCCGAGTGGATCAGCACAAACCACACAAGCTTGCTCCTTCTTGGGAAGGCCCCTTCATCGTCACCAAGGTTCTCCACAACGGGGCGTACCGTCTCTACAACGTCGAGCATAATATCGACGAGCCCCGAGCTTGGAACGCGGAGCTACTCCGCCCATTTTACACTTAAGTTTTATCACTCAAATGAGTTGCAATAAAGTACTTTTGTAGTTCATGGACCTCAAAATAATAGTGTCATAGTTCCTCCACAATATCTGTCACTTTTTATTTTTATTTTCCAATAAAATTCCCCTCAGTGGGTGACTTAGTTGCGAATCCGTTTCGCCTAAGTTTGTGAAAATCCTACCGAGTGAAGAGCAACCCTCTCACTCGGGGGCTTAGCCGCAGCCCTGTGCTCGCCTAAGTTACAAAAATCCTACCGAGTGAAGAGCAACCCTCTCACTCGGGGGCTTAGCTGCAGTCCAAGCACTCGCCTAAGTTATAAAAATCCTACCGAGTGGTGAGCCAGGCTCCCACTCGGAGGCTTAGCTGCGAATCCGTTTCGCCTAAGTTATAAAAATCCTACCGAGTGAAGAGCAACCCTCTCACTCGGGGGCTTAGCTGCAGTCCAAGCACTCGCCTAAGTTGTGAAAATCCTACCGAGTGAAGAGCAACCCTCTCACTCGGGGGCTTAGCTGCAGTCCAAGCACTCGCCTAAGTTGTGAAAATCCTACCGAGTGAAGAGCAACCCTCTCACTCGGGGGCTTAGCTGCAGCCCTGTGCTCGCCTAAGTTACAAAAATCCTACCGAGTGAAGAGCAACCCTCTCACTCGTGGGCTTAGCTGCAGTCCAAGCGCTCGCCTAAGCACAGGCACCTTGCTTTGAACCTGCAAAAGACATTCCGAGCCGAAGGCAATCGTATTCAAGCAGCAAATCCAAGTTTGAATCGACATCTAAAGGAACCGAAAGTGCTCAGGCGTCAAGCCTGTTCAGGTTTGTCGGTTACAATTTCACTCGGCATACCGAGGCAAATTTAAAATGTCGAGCCAGAAGAAGTTTTTTACCCCTCCTGTGGAGGGCTGGAAGGTGCAACAAATTCATCAAGGTCAATCCCGTCGGCGATCCGAGTGGCAGCTGCAAGGAAAGTTTCCATAAAGGATCTGAAGTCGTGCTTCTTGGTATTGGCCACCCGAAGGGCCGCCAGCTTCTCTTCTCGCGCATCTTTGCAGTGGACTCGGGCCAGACACAGAGCGACATCTGCACCACACCGAGCCGAGGACTTCTTCCACTCCTGCACTCGACCAGGGATCGTGTTCAAGCGGACCATCAGCGACTCAAGGTCATTCTGAAGTGTCTCCTCAGGCCAGAGCGTCGAGTCGATGCGAGATGTGGCGGCCTTCAGCCTTGCGAGATAGTCCACGACAGCTGCAACACGAGACTCCAGTCGGAAAACATCCATGGCAACTTCGTCGTTCACCGGAGAATTGACGGGGTCAAGGTTTGGCTCCAGCCGGCTGGTTTCTTCTTCAAAGTTTTGACAAAATTCTGCAAGGGTGATCACTAAGTCAAGGAGATAGTCGAATGGAAAAAGCCACAATTGGAAATATTTGCCAAACATGGAGGTCTACCTTCAAGCATAAGGAACAACTTCTTGGCAAGGCCACTCAGGAAGGCCTCCAGTTCAGTTTTCTTCTCAGTCAATTTGCTGACTTGGTCGGTCAGGGCAGCTTTGTCAGTTTTCAGTCGACTGACCTCCTTGTTGGCAATCCCAAGAGCAGCTTTCAGATTGGTATTGTCTTGTTCGAGCTTGGTGACTGAAGGTAACTTCTCGTCAGCAAGCTTGATCTTCTCAGCTAGCTCAAGGTCTTTCTTCTGCTGGGCCTCCCTTACCTTACCTGCAAGTTACAGCAAGATCAGATGCTGAAACAAGCAAGGGGAAAAGCAGTCGTCAGGGTCTCACCAAACATACCTTCGGTCTCCTCCTTTGCCTTTGTCAGCTTCTCCTGAACCAGCTTCAAGCTCAGCTCGACTTGAGTATGTTTTTGTTCCAGCTCTGAGTAGCGAGCCACAAGATCACAGGAGTTCTGTGAAGAACCAATCGACTAAATGTCAAATATAATTCACTTCCGAGTGAAAAAGGGGATAAACACACGTTTCTAAGACTACAGCCAAATACAAGCATTCGACCGTAGTCTCGGGGACTACACCCAGTGGGTGCACTCAGCGTGCCCCCACTAATCCTGTTGAAGACAAAGTCGACCAGTCGACCTCAAAAAAAAAAGAGAGATGCATTCTCTAAGACTGTGATCAACTGCAAGCAGTCGACCACAGTCTCGGGGACTACACCCAGTGGGTGCACTCAGCGTGCCCCCACCGGTTTGTGAAATCCAGTCGACATAGTCGACTGAAAGAAATATTGACGTCATAAAGCCTAAAGCCGACTGCCAGCAGTCGACCTTAGCCTTGGGGACTACACCCAGTGGGTGCACTCAGCGTGCCCCCACCGGTTTGTGAAGTCCAGTCGACCAGTCGACTGACAGAAAGATTGACATCATAAAGCCTAAGGCCGACTGCCAGCAGTCGGCCTTAGCCTCGGGGACTACACCCAGCGGGTGCACTCAGCTTGCCCCCGCTAACACGGAGTTTATTCGACACACCCAGTGGGTGACTAATATAAATTCCGGAAAAGAAAAGTTTTTGGTAGCATATCCAACAGAACAAACAGCGGTCGACTGACCTGGACATTGCTTTGGAGGGCAGAACTGGCGTCATAAGCTGCCTGGCTCGCGTCCCGGATGGTCTTCAGCTGCTCCATCATGAGTCCCGCCTGGCGTATTGCCTCCTTCGCTGCGCCAGCTTGGTCCTCTGGGACGTGGTGCGTCGTAAAGAGGGAGGGCTGCTGAGCACTCATCAGTGGATTTGCGAAGGACACCGTGTGTCGAGTGGTGTTCCCTTCCTCCACAGTCAGAATCTCAGGCGCCGTCACATCCTGAGGTACCTTACTGGCGGACGCTTTCCGACTCCTCCTGCGTGTCAGTGGTTCTTCATCCTCGTCGTCGTCAGGGAGATTGATAACAGTGTTGGGTGGAGCTGCGGAGAAGGATCAGGATCAGAGATCGCGTGTCAGTCGACTAAGAACGGTGTTAAGAACACAGTACCTGGATTCGAAGTTGCTGCATCCTCCATCTCGTGGTCATCAGCCCGGGCCGAGGTCTCAGAAGTAGCAGCACTGCAACTCCAAAGGATCAGTCGACTAACTTCAGCGTCGACCAGAGATAAAGTTCGCACAGAATAAGAAAATATGAGCAGCACAATTACCCTGATATGGTGGGGATGGACACCTTCATTTTCGGCAGGAGCTTGGTCGGCTTTGGCGGAGCCCCCCTAGGCTGCTTCGGCGCCTTTTCAGTCGGCGCTGGAGAAGTGGTCCTAGGGCGCTTGGTCGACTGCGTCGCAACCCCCTTGCCGCGTTCAGTTGAAGGGTCGTGGACGAGCTTCGACCGCCTTTCCGAGCGCGGTGGCACGACCTCCTCCTCTTCCTCCTCGTCTTCGGCATCATCATCATCGTCGTCGTCATCATCATCGTCGTCGTCGTCCCCTGCAACGTCCGAGTCCCATTCCTCCTCGTCCTGGCTCTCGCCCCCACTCGCCTCACCCTCCTCAGTCGGAGTTTGTGCCCCATTGGGCATCGAGTACAGCTCGGTGAGGGCCTAGCAGATATCAAGACAATGATCAGTCGACCGGTCGGCAGAGTAAACAGAGATGAATGTGACAAGAATGCAGTGGAGAGCAGGGCAAGTGTACCTTATTTGGATCACTGTTGTGGTCGAGTGGAGGAATCCTTCTGGCTCCGCGTGGGTTGTCCTTGTTTCCGGTGACGGCTACCATCCATCTTTCCAGAGTGACATCGTCGACTGCTTCTGGATGGACTCTAGTCTCGTCTTCGGTCCCACAGTACAACCACATGCAGTGGCTCCAGAACTGGAGAGGCTGGATGCGACGCCTGAGGAAAACCTCCAGGAGGTCCATGCCCGTCACTCCCTCCCGAACCAACTGCACCACGCGCTCCATCAACATCTTCACGTCAGCTTTCTCCTCCGGAATCAGCTTCAGAGGGGAAGGCTTGCTCACTCGGTCCATGGTGAACGGAGGGAGTCCACTCGACTGCCCTGGCGTCGACTGGACCTGGCAGTAGAACCAAGTCGACTGCCAGCCTCTGACGGACTCGGGAAAGGTCATGGGCGGGAAGGTGCTCTTATTCCTCACCTGAATCCCCAGGCCTCCGCACATTTGGACGACTCGGGTTCTCTCATCACCTGGGCTCGCCTTCTTCACGGTCTGAGATCGACACATGAATATATGTTTGAACAAACCCCAGTGCGGTCGACAGCCCAAGAAACCCTCACACATGGACACGAACGCGGCAAGATAGGCAATGGAGTTTGGGGTAAAGTGGTGGAGCTGCGCTCCGAAGAAGTTCAAAAAGCCACGAAAGAAAACACTCGGTGGCAAGGAAAACCCGCGATCAACATGGGTGGCCAAAAGCACACACTCACCCTCTTCTGGCTGGGGCTGCCACTCCTTCCCCGGAAGCCTCGCAGCTCCGTGGGGGATCAAGCCCTCGTTGGCCATGTCGAGGAGGTCATTCTCCGTGATGGTCAACTGGATCCAGTCTCCTTGGACCCAGCCCTTCGGCAGGCGGGATCTGGACGAGGACCCACCGCGGCTGGTGGACCTTCCTTTCGCCTTCTCCGATGCCGACGCCTTCTTTGCGCGCTCCAGCGCCGCCGTCTTCTCCTTGGCCATGGTCGCCGGCGAGATGCGCAAAGGGAAGTGGTGCGGGGGCGAGAGCGAGCACGCTGAGCAGGGAGGAAGGAAGCAGAGAGAGGGGAAGAATGCTAAGGCGCAGCACAGAAATCCTCGCCGGGCACATTTATAAGGTCCCTTCCGAGTGGATGACAGGCGGGCCCGGGCGATCTAATCATATCTGGAACAGTTATGCAGGCGGGATACGTGGCGAAAAAGTCGGCGCGGAGATCGAGGCGTCCATGCCCCATCCCATCCGAGCGCCGCGGTCCGCCCCGCTTCGCGCGCGCCCCAAAATTTCGCATCCCGCGGAATCCGCGAGCAACAAATCAGTCTGTCAGGCGCAGTGTTTCCGGCGATCCGTCGCTCGGAGATCGTCGAAGCCTGAAAGATCACTCGACGCAAAAACAGAATGGATCAAGTTGACTGAAGGCAATTTGTTTCCTGTCGACAAAGGGATTCTTTGGTCCAGAACAGCGCACAACCGGAGCGCAAAGGTTAATCGGAAACGACATCAACTCCTTCTTCACTCGAAGCCTCGATCCATTCGGGGGCTAATGATGGGGTTGTGTACCTAGGGTAGGATCATGGACCTGATCCAAGTAACTTACCCTAGGACATCCTTAGAAGAGGTCGCCTTCCAGTCGACCAACGAGGATTCACTCGACTGGCCTGAAGGACTCGACCACGAAGACTCACTCGACCACCAGGAGGTCAAGAGGCACTCTGCACTGCAACGGCCTGTAATCAAGTAGACTTTATGATAGTAAAGGCACTTTATGTGGGGCGTTACCAGTAACGCCCCAGACTTAACTCACCTTAAACCCTCTCCTGCGTGGGCTGGCTAGGGTCCTGGCGCACTCTATATAAGCCACCCTCCTCCACAGGCAGAAGGGTTCGGCACCTTGTAATTCATACATTCATAATCCACTCGACCGCCTCCGGGCTCCGAGACGTAGGGCTGTTACTTCTTCCGAGAAGGGCCTGAACTCGTACATCCTTTGTGCTTACAACCTCTCCATAGCTAGGACCTTGCCTCTCCATACCTACCCCCACTCTACTGTCAGGCTTAGAACCACGACAGGCGGCGCCATGGCCGTGCGGGCAGGCGAGCTCGCGGAGGAGGCCAACGGGGCTCCGGCCTAGCTCTCTTCTTCGGCGAGGGCGGAGCGCGGGAGCAAGGGGAGGAGAAGCAGGGCGCGGGGGCGGCGTCTCCCTGGTTCGGCGCGACGAGGAAGAAAAGAGGAGGGGGGTCGAGGAAGAGAGATGAGTGCGGCGGCCAGAGGAAGAGATGGGGATCGATGGGAGGGAGAGTGGTTCGGGCTAGGGTTACGGGGAAAGGTGGGGGCGGCTGGGCCTTGGGCTTAGAGGCCGGCTGGGCTACAGGCTGCACTCTCTCTTCTCTCTCTCATTTTCCCATTTAAAACAAAACAGAAAAAGAGAAAGAAAAGAAAGAGAAGGATAGGCAAAGAATTAGCACATGCAAATAATATTCTGGGACTCACAAAAAATGAGTTCGATCCAGGAAAAATAGAAGTGGGCATGATAGAAAGATTTAAATTCAAACTCATTTGAAATTCAAATGGGTTTGAACTAGGACTTGTTGAAAGGAAGGTCCAAAAAATGTTCGGATTTTTGGTGGAGCTCCGGAAAATGATGAAATAAATATTGGCAAGGTTGGAGACCAAACTTGAAGCAGAAAAGGAACGAAATTATTTTGTAAGTGTGTTTTGGTGATTCCAAAATAGTGGAATATTTAATATAGCTCCCTAATATTGGAGGATATGTTATAAAGAGAAGTCACCATGTGAGTCCCTCGATTTAAATGGATCGAAAAATCCATACAATTTATTTAGTTGAGGTTTTAAAAATTAATGATATGATGGCATGATGACATGATGCAAGGATGAATGCAACAAATAAAACAAATCACACTACGAAACTCGGAATAGCTGGAAGTCTTCTGGAGCGTCGGTCTCGGGGCGTTACAAGTGCTCGCCTAAGTTTTTGAAAATCCTACTGAGTGGAGAGCAGACCTCCCACTCGGAGGTTTAGCCGCAGCCAAGTGCTCGCCTAAGGGTGATGAGGAACAAGTCGATTGCAATATGAGCTTCATCTTAGCCTGCAAAAGACACCTCAAACCAGATGCAACCATATTCAACGTCGAATCCAAGTTCAGATAACGTCTTACGGAACCAGAGGTGCTCAGGCGCTAAGCCCGTTAAAGTTTATCGGTTACAAAAACCACTCGGCATACCGAGGCAAATTTAAAGTGTCAAGCATAGAAGTTTTTTACCCCTCCTGCGGAGGGCTGGAAGGCGCATCGAATTCATCTAGGTCGATTCCATCTGCGATCCGAGTGGCAGCGGCGATGAAGGTCTCCATGAAGGATCGGAAATCATGCTTCTTGGTATTGGCCACCTTGAGAGCTGCCAGCTTGTCCTCTCGCGCTTCCTTGCAGTGAACACGGGCCAGAGATAGAGCAACATCCGCACCACACCTGGCAGAAGACTTCTTCCATTCTTGCACTCGACTTGGAACATCGTTCAGTCGAGTCATCAGAGACTCGAGGTCATTCTGAAGTGTTTCTCCTGGCCAGAGTGTTGTGTCGATGCGGGAAGTTGCGACCTTCAGCCTTGCGAGATAGTCGACAACAGCAGCAACGCGAGACTCAAGTCGGAGCACATTCATGGCGGCTTCGTCCTTCACAGGAGAATTGATGGGATCTAGGCTCGTCTCCAGTCGACCAGTCTCCTCTTCAAAATTCTGGCAGAACTCTGCAGGCACAACCCCAAAGTTAAGACAGTAGTTTGATGGCAAGATCATAATAAAAGGGCCTATCTGATACAAAGGATTACCTTCGAGCATGAGGAATAGCTTCTTGGCAAGTCCTCCCAAATAAGCCTCCAGATCATTCCTCTTTCCCGCCAACTCACTGGCCTTGTCACTCAAAGCAATCTTGTCATTCTTCAGTCGACTGACCTCCTTGTTGGCCGCATCAAGAGCAGCTTTCAGACTGGTATTCTCCTCTTCAAGCTTGGTGATTGAGGCCAGCTTTTCTTCTGCAATCTTGGTTTTCTCTTAAGCTGCTTTCTACGCCTCGGCGAGGTCAAGATCCTTCTTCTTCAGAGAATCCCTCAGTTTATCTACAAAATCACAGTGAGATCAGACTCGCGAATAAAACAAGAAACAAAGGCAGTCGTCAAGGTTCTCACCAAACATACCTTTTTCCTCCTCCTTTGCCTTCGTGAAGTTCTCCTGGACAAGTTTCAGATCAAGTTCGAGCTGGATATGCTTGTTCTCCAACTCAGTATAACGAGCCGCAAGCTCGCAAGATTTCTGTGAAGAACCAGTCGACAGATGTCAAAGACATGTCACTTCCGAGTGACTAAGAAAAAATCGTAGCATTTCTAAGACTACTGCCGAATATAAACATTCGACCGTAGTCTCGGGGACTACACCCAGTGGGTGCACTCAGCGTGCCCCCACTAGTTCTATCAGCTAGAGTCGATCAGTCGACCAAAAAAGACAGAAAGGCTAATCGCCAGCAGATAGCCACACACAAAAAAAGTGAGAGGTGTTCTTCAGACTGTAGTCGACTGCCAGCAGTTGACCACAGTCTCGGGGACTACACCCAGTGGGTGCACTCAGCGTGGCCCATCGGTCTATGATTCCATTTGACCTGATCGAGTAAAGAAAAAGCTTAAGACATAAATACTATGGTCGAGTGCCAGCAGTCCACCATAGCCTTGGGGACTACACCTAGTGGGTGCACTCAGCGTGCCCCCACCAATCCAGAATTTCAATCGGTGCACCCAGTGGGTGTATGACAGACACTAAGATTTTCAGAAAGAAAGATTTTCAGGTATCATATCCTAATAGAACAGGCAGTGATCGACTAACCTGAACATTGCTCTGAAGAGCTGAACTGGCGTCATAAGCCGCCTGACTGGCGTCTCGGATCGCCTTCACTTGCTCCATCATGACCCCTGCCTGGCGTATTGCTTCTTTAGCAGCGCTTGCTTGGCCTTCTGGGACGTGGTGGGTCGAGAAAAGTGAAGGTTGATCAGCACTCGACGACGAAGGGCGAGCACTCATCAGCGGCACCGCAAAGGATACGGTAGGCCGAGTGACGCTGTCCCCCTCCACAACCAACGTCTCGGGTGCTGACGCGTCCTGAGTTTCCTTGCCAGAAGACGCTTTCCTATTCCTCCTCTGCCTTAGTGGTTCCTCGTCATCATCGTCAGGAAGGTCAATAACAATGTTAGGTGGAGCTGCAGAAAAGAGTCAAAGTTAAAGACAAAGATCCAACCGACTGAAGACGGAACTACAAAGGTCGTACCAGGTTTTGAAGTGACAGCGTCTTCCATTTCATGGTCTTCAGGTCTGGTCGAGGTATCAGAAGTAGCAGCACTACAGTTTCAGAATTCAGTCAATCAGCTAACGAATCGACCAAGAGTAAATCCATGAGAAACAAAGAGACGCAAGTTATGTCATTACCTAGAAATAGTGGGAATCACCATATTCATCTTCGGCAAGGCCTTCGTCGGCTTTGACGGCGCCACTCGAGATTGCTTCGGCGCTTTTTCAGTCGGCACCGGAGAGGTCGTCCGAGGATGCTTGGTCGACTGAACAACATGCGCGACTCCTTTGCCACGCTCGATTACAGGATCATGGACAAGTTTGGATCTCCTCTCGGAACGAGGAGGCGCAACTTCCTCCTCCTCTTCCTCCTCCTCTTCCTCGTCGGAGCCAGCATCTTCATCACCCTCATCGCCATCCGATTCCCACTCCTCTTGACTTTCACCTCCACTTCCTTCCTCCTCCTCAGTCGGAGCCTGCGCCCCGTTGGGCATCGAATACAACTCAGTGGTAGCCTGGAAGACAACAAAACAAGACAAAGGTCAATCGACCGATTTGCAGTGAAATAGAATGAATGAAACAGGATCACAACCGAGGATAGGTGGTCATACCGTGTCTGGATCATAAGACTAGTCGAGCGGTGGGATCCTCCTAGCCCCACGAGGGTTGTCATTGTTCCCCGTGATGGAGGTCATCCACCTCTCCAGTGTGGCGTCGTCGACCTCCTCTGGGTGGACCCGAGTGGTGTCCTCGGTACCAGAGTACAGCCACATCGGGTGGCCTCGGTACTGGAGTGGCTGAATGCGCCGTCGAAGAAAAACCTCCAAAAGATCCATGCCAGTGACCCCGTCGTGGATGAGTTGAACTACACGCTCCATCAACATTTTAACCTGAGCTTTTTCCTCCGGAAGTACCTTCAAAGAAGATGGCTTCTTCACTCGGTCCATGGAGAATGGAGGGAGACCAGTCGACTACCCCGGCGTCGACTCGTCTTGGCAGTAGAACCAGGTCGACTGCCACCCTCTAACCGACTCGGGAAGGGTCCTGGCTGGGAAAGCACTCTTACTCCTCATTTGGACCCTAAGACCTCCACACATCTGGATTACCTTGGTCCTCTCGTCATTCGGACTCGCCTTTTTCACCGTCTGAGAGCAAGAAGTGAATATGTGCTTAAAGAGACCCCAGTGCGGCCGACAACCCAGGAAGTTTTCGCACAAAGACACGAAAGCAGCGAGATAGGCAATAGAATTGGGAGTGAAGTGGTGGAGTTTTGCCCCAAAGAAGTTCAGAAACCCTCGAAAGAAAAGATTTGGCGGCAAAGAGAATCCGCGATCTACGTGAGTGGCTAAGAGGACACACTCACCCTCTTGTGGCTGCGGTTGCCACTCCGTCCCCGGAAGTCTTGCTGACCCATGGGAGATCAGTCCCTCATTGGCCAGATCGTCGAGATCCCTCTGGGTGATGGTCGAGCGGATCCAGTCTCCTTGGACCCAGCCTTGCGGCAGGCGGGACCGCGACGAAGATCCGCCCCGACTGGTCGCTCTCCCCTTCGCTTTCGCCGTCGCCGTCGCCTTCTTCGCTCGCTCCAAGGCCGCTGTCTTCTCCTTCACCATCGTCGCTGGCGAGGCGCGCGAGGAACAGTTGGGCGGAGATAAAAGCGGGCGCAGCGGGCGAGGTTGAGGAAGGGGGAGAGGAGAATGGAGATGCACTGTTCAAAAACCCCCGTCTGACGCTTTATATAAGGTCACTTCCGAGTGACTGACCGGTAGGCCCGGGCGATCCTGTCAAATCCCGAAACAGTCGCGCGCGCGATACGTGGCGAAAAAGGTGGCGCAGAAATCGAGGCGTCTCTGCCTTATCCCATCCAAGCACCGCGGTCTTCTCCGCTTCGCGCGCTTCCCAAAATTCGGATCAAGCTAAATCCGTCAACAGCAGAACAACTTGTCAGACGGTAGATTTCCTACGATCCGTCGCTCGAAAATCCACCAAGTTCAAAATTTCACTCGACAGAGGAAAAGAATGGATTAAGGCGACTGAAAGAAAAGTTGATGCCATCGCTAAAAAAGGTCATTGATCCAGAATGTGACATGCTCAGAACACGGAAAACAGGTCAGAAAAATTATCAACTCCTTCCTCACTCGAACCTCGATCCATTCGGGGGCTAATGACGAAGTCATGTACCTAGGGTAGGGTCATGGACCTGTCCAAGGTACCCTCCCCAAGAACATCTTTATAAGAAGCTGCCATCCAGTCGACCAAGAGGAATGCCACTCGACGGACTTGAAGACACTCGACCATGAAGACTCACTCGACCACTAGGAGATCAAGAGCCGCTCTGTATCCAAACGGTCTGTAATTAAGTAGTCTTTATAGCCATGATGACACTTTATGTAAGGCGATACCAGTAACGCATGGCCTTAATGTACTTTAAACCCTCCGCTGCGTGGGCTAGTTGGGGTCCTGGCAGACACTATATAAGCCACCCCCCTCCACTGGCAGAAGGGTTCAGACCCCTGTAACTCATACGCTTATAATCCAGTCGACCGCCTCCGGGCTCCGAGACGTAGGGCTATTACTTCCTCCGAGAAGGGCCTGAACTAGTAAATCCCTTGCGTATACAACTACTCCATAGCTAAGATCTTGCATCTCCATACCTACCCCCCATTCTACTATCAGTCTTAGTACCACGACAAGCGTCCCTCCCACTCGGGGTCTTAGCCGTGATCTAGTCCTCGCCGAAGTTCAAAAATTACTCCGAGTGGAGAGCACCCCTCTCACTCGGGGGCTTAGCCGCGAGCTAGTCCTCGCCTAAGTTTAAAAATTACACCGAACGGAGAGCATCCCTCTCACTCGGGGGCTTAGCCGCGAGCCAGTCCTCGCCTAAGTTAAAAACTTCCCCGAGTGGTCATCATCCCTCCCACTCGGGTACTTAGCTACGAGTCAGTCCTCGCCTAAGTTAAAAATTACTCCGAATGGAGAGCATTCCTCTCACTTAGAGATCTACCTACAAATCAGCTGAAATAAACATTATCATGCAAGAAATTGGAAAGCAACTTTCGGATAAGTCCAGAATCTTAAATTGCAGATAAAAGTTCTCAACTACAGATAAAAATTCTTGGACTGAAAGCGGGAACGAGTTTTAATGATTAGAAAATCACTCGGCATTCCGAGGCATATAAGTTTTGACCAGAAGGTTCTCGGGTCATAAAGTTCTCCTTAACGCACCCGGGGGACTCGCTGGCTCGACAAAAGTGTCCAAATCTATGCCATCCGCAATCCGAGTGGCTGCCTTGATGAAAATCTCCATGGAGTCTTTAAACTTGAGCTTCTTTGTGTTCGCCACCTGGAGAGCCTTCAACATTTCTTCCTTGGCGTCTCTACAATGGACACGGATGAGTGAGAGCGCCACATCAGCTCAGCAGCGGGTGGCAGATTTCTTCAATGTATCACTCGCCCAGGAATTTCATTGAGTCGATTCATAAGACCCGAGGGCATTCAGAAGTGTGTCCTCAGGCCACAACTCTTTGTCTATCTTTGCCAATGCAGCCTTCAGACGAGCGATGTACCCCAAGAGACCGTTGAGGCGAGCTTCCAGTCGCAGCACATTCATAGCCGTAGCGTCCTTGACAAGTGACTTGGTGGGATCCAGACCTGTTTCAATCTGGACAGTCTCAGCTCGAAATTCTGACAAAATTCTACACAAAGAGGAGGGAAAGAGTTATTCATGGCATCGTTTTCAAAGTTCTCAGAGATTCACTTGAGCAAAGAAAGGTACCATCAAGCATGATGTACATCTTCTTCGCAATACTTCCCAAATATTCTTCCAGTGCATCCCTCTTTTGGGTGAGCTGGTTCACTTTGTCATTCAGGGATGTCTTCTCCATTTCAAAAGGACTTGTCTTATCTTCAACCTTCTTAGCCCACTCAGCATGTTCCTTCTTAATAAGGGGAGCATCCTTCTTTGCCTTATCGACGACAACCTTCAGGGATGCATTTTCCTCCTCCAACTTTCTGACTGAGGCTAACTTTGCCTTAGCAGCCTTGATCTTCTCTCTAGCCACCTTTTGCGCCCCTGCAAGTGCATTGTCCTTGTCTTTCCAGAGCATGCTTCATGGTGTCTAAGGAAATAGCATTCCTGAGTCACACTTGAAGTTGATGGTTTCCATTACGCACATCTATTCGAGTGAAACTACTCGGCTCATAGGACAAAAAGAAAGAACAACAGTGCATTCAGTCGACATGATTTACCTCCCAGGGTCTTCGCCTCCGTTTGAGCATGATCCAAGTTCCTTTTTGCTACTTCCAAGTCCAGTTGGAGTTGGATCTTCTCCTTTTCCAAGGCAACATACAGGGTCCTGAGCTCACAAGTTTCCTGAGATTAACAAAGAAACAGTTCATTCGACAATGAAAAAGATTCTCAAATATTCCTCAGTTTCCGAGTGGAGAAGGTTAAATTCAGTTGCTACAAGCAAATAGTTCTTAGACCCCCTGCCAAATCAAACATTCGACTGCGGTCTCGGGGACTACACCCAGTGGGTGCACTCAGCGTGCCCCCACTAGATACGTTACCACTCGACATCAGCTTGACCGGCCCGAGTGAAGAGCCACCAAAAAAAGGAAAAAGAAAGAAGAGGAAGGAAGATTTCTCAGACCCCCACCAAATCAAACATTCGATGGTGGTCTCGGGGACTAGAGCCAGTGGGTGCACTCAGCGTGCCCCCACTGGATCGATCCCCACTCGGCACGGCCTGACAGGTCCAAGTGAAAAATTACTGCTTGGCATATTCTAAGACCCCCGCCAAATCACAAATTTGACGGCGGTCTCGGGGACTACACCCAATGGGTGCATTGAGCGTGCCCCCACTAGGTCCATTTCCACTCAGCCTAGCCTGCCTTGTCTGAATTAATAATTACTACTGACATCGAAAGTCAAAAACACCCACTTGGTGTACTGAGTCAAGATGGACAGGAAAAAACTCAATCGGAAATCAAATTACAATTGCACTTACTCGGACATTCGCCTGAAGAGGCGTGTTAGCGTCATAAGCCAACTTGCTGCCTTCATACACGTCCTTCAGGCGCTGCATCATCAGGTTGGCTTGAATCATGGCCTCTTTACCGGCTCCAGTTTGGTCTTTCGGAACATGATGCAGAGTGAATACATGAGATGGAGGAGTTGGCGATGCAGTTGGAGGGTTCAACACTTTAGGTTGACCAGTCGGTCCCGGAGCCAGAGGATTCGGCACCAAAGGTGGAGCAGTCGACGGAGGGATGATAGGGTAAGCACTGGCTCGAGACGAACCACCTGGTTCCTCAGACATAGCAGCGGGCGGCGCCCACAGTGTTTGACTCGATGACACTCTCCGAGTGAAGCTAACTGCGTCCTTCTTAGGCTCCTCTTCATCGTTGTCAGCAAGATGGATGATATTTGTTGGCTCTGCAGTCAATAAACCGTAAAAACTCATTCTATTGTCGAATCAACTAATGAAACAGAGCAGAGTGAAAACCTGTCATACCTCGCCGAGAAGTGCCCGCTTCCGCGGTGTCCATCTCCAGATGCTCCTCATCAACCCGCATGGGCGACGTTATTGAAGTGGCAGCTCTGGCATACAATTCTCACTCGGTCGACAAAAGCAGGAAGTTCTGCAACAGTAAGAAAGATATAGCACTCACGTTGAGGCTATAGGCATAGTTACCATTATCCTAGGGAGAGCATTCCGAGGTGTCGGTGGAGCGACTTTGAGATGATTCGTGGTCTTCTCAGACGGATCTGGCGTCGCCGTCCGAGTGCGCTTTGGGTTTCTTACACTCGACGCCAAGGCCTTGCCCTTGTTGGCACTCTGATCTTGGTTCGCTTTGGTTCGGTGCTTAGTGCGCGGAGGGGACTCGACCTCTTCGCTCTCTTCTGAGCCGTCGCTGCTGCCCTCGCTCTCTTCAGCGTAACTGATATCAGCGCTCCCACCCTCGCTCTCTACTCCTTCAATGAGCTGCTCTCTGTTCGGCACACGTGAAAACATCTTCGCGAACTCCTGCGAAGCACAAATATCAAAGTCAGTAGGTTATCAACCTTTTCGCATATTAGAAGCAAAAAATAAAACAATCGAGAAGATATGTGTCACCTCCCTTGGTGGGTGCTTGGCGTCGAAAGGCTGAATCCGCTTACACGCATGAGGATTGTCACGAGCTCCGGTGATGCTTCTGAGCCATTGCATCATGGTCTCGTCCTTGACATCCTCTGGATGCGTCCGAGTGGGATCGTCTGATCCCAGGTACCGCCTCATGTGATGTCTCTGCGCCTGTTGGGGCTGGATCCGTCGACTGAGGAATACCGCCAACGGATCCAAGCCCGTCACTCCACCTCGGATCAATCCGACTACAGCGTCTACCAAGATTCCCACATCGGCTTTCTCCTCCTCGGACATAGTCAACGAACGGGGAGCATTGAGCCTCGCCAACAAGAAGGGAGGAAGACCAGTCGACGAGCCAGGAGATGGAATATCATTATAGTAAAAGCAGGTCGACTGCCAGCCCCGAACAGACTCAGGAAAGGTCATCATAGGGAATGAACTCCTACCTCCCATCTGGACACCTAAACCCCCACACATCTGGATCACATGGGTCCTCTCGTCACTTGGATTTTCTTTCTTAACTGACTAGGATCAGCAAGTGAAGATATGTTTGAACAACCCCCAGTGGGGATGACAACCCAAGAAGTTTTCACACATTGAGACGAAGCCGGCAAGATACGATATGGCGTTCGGTGGAAATTGGTGGATTTTTGCACCAAAGAAGTTCAGAAAACCTTGAAAAAATGGATGAGATGGCAAGGAGAAACCTCTCACCACATGAGTGAAGAGGAGAACACGCTCGTTGGGGCACGGTGCAGGCTCGACCTCCCCCTTCGGCAGCCTCCAAGACCCGGGGACTAGCAGCCTGTCGGCGGTGAGCCCGTCTAGGTCCTCCTACGTGACCATCGCCGGTAGCCAGTCGCCCTATATCCAGCCAGGCGGCAGCGCGGCCCAGGAGATCGAAGCCTTCTTTCCCTTGGCTGCCTTCTTGGCGCGCTCCAGCTTCCCCGTCTTATCCTTCACCATCTTCGCGGTGGTCGTCTGTGTGGAGCAGATATGTGCAGCGCGGCGCTGGAAGAAGAGGAGACACGAGTGAAGGTGGAAGGAGAGGAACACTGTTCCAGCCCTTGGCCGCGTCGCCTCTTATAATAGATCGACTGTGTCACCGACTTGTGGGTGATGACCCACAAGTCTAGGGGATCTATCGTAGTCCTTTCGATAAGTTAGAGTGTCGACCCAACGAGGAGCAGAAGGAAATGATAAGCGCTTTTCAGTAAGGTTTTCTCTGCAAGCACTGAAATTGTAGGTAATAGATAGTTTTGTGATAAAATAAATTGTAACGAGTAACAAGCAATGAAAGTAAATAAAGTGCAGCAAGGTGGCCCAATCCTTTTTGTAGCAAAGGATAAGCATGGACAATTTCTTATAATGAGAAAGGAGCTCCCGAGGACACATGGGAATTATCGTCAAGCTAGTTTTCATCACGCTCATATGATTCGCGTTTAGTACTTTGATAATTTGATATGTGGGTGGACCGGTGCTTAGGTACTACCCTTACTTGGACAAGCATCCCACTTATGATTAACCCCTATTGCAATCATCCGCAACTACAAAAGAAGTATTAAGGTAAACCTAACCACATCATTAAACATATGGATCCAAATCAGCCCCTTACGAAGGAACGCATAAACTAGGGTTTAAGCTTCTGTCGCTCTAGCAACCCATCATCTACTTATTACTTCCAATTGCCTTCCTCTAGGCCCAAATAAAGGTGAAGTGTCATGTAGTCGACGTTCGCATAACACCACTAGAGGAAAAGACAACATACATCTCATCAAAATATCGAACGAATACCAAATTCACATGACTACTAAAAGCAAGACTTCACCCATGTCCTCAGGAACAAACGTAACTACTCACAAAGCATATTCATGTTCATAATCAGAGGAGTAATAATCACTAGTAGAAAAAGGCCCGGACTAAAGGCCCTCCACGTGGCCGCTGCCTGGAGGTCCACCTTTAGTCTCGGTTGGTAACACCAACCGGCAATAAAGGAAATTTTATTTTATTTAAAAAAAATGATTTTTTTTTATTCTCAAATTTCTGAATTATTTTAACCTCTAATCTCTAATCACCCCTCATCACTGCTCAATTTAACCTCTAATCTCTAATCACCCCTCATCATCCCAAATCATCTAACTTCTCGGACGGTCATCCATCCTCTCACTACTCCAGCCTGAGCACGCTTAACTTCCGGGTGCTATTCTCCCTCATTTTCAAGTCTGCACTTGTTGTTTTCCTAACAATAATAAGATGTCAATCCTATTAACCCTCAAGAATTTAGCTTGAGCATGAAGTCACACATTTCACAGTTTGAGTTTGAAACTATTGTGCTAAAAAACAATAATTATTTAGTAACACTAATATTTCTTGAATAAGTAGTTTGACCATACTTTGACCACAGTTTGACCACAGTTTGACCATAGTTTGACCATAGTTTGACCAGATTTGACCAAAACTCAAAAAAACTGAAATAATTATTTAGTAACACTAATATTTTTTGAATAAGTAGTTTGACCATTGTTTGACCACAGTTTGACCAGATTTGACCAAAATTAAAAAAAAACGGAAATAATTATTTAGTAATACTAATATTTTTGAATAATTATTTAGTAACACTAATACTTCTTGACTAAGTAATTTGGCCATAGTTTGACTAGATTTGAAAAATTCAAAAAAACCTGAAATTTAAGCATAAATTTTTGAAGTTTTTATCATTTTGTTTTGCTTTTTACAAAAACTGCAAAGGCGATCCACCGGGGGGGGGTAGAGTTCGAAAATGGGACCTTTAGTACCGGTTCGTGGCACGAACCGGTAGTAAAGGTCTCAACCCCATTAGTACCTAGACCTTTAGTACCGGTTCGTGCCACGAACAGGTACTAATGGGCATCGCACCAACCGGGACTAAAGGTCCCATTTGAACCGGGAGTAATGCCTGTACGGTGCCCTCGCCGCTCGAACTTGGACTAATGCTCACATTAGTCCCGGGTCGTAATGCAACCAGGATTAATGCTCTTTTCTGGCCGAACGAAAGCCCTGTTTTCTACTAGTGAATATGCATAAAGGATCTGAACATATGATCTCCCACCAAGTAAACCAATTAGCATCAACTACAAGGAGTAATCAACACTACTAGCAACCCACAGGTACCAATTTGTGGTTTTGATACAAGATTGGATACAAGAGATGAACTAGGGATTTCAGAAGAGATGGTGCTGGCACTAGAGGAAACTGCTAGTTTGCCATCAGTGAGCGGCTTTGCCGTCAGCATTTCGTCGGGGTAGACGGCAAAGAAAGTTTTGCCGTCGAGCATTTGTTGTAGGTTGCCACCTGGATGTTCTTTGGACTATGACATGGACATGAAGGCATTTGTTGTAGTGCCAAATCTTACGTAGTGATGCCATCTTTGTTCATTGTGTATTATATGTATGGGACTATATGCTGTGGAACTATATGCTATGGAACTTTGTTTTGGGACTATATGCTATGGAACTTTGTCCTGGGACTATATGCTATGGAACTTTGTTCATTGTTGCTTATATTTGCTCTGGAACTATGTTGTCCTGTTATGGTTCTGTGCTGTGAGGATCATTGGTTATGGATCAAGGCAATTACTATATTGTGTATTAAACTGTTTAATTGTGTACTAAAATTTGAGATTATCAAAAAAAGCTTTGCTGTCTAGGGACAGACGGCAAAACTGCCACATGTCGCTAGCCTGTGCTTCTGCTGGAATGTTGCCGTCTGGCCAACAGGTCGGTTGACGGCAAAGAGGTGGCAATTTGCCGTCTGGGACAACCCTACCAGACGGCAAAGTATGCATCTTTGCCCACTTGGGAGCGAATAGCAGACGGCAAAGTCCAGCTATTTTGCCCACTGGCCCAAGAACGACAGACGGCAAAGTACGAGTTTTTTCCCGTTTGCCTGCCGCGACAGTTGACGGCAAAGTTAATAGACTTTGCCGTCTGCCTGGACGGCCGGTAGACGGCAAAACACTTGACACCATCTGTCAGTCCATCCGTTCCGTCTGCTGCAATATTTTGCCTCTGGCTTTACCCGCTGACGGCAGAAGGTATAGACTGACGGCAAAGTCTTTGCCGTCAAGCAGAAAAAAAAGTAGACGGCAAAGTATTCTTTGCCGATTAATCTTTGCCGTCTGACTTTGCCATCTACTTCCTGACGGCAAACTCTTTGCCGTCTGGATTTACGTCTTTGCCGTCTGTTATCCACAGACGGCAAACTAGCAGTTTCCTGTAGTGTGGTGAAGATGTTGATGGAGATTGACCCCCTCCTGATGACAGGATTGTTTGTGATGACGATGGTGATGATTTCCCCCTCCCGGAGGGAAGTGTCCCTGGCAGAACAGCTCCGCTGGAGCCCTAGATTGGTTTCGCCAAGGTTCCGCCTCGTGGCGGCGGAGTTTCGTCCCGTAAGCTTGCCCACGATTTTTTCCAGGGTAAAAGCCTTCATTTAGAAAAAGATGGACACCGGAGGGCCACCAGGGGGCCCAGGAGACAGGAGGCGCGCCCAGTAGGGTGGGCGCGCCCCCCACCCTCCTGGCCAGGGTGTGGGCCCCCTGAGGTGTTTCTTCTGCTCAATAATTCTTATTAATTCCAAAAATAAGTTTCGTTGAGTTTCAGGATTTTTGGAGCAGTGGAGAATAGGTTTCCAATGTTTGCTCCTTTTCCAGCCAGAATTCCAACTGCCGGCATTCCCGCTCTTCATGGTAAACCTTGTAAAATAAGAGAGAATAGCCATAAGTATTGAGATATAATGTGTAATAACAGCCCATAATGCAATACATATTGATATAAAAGCATGATGCAAAATGGACGTATCAACTCCCCCAAGCTTAGACCTCGCTTGTCCTCGAGCGGAAGCCGAAATCGAAAAATATGTCCACATGTTTAGAGATAGAGGTGTCGATAAAAATAAAATACGGACATGAGGGCATCATGATCATTCTCATAACAGCAACATAAATAGATTTTGTCATATGATTTCTTATGCTCAAGTAAAGATCAATTCACAATGTCAAGCATGGTTCAGAAACTTCATTGGGAGCTAGCAAACTGTAATCTCAATCATTGAAGCAATTGCAATTTATCATAACATCAGAAAGAGTCAAGAATAGAGCTTTTCAGCAAGTCCACACACTCAACTATCATGTAGTCTTCTACAATTGCTAACACTCACGCGGTACTTGTGGTTATAGAGTTTCAGCTGGACACTGAGAAAGATAGGGGCTTATTATGTTGCCTCCCAACGTATTCACCTTTAGGTCATGTCAACAATAATAGTCCATGCTAGCTTACATCCAATTGGATATATATATATCATGATCTTTCAAACATGAGGAGCTTGCCAAGGGATAAAATGAAAAAGGGAAAGGTGAGGATCACCTTGACTCAAGCATAAAGTAAAAACATAAAGTAAATGATAGGCCCTTCGCAGAGGGAAGCAGAGTTTGTCATGTGCGTTTAGGGTTGGATGCATGAAATCTTAATGCAAAAGAACGTCACTTTATATTGCCACTTGTATGTGTACCTTTATTATGCAGACCGTCGCTTTTATTGCTTCCACAACAAGATCGTATAAAGCTTATTTTCTCTGCACTAATAAGTCATACATATTTAGATAGCATTTTTTATTGCCTGCAACATGACAACTTACTTGAAGGATCTTACTCAATCCATAGGTAGGTATGGTGGACTCTCATGGAAAAACTGGGTTTAAGGATATTTGGAAGCACAAGTAGTATCTCTACTTGGTGCAAGGAATTTGGCTAGCATGAGGGGGAAAGACAAGCTCAACATGTTTGGAAGGTCAATGACAATATACTTTAACTGAGATGTGAGAAAACATAAACCATTATGTTGTCTTCCTTGTCCAACATCAACTCTTTTAGCATGTCATACTTAATGAGTGCCTCACAATCATAAAAGATGTCCAAGATAATATATTTGTATGTGAAACCTCTCTTTCCTTATTATTTCCTATTAATTTCAACGATGACCAAAACTACGTTTATCAACTCTAAACAACTTTTATGCCTCATACTTTCTATGTGTGAAGTCATCACTAACCATAAGATCAATATGAACTCTTTTATTCTCTACTTTCTCAAGATCATAGCAAGATAGCAAAGCACTTGACTCAACACTAATCTTTATTATAGATAGCTCACGGACTCGATTACATAAAGAGATCACAAAGCAAAACTCAAAACTACTTGATATCAAAACTTCAATCTACTAGATCAAGATACTACTAAAAGGATCGAACTAAATAAAACGGTAAAGATAGGAGTGTGATGATGATACGATACCGGGGCACCTCCCCCAAGCTTGGCAGTTGCCAAGGGGAGTGCCCATACCCATGTGATTATGTCCTCAGAGGTGGTGAAGTGGGAGTTGTTAATGAAGTAGGCTTGTCGTCCATCTTCCAGGGCATAGGCTCACCATCATAGAAGGATGATCGAGTCTCCGGGATCCTTAAATCTGCAGCCAAACTCATCCTCTTGAATCTATATTCATACTCACAGTTCTGGTTTTGCAGGTCATAGATCTGGTCTTGGAGGTGCTCGATTTTCTCTTGAAGCTTGAAGATGGTCTCCCCAATAACCTTGGCATCTAGTTTGTGGTTGTTGGTGAACTCCGTGATCATCATCTGGTTGGTGTTGAGGCCATGCTCCACCATCCCTTGGCACTTGAAAACTTGCTGCTCCACGGCTTCGAGCTTTGTCTCCACGCTTCCGGTACGCCTTGGTCCCTCCGCATCTCGGATGTGCAGCACCCCTCACGCATCTCGATGGTTTGAGGGTGTTTCAGCACCTCCGCGAGATAGGGGTTGATAACCCTCTCTAAAAACTTGTCCTTGGGAGCGCTTGGAGACGTCATGATGCTCTAGATCTGAAACAGAAACAGCTCGAAACGGAAACAGAGGATATTTGCGTGATACGGTGGTCAAAACCTTAGGGAGTTTATATGATGAATTTTTACCAACCAAAATACGTAACGTGCAAGAAAACGGAGTCCAGGAGGCACACGAGGTGTCCACGAGACAGGGGGGCACGCCCAGTAAGGGTGGGCGCGCCCTCCATCCTCGTGGAGATCTCGTAGGGGTGGGCGCGCCCCCACCCTCCTGGCCAGGGTGTGGGCCCCCTGAGGTGTTTCTTCCGCTCAATAATTCTTATTAATTCCAAAAATAACTTTTGTGGAGTTTCAAGATTTTTGGAGCAGTGCAGAATAGGTTTCCAATGTTTGCTCCTTTTCCAGCCAGAATTCCAGCTGCCGGCATTCCCCCTCTTCATGGTAGACCTTGTAAAATAAGAGAGAATAGCCATAAGTATTGAGATATAATGTGTAATAACAGCCCATAATGCGATAAATATTGATATAAAAGCATGATGCAAAATGGACGTATCAGTGGGCCAGCAAGATCTCAGTGCATCCCACTAACAGAGACTACACAGTACATGGAGATAAAGGCGGAGTGATAATCGAGGAGTCCCGCCCCACTTGCGACGTTCGCTGTGTTGTTGCCGATTCACGCGCTTCTCCAAATTTTTTAATCCCGTGGAATCCGGACCTGACAGAATCACCGATCGCGTCAAAAGATCTCCTTGTCCATTCGGGTCCAACCCAACACTTGGGATCACTTAGTCACGTATCAAACAACAATCGATCGAGGCAGTTGACCAAAAAAAATTGAGTCTAGGAGGAGACCGTACCAATCCATTTCACTCGAACCTCGACCCATTTAGTGGCTAATGACGAGGACATGTAGCTAGGGTAGGGTCCCAGGCCTGACCTACATACCCTACCCAAAGGTATTGTATACAGGAATCCAAGACCTACAAAGTTAGAGAAGGGACACCGACTAGAATGACCGCAGCGTGCAAGTCACTCGATGCAAGATCCACTCGGTTACTTCTCCACCACTGGATTGTCCCCATTCACTCAGAGTACAAAGACACCACTCAAAGGCAGAAGACCTAGAGTCACCAAGGGATAGGAACAGTCAGGCAATCAGTTTGCCATCGTAAAGAGCACCAATTACAGACGTTACCTGTAATGCTCGCACCCTTTACTTCTCCATCAAACCCTTGGGTAACTGGGCATTCATGAGGGGCTAGTAGACTCTATATAAGACGCCCCTCTGCTCGTGCACAAGGGTTCGCATGCCCTGTAACTCAACACTCTAGATAACAAGGTCCTGCAGCACCGAGACGTAGGGTCGTTACCTCTTCCGAGAGAGCGTGAACTCGTAAATCCGAGTGTACAACCTCGCCGTAGCTAGGCACTGCCCTCCCATACATACCCCTAATCTCTACTGTCAGATTTATTCCCACGACACCTGTAGCCCAGCTTCAATGTGATTTGAGTGCAGGGTAAATTTGTTTCAAAAAGAGTTGATAAGGATAATCTAGTGTTTTTTGTTAAATTTGATTCAAATATTGTCAAATATAACCTAGTTGATGAGGCTAATATATGGAGAAAAAGAGTCTTGACTCATTGGTTGGGCATGCGGTTGTGGATCCTAACGACCCGAGTTCAATTCCTATAATTGACAGGTGATGCATAGTGGTGTTTATCTTGGTGCAGAGGCCGGGAAGTGAAAATATCTCCTTTTTTTGCTCCCCCGGGGGGAACCCTAGCTACGGTTACTCAAAACTCGCCCTCCTCTCCCCCTCCTCGCTGTCGTCTGCAGCGCCGCAGGCAAATCCAGGGCGGTGGCAGGGCTTCTCCACCCTTCGAGCATCATGGCAGGCACGGGACGGCCAGATCACGAGGATACACCGGGCTAACACGGGGTCCAGCGGCACGGCAGGTGGCCAATCTTGGCGGCGGTGTGCCCGGCAAGGGAGTGACACCTTGGATGCGAGCTCCCGGCGAGGTGGTGGATGCGTGGTGGCAAGACCGGGTGGTCGCGGGCACCGCCGGGTTAAAGTCGGATCCCTCTAGATCCGATGCTTGGACGTTGTCGCCAATGCGAGGTGCTGGTCTTCGCTTATGGACACGTCGGATCGGTTGGTCTGGCGCCTGCATATCTACGATGAATGTTCTTCTCAATTCTCCTTCCAGGTGAGTTGAGCCCCATAGCACTTTCATCTCTATAGGTTTTGATTCATTGCTCGCTGCCACATCCGGAGTAGACGAAGGTTTCGTGGTATACGATGGGGACCGGACGAAGCTTTGTTCGGCTAGTTCGGTACGGCATCGACGTCGTCCCTTGACATCGTTACCAATCCCTAGAGACAAAGCCGAGGTCTCTCCGATCAACCTCTGAACCCCTCCCGGAGGAAAGTCCAATGGATTGGGCAGAGGTGGCGTCCTGTGCGTCGTAACCTCCATGAAGGCATTATCTTGGGAGGCGCAGGTGTTCGTGGGAGAGATACTATGGGTGGTTGGATCTGTGTAGCTCTAACAACGGTGACAATGTTGAGGTTGGCAGGAAGGAGCTGTGTTGTATCTACCACATCGATGACGATGACTATTGGAAGCATGGTGTAGCTGGATCTCGACGAAGGATGTCGCTGGATGGACGAGCGTAGGGCAGTGGGGCTATTTGCACCGTGGCGGCATCGATGGCAGGGATGGCAAGATTGATGCATCAGTACCTGCTATGAAGATGGATCGGTGATGGCAACAATGACCCATGAGGGTGTATCAGACCTGTCTGTGTCCCATACCTAGTATGTGGCTGGGCTGGGGCCTCCGGTTTTAGATGTTAGGCTTAGGTTAGAGATCAAGGTATTTGGCTCAGTACTTCTGCACCTCTTTATCAAGTGGATAGGAGTAGTGACAGATGTTGCCAAGATGGCGGATTTAGACAGACTGATGTACTAGTTTGTAATATCTCCGTGAATATTTAGTGAAATGGCTACATGCATCTTTCAGATGCAGAGGCCAGGGGTCATCCTCCTTTTCTAACAAAAATGTGTTCACGTAAAAAATATACTCTAGATTAGTGACAGAGTATTTGGTTGGGGCCCATGGCCGCCTTTGGCTTTCACTAAGCTCCGTCACTTCAAGACACAAGGGTAGGGAACAAACTTCTTCTGGATGACAAAAAAATACTCCCTCCATCCGGATTTAGTTGTCGCGCACATAGTACCGCTTCTGGGAAAGGCATTATAGGTGAACTCAATAGAGTGGTGGGCCGGTCAAGGCGCCTACCACAACTAGTTAGGAGAAGTAGCAGTGGCAGGTAACAAAATGCAACCGCTAGAGCTAGGGGAACTACATTGGTGGCTGGAATAATCACCCGCCACAAACAAACACTACTGGGTGTGGCTATGTTATGAATGTTTTTTGTAGCGAGTGGCTAGGCTTACCTGCCACTGTTATTATAGGTAGCGGTGATGGGCAAGTCAAAGTCCCTGCCACAGCTAAAAGCCTCCAACTGGTTATATTTTTTAATGCAGATACTAGATGTAGCGGGCACCTGCCCGTGCCCTCCATACATAGGTTAGCGGCAAGCGTTCCAAATATAACTCAACGATTGCCGCCCCCACCTCCAATTAGAAGTGGTGGATCGTCCAGCACCCCATCATAGGTTATGAGCACTATCTGCACGTGCGCGCCCCCTTCCCCTCCCGTACCCCGCTCCCACACTCACTCTCTCCCCCATCTCACTCTCGTTTCCACCCTCGTCCTCCACCGTGGCGCTACCCACGTCATCGTTGCCGTCCGCTGCCGCCATCGTCCTTATCCTCCACCATGTCGCCTTCGCCCTCGCCATCAATCCTCCGCCGCCCTCGCCCTTGATCTGCGGCCCCGTCGCCCTCCCCTCCGGCAGGTACAAGGTCGTCGTCGCCGCTTGTATTTCTGGCCAGCCACATCGGCACCCACGGCCACGGCCGGCACACACACGGACAACCGCAATAACACCCACATTTGACTAGGGTTAGGGTTAGGAGTTTCATCATTATAGTTTTAGTTTTTAGTTTCTAGCTAGTTTTAGTTTGATAGTAGTAATTTCTAGTATAGGTTTTAATGCACACATTAAAATAAATTGTAGTTGTACTTTATAGTTGTAGTTTGAAATTTCTAGTTGTAGTTCGATGGTTATAGTTTATAGTTGTACCAATCAAAACTATCCGTACATATGAACTCAACAACCATATAATTTTAGTTTAAAATTCTCTATAGGGATTCATATTATAAACGCTAAAGTTTTGGAAAAAAATCATTTATTTTCATTTTGCCAAACTTTTAGTACTTGATGACCCACAAGTACAGGGGATCAATTGAAGTACTATCAATAAGTAAGAGTGTCGAACCCAATGAGGAGCAGAAGGAAATGACAAGCGGTTTTCAGCAAGGTAATGTCTGCAAGCACTGAAATTATATGTAACGAGTAGTTTGATAGCAAGGTAATTTGTAATGAGCAAGTAACGGTAATGGTAACAAAAGTGCAGCAAGGTAGGCCAATCCTTTTGAGGCAATGGACACGCCAAAACAGTCTCTTTTGATAAGCAAAGTGTTCTTGAGGGTACACAGGAATTTGATCTAGTCACTTTCATCGTGTTGGTTTGATTTTTGTTCACTACTTTGATAATTTGATATGTGGGTGGACCGGTGCTTAGGTGTTGTTCTTACTTGAACCAACCTCCTACTTATGATTAACCCCCTCGCAAGCATCCCCATCTACGAGAAAAGTATTAAGAATAAATCTAACCATAGCATTAAAATTTTGGATCCAAATCAGCCCCTTACGGAATAGCGCATAAACTATGGTTTAAGGTTATGTCACTCTCGCAACCCATCATCTAATAACTACTCCACAATGCATTCCCTAAGGCCCAAGTATGGTGAAGTGTCGTCGACCCTCACATGACGCAACTAAGGGAATCACAACATACATACCATCACAATATCATCAAGTTCACATGATTACTTGCAACAAGATTTCTCCCGTGACCTCAAGAAAAAAGTAACTACTCACAAATGATAATCATGCTCATGATCAGAGGGGTATTAAATAGCATAATGGATCTGAACATATAATCTTCCACCAAATAAACCATATATAGTAATCAACTACAAGATGTAATCAACACTACTAGTCACCCACAAGCACCAGTCTATAGTTCTGGTACAAAGATTGAGCACAAGAGATCAACTAGGGTTTGAGAGGAGATGGTGTTGTTGAGGATATTGATGGTTTCCCCCTCCGGGGGGGGGGGGGGAAGTCCCCCTGGCGGAATCGCTCTGTCGAAAAGCAAAAGTGCTCATGCCGAAGTTCCGCCTCGAGACGGTGGCGCTTCATCCCAAAAGTCCTCTCATGATTTTTTCTAGGTCAAAATGACTTATATACGAGAGGATGGGCACCGAAGGTGGGCCGAGGAGGGATCAACCCACCAGGGCGCGCCTAGGTGGGTTGTGGCCACCTGGTGGGCCCCCTCTAGTGGTTATTTGCTCCAATAATTCTTATTTATTCCATAAAAAACCCTGTGAAGTTTCAGCTCATTTGGAGTTGTGCAGAATAGGTGGCCTGACGTAACTTTTTCATGTCCAGAATTCCAGCTGCCGGTATTCCCCCTCTTTGTGTGAACCTTGCATATTATGAGAGAAAAGGCATTAGAATTACTCCAAAAAGAATTATTATGCATAAAAGCATAATAAATAACAGCAGGAAAACATGATGCAAAATGGACGTATCAACTCCCCCAAGCTTAGACCTCGCTTGTCCTCAAGCATAAACCGAAATCGAAAAACATGTCCACATGCTTAGAGAGAGAGAGAGAGAGAGAGAGAGAGAGTTGTTGATAAAAACAAAATACGGACATAGAAGCATCATGTATATTATTATAACATCAACAAACTTTAACATAAAACTTTATCATTAAACTTTTATCATAAAAATTCTACCATATAACTTCTCATGAGTAAGTAATAGTTAATCACAACCTCGAAGTATAAAGCATAAACTCTATTGAAAACTAACAAACTATGTTCTCAGTCAACTTTGCAACTACAATTCATCATCTTTTCAGGGAAGGGTCACGTATTGGAGCCTTTTGGCAAGTCCACATACTCAACCATCATATAGTCTTCTATGATTGCTGACACTCACCGCATACACATGAGCAAAATTTTTGAACCGGACACATAGAAAGATAGGGGCTTATAGTTTCTCCTCCCCACGTATTCACCTCAAGGGTGATGTCAACAATAACAAGTCATGCCACCCATATCCAACTGGATATATGTGCCTAGATCGTTCCTCACCACATGATGCTCATGCCAAAAGAGAAAATAAAAAGGAATTGAGGGAAATACTTTGACTCTTGCATAAAATTAAAAGATAGGCCCTTCACAGAGGTAATCAGAAGTTGCCATGCGCTCTTTGTTTGTATGCTCAATCTCTTAGTGCAAAAGAACGTCACATTATATTGCCCCTTATGATAGCAACCTTTATTGTGCAGTCTGTTGCTTTTATTCTTTGCCATCACAAGTTCGTACAACGCTCAATTTTCTCTTGCACTAAATGATGTAACACTTTCAAAAGCAATTTTTATTGCCTTATTGCACCTATGACAACTTACTTGAAGGATCTTACTCAATCCATAGGTAGGTATGGTGGACTCTCAAAACAATATGTGGGTTTAAGGGTTTTTGGATGCACAAGTAGTATCTCTACTTAGTGCAGAATTTTGGCTAGCAAAGATGGAGGGCAAGCACCACATGTTAAAGGATCTATGACAATATAAATTCTATGTGAATATGAAAAACATGAATCATTATGTTGTCTTCCTTGTCCAACGTCAACAATTTTCGCATATAATATTTTGATGGGGGCTCAGAATCACAAAAGATGTCCAAGATAGTATATTTGCATGTGAATCTTCTCTTCCCTTATTAATTCTTCCATGAATCGCATCATTGACCAATGCTATGTTTTTAATCCCCAATAAAAATTTCTACTTATACTCTTCCTTATGTGATGTCATTACTTACCATAAGATTAGCATATGATATTTTTCATTTATTTCCTATATTTTTATTGAACATGGAAGTAAATAAAACAAAACTCAAACTAAAGTTTATTATATATCTCGGACACGATTACAAGGATAGATCACTAAGTAAACACTCGAAAAGAAAGGATCGAACTAAACTTTTATTCATCTAAAGCAAAAGATAACTATGGATCAAACTAAGATAAGTAAAGGCAAAATATAATGGAGGTGATACGATACCTGGGCACCTCCCCCAAGCTTGGCACAAGCCAAGGGGGTGCCCATACCCGATACTCTAGTCTCTTTGGTGATGAAGACGGAGGTGGTGGTGATGAAGTAGTAGCGATCTTATCCTCCTTCCTTAGCTTATGCTTGGGGACAAAATTTTCCTCCTTTAAGTCACCAATCTCCCTAATATCTTTTTGCATAATTCTTGCTTGTTATCTTGCAAGAGACGAAAAGGGATAAACAAGATCTTAGGTTTCTTTGCTTTATTAGGGAGACTTGACTTCTTCAATTCCATGTGCATGTCCCCAGGTTGAGGCAATGGAACTTCAACTTCGTCAGAGCATGTATCCTCCTCCCCTTTGGGACCATAGTCTTCTTCTTCCTCCAAAGTCCAGCTATAGTGGTCCACATCCCCATAAACCTTCGGCTTTGTGGTAAATCAGCAACATAGCTCTCACCCTCCGAGTTTTGGGATGACATATTTTCAGATCTGTCAAGAAAACAGCGAGGAAAAGAAAGCAGAAGATTTCTCTGTGATACGGTGGTCAATGGGTTCAGGTGGTTTATAAAGATTTTTTATCTTGGGAAACAAGCCAATGGAAGAAAAATAGTCCGGAAGGTACCCGAGGTGGGCACAACCCACCTGGGCGTGCCTGGCAAGCCAGGCGCGCCCTGGTGTCTTGTGCCCACCAGGGTTACCTTCCTTGCTGTTTCTTGTTTTCCTAATTTTTAATATATTCCAAAACTTACAAAACATATTTTTTCGGATTTTTCGGAGTCCGTTTACTTACCGTATCACATACCTCCTCTTTTTTTCACTATTCTGGAGTATTCCAGAAGGTTTCCTTTATGTGTTCTTCCGGTGTCATAGTTTGGATAATATTACTTTCAAAATTAATGTGCGTACCTAAGATATAATGTTTTATTCTTTACCCGTTGAAAACCTTCGAGTTAGTACCTTCGGCATTATTTATTTTGATGGCTCCAGATCGATAAACCTCCTCGATAACATATGGTCCTACCCATTTGGAGAGAAGTTTGCCTCCAAAGAATCTGAAACGTGAGTTGTACAAATGAACATATTCTCCAACTTTAAACTAACGCTTTTGGATTCTCTTATCATGCCATCTTTTAACATTTTCTTTAAATAACTTGGAATTTTCATAGGCTTGGGTTCTGCATTCATCTAGTGAGCTAATATCAAATAACCTCTTTTCGCCGGCAAGTTTGAAATCATAGTTGAGTTCTTTAATTGCCCAATATGCTTTAAGTTCTAACTCAAGAGGCAAATGATAAGCTTTTCCATAAAATATTTTATAAGGAGACATACCCATAGGATTTTTATATGATGTTCTATAAGCCCAAAGTGCATCATCTTATTTCTATGACCAATTCTTTCGGGACCTATTGACACTTTTTTGTATTATTAACTTTATTTCTCTATTGCTCAGTTCAACTTGACCACTAGACTGAGGATGATAGGGTGATGCAATTCTATGGTTGACATCATATTTAGCAAGCATTTTACGGAAAGCACCCTGAATAAAATGTGAACCACCATCAGTCATTAAATATCTAGGGACACCAAACCTTGGGAAAATGACTTCCTTAAGCATTTTAATAGAGGTGTTGTGATCAGCATTATTGGTTGGAATAGCTTCTACCCACTTAGTAACATAATCAACAACAACCAAAATATGTGTATACCCATTAGAGGAAGGAAATGGTCCCATGTAATCAAAACCCCAAACATCAAATGGTTCAACAGCAAGAGAATAATTCATAGGCATTTCCTGACGCTTACCAATATTGCCAATTCTTTGACATTCATCACAAGATAAAACAAACGTACGGGCATCCTTGAAGAGAGTAGGCCAATAAAAACCAGATTGCAATACCTTGTGAGCAGTTCTATCTCCCGCAAGATTTCCTCCATAAGCTTCGGAGTGACATTTCCGTAGGATTTGTCCCTGTTCATGCTCAGGTACACAACGTCTAATAATACCATCTACTCCTTAATAAAGATGTGGATCATCCCAAAAGTTATGTCTTAAGTCATAGAAGAATTTTTTTTGTTGGTATGTGAAGCTAGGTGGTATATATTTAGCAATAATATAGTTAGCATAGTTAGCGTACCAAGGAGTGTTATGAGAAAAATTTATTGCAGCTAATTGTTCATCAGGAAAACTATCATTAATAGGTTGTGGATCATCAAGAATATTTTCTAGCCTAGACAAGTTATCAGCCACGGGGTTCTCAGCTCCCTTTCTATCAGTGATATCTAAGTGAAATTCTTGTAGCAAGAGAACCCACCTAAGGAGTCTAGGTTTAACATCTTTCTTTTCCATAGTATATTTTATAACAGCATGATCGGTGTGAACAGTAACTTTAGAATCAACAATGTAAGATCTAAATTTATCACAAGCAAACACCACTGCTAAGAATTCTTTTTCAGTGGTAGCATAATTTCGTTGGGCATTGTCTAGAGTTTTACTAGCATAATGAATAACATTTGGTTTCTTATCAACTCTTTGTCCTAGAACAACACCAACAGCATAATCACTAGCATCACACATAATTTCAAAAGGCAAGTTCCAATCAGGTGGTTGAACTACAGGTGCAGAAATTAAGGCTTTCTTAAGTGTTTCAAAGGCTTCTACACAGTCATCATCAAAAACAAATAGAACATCCTTTTGTAAAAGATATGTAAGAGGCCTAGAAATTTTAGATAAGTCTTTAATAAATCTCCTATAGAAACAAGCATGATCGAGGAAACTACGAATTACTTTGATATCTTTAGGACATGGCATTTATCAATTGCATCAACTTTAGCTTTATCCACCTCAATACCTTGTTCAGAAATTTTATGCCCCAAGATAATACCTTCACTGGTATGCGTCGATGCTATACAAACGGTTTAAAACCCCTTTCTGCGATGGCATTTGCAACCGTTGCCTAGTGAGTGTGGGCAATTAGGGGGTCCTTCCCACCCGACCCAGAAATCGTCGGGGATATGCCCTCCTGGCACACACGCTCGGCAAAATGAGGTCGTGTGTGACCGGCGAGTGACCAAATATGGTTATACGTACAGTAGTACTCAAAAAAATACAATTATACAGGCGAAATCATTTCCGGTTGTAAGTACATCCCACACGGTGAGTCCCCGCGAAATGTTTCCGTTCGTATATACATCCCACACATTTGCTGCATGGAAAATGTTTCCGTTCGTAGGTACATCACACACAATTTTCCCTGTTAAATCGTTTGTGATGCCGCTCCCATCACACACAATATTAAAAAAATTATCGTTTGCATTATTGAATGCATCACACATGGTGCATAGAATAAACTGTGTGGCAAAGGCTATCCATCTCACACAGTTTTGATGCGGAAAACGTTTGCGCAAGGTGGCCTAACTCAAACAGTTTTGAAGAGAATGTCGTGTGTGATTATTCATAGATCCAACACGGTTTATTCCTAGAAACTGTGTGCGTTGCCTTAGGTCATCGCCCATGGTATTTTCTCAATAATCGTTTGCAATAGCAAAAACCAATTAGCGGGCTAATTCGCCGTTAGCAGGCTAATTGCCCTATTATTAATAATTCATTTATTAATCTAATTGACATTCATATTAAACACATAATATATTGCAGTCCCATATTAAGGAAGCAGGATTTCATAATTGAAATACATTAGAGTACAACATGATAGCTTCAGCACTCAGCTACCCCATTACACAACTGCACCGGCACCAAGTTTAACATGACCTTTCAAAATTAGTATCATAGATGGTACATAGACAGATGCATCTTCGGAAAAACTGCTGAAGCAGAAGGCGGATATTGAGCCTTCATTGATGTTGAAGGTCTTTGCAACTTTAGGCTAGTGCCTGTGGATGATTGACCGTCCATCATTCGTCCTCTTCAAGAACACTTCAATATTGAACCGTGGGTGTTGTATGAATACCTTCCTCGCCTCCTGTCCATATAGGTGGTTTGAGGGGTAAGCATCAGTGAACTATTTTGGAAAGTCCTGAAAACAAGGATATGCATAAATATCTTCTCTATATTGGAAATGGGGCAAAGGAATAAAAAAGACAAGGTATGATAGTTCGTACCATCCTATAGTGAACTGATGTCTTCTTGATTCTGCAAACAAAGATCTTGTTGTTTTTTGTCACCAATTTCTTCATCCTAACAATCTTTCTGAGTTTCTTGCCTTGATTGATATTCATGGACAACTCATTTTCCCATATGCAAAAAGGGTCGAACAGTGGGTCAAAACCTCATACAGCAGGACCTACATGTGCAAGACCAAATTGTTAAAAACCTAAGTATTATAATGGTTCCTGCAATTGCACAATAATGTGCTATTAGACAACGGACCATGCACGTGCTAACCTCGATTGTAAAACCTCAGTGCTTCCCATTATATTGTTTCCCTGCAACACATATAAGGTAGTTAGTCATCAGGTTAAGTAAGGATTCGCATGCTATCAGTAAAATATGTTGATGAGAAATAAGCACATTGCAGATTCATCAGATTAATTCAAGCCACATGGAAAACCCATTTATCCAAACCAATCATAATTAAGAACTAGGAAATATAGCAATTGTATATGTTTCCCATGTGTTAAGTGCAGCCAAATTCAATTATTCCGCACATGCAATACAATACAAAATTATACCCACGACAATTGAACATCGCATTGCAGAATGAAACCAAACAGTTAACTAAACACCACAACAAATGAACCAAACGTTAACTGAGCATCACATTGCACAATGTATAACATACTAGAAGATCAAACAGTTAATCGAAACCAAGCATGCTTGACAACTTGGAAATATAGCAATTGGATTTGTTTCTCATGTATTTTGTAAATAAAAAATCAATTTATTTCTCACATGGAAGAAAATACAAAGTTGCACCCTGAAGAGTTGAACATCACATTTGGAGAATTGAACCAAACTGTTAACTGAACACGACAACTAATTAACCAAACAGTTAATAAGTGACCACCACACATTGCACGACATATAGAATATATACACTAGAGCAAACTTTTAACGAAAGGCAGGAGCGGCACACGCAACGGGTAAACTGAGCATGCTTAACCGGCATAGCTAGCAAATGGCAAGTTGCTCCTCCAAAATCTAGGGTGTCGGCACAAATGGCAGCCATCACGTCCTCATCCGCGCATGCGGCCGCGATTTGCTACCCCACTGCCAAATGCTCCTTGAGATCATGGCTATACTACGTGCAACATGGCTTAGGGCGGCGCTTATTTGGTGGAGGGGTCGGTGATTTGGGTGGAAGGTGTCGCGCTCGCGCCGGCGGTCGGGGCATGTGGGATGTGGAAGGAGGAGGAGGATGGGGGTCGTGTGGATTACCTGCCTGGATAGGCGAGGCCGAGCAGCGTGAAGGAGGGTCGCCGGCGAGGGGACGATGCTGCAAGCAAGGAGTGAAGGTTTCAACTTGGAAAGGAAGGCGGAAACAGGGGAAATGTGGCTTTTGGTAAGGGGGAGGGGGAGGGGTGGTAGATATTTTTGCAGAAGCCAAAAATTTGGAATCGCTTCAGTGTTATCACACATTGCCCTCGGGACACGAGTCCACGTCCCCATCTTTCTTCGGCGACGATTGAACAGTGAAATGATATTTGGGGAGCGAGCTAGTGTGCTTGACACGCTGGCTGTGGACTATAGCCGATGAACCTTCTTGCGTAAGCCATAGGTGTACTATACACCGACGGTGCTCCACGATATTTTGTACTGCATCTCACACAGTTGGTGATAATAAACTGTGTGGGATCTACTTGACTTTTCATCTTGATTTGAATTACATAATGGGGTCACAGCTACAAAGGATGGTGTTTGAATTGCTAGAACTTCTATCTGTAGTGAACATGCAACTATAGGTGTGTCGTCAAAATTTGGAATTATTCAGGGTTCGTTTGGACATTTTTATACGGTAACTTGGTTTTCTAGGCATTTCAGGTGCACAATGGGTTCTAAAATGATATATGTGTCCATGGGTTGATGCTTATGTCCCATTCAAGAAATGGGGATGAATTTCAAACAACACGACACCGTGGCTCTCCGACAAACGTTGAGGTGCTTGCTTTTGTAATTCTAGTAAATAGAAAACTCATCTGAAATTCATGAACCTTGGCATGCTATCATGGAACAACGTCAAGATTCTGGGGTAAACAAAATATTGTCCCATTTGGGCCTTATGGTATAATCTTCTCGCAAGCCAGAGCTTCTCTCACAACAAGCATGATGGTTTTGGTAGGGAACATGCCACGTTGCCCCAAAAAAATTGTGTCAACATAGAACAACATGAGTGTTTGCAATTTTTTGGGATATTTCGGGGTTCGCGTGGACATTTTTATACATTAACTATTCTATGCATTCGTGTGCATAATTCAAATTTGAACTACATGCACATGCTCAAATGCATATAAACGGGTTGAAATATCAAATGTGTGTCCTTGGTTGCAACCTTAGGTCCTTAGGTCCCATGCAAGAAATGGGAATGAATGTCAGACACCTTTGCCATTGTCGCTCGGCCGCTAACATTGAGATACATGGTTTTAAAATTCTATTAAATCGAAAACTCGTCTGAAATTCATGAAACTCGACATGCTATCATGGAACGGCAGCAACATGCAGTGGTAATAATATTGTCCCATTTGGGTCAAGTTGGGGTATAAGCTTCTCACAAACCAGAGCTTCTCGCAACAAGCCTCATGGTTACGGTAGGGAATGTTTCACCTTTCTGGACGAAACGATATCCGTTGCCTCTTCTTGATTTCAATATTTGCTCTCGTGTCAACATATAGAACAACATGAGTGTTGTGTTAGATTTTGAAATTTTTTGGGGTTCGTTAGGACATTTTTTATGCATTAATTGACCTTTCAATGCATTTATGTGCATAATTCAAATTGGAACTATATGCACATGCTCTAATGGATATAAATTAGTTGAAAATTCAAATATGTCTCCTTGGTTGCATGCTTAGGTCCCATGCAAGAAATGGGAATGAATGTCAAACACCCTGCCACCGTCACTCGACGCCAAACATTGAGATACCTGATTTTTTAAATTCTAGTAAATCCAAAACTCATTTGTAATTCATGAAACATGGCATGCTATCATGGAGCGGCATCAACATGCCGTCGTAAATTTTTTGTCCCATTTGGGACATGTTTGGTTATAAGCTTCTCACAACAAGCCTGATGGTTTCGGTAGGGAATGTTTCACCTTTCTGGACGAAACGATAGCAGTTGCCTCTTCTTGATTTAAATTTTTTTCTCTAGTGTCAACATAGAACAACATGAGTGTTGTGTTAAATTTTGGAATTTGGGGGGTTTGTTAGCACATTTCTTATGCATTAACTGAGTTTTCAATGCATTTATGTGCATAATTCAAATTTGAACTACATGCACATGCTCTAATGCATATAAATTGGTTGAAAATTCAAATATGTGTCCTTGGTTGCATGCTTAGGTCCCATGCAAGGGAGGGGAATGAATGTCAAACACCCTGCCACCGTCACTCGGCCGCAAACATTGAGATATCTGGTTTTTAAATTCTAGTAAATCCGAAACTTGTCTAAAATTCATGAAACCTGGCATGCTATCATGGAATGGCACCCGACATGCCATGGTAAATTTTTTTGTCCCATTTGGGGCAGGTTTGGGTATAAGCTTCTCACAAACCAGAGCTTCTCACAACAAGCTTGATGGTTTCGGTAGGGAACGTGCCACCTTTGGGGACGAAACGATACCTGTTGCGTGTTATTGCTTTCAAAAAATTTCTAGTGTCAACATACAATAACAGGAGTGTTGTGTTTAATTTTGGAATTTTTCAGGGTTTTTTTGGACATTTTTATATATTAACTAGGTTTTCTAGGCATTTTATGTGCATAATTCAAATTTGAACTACATGCACAAGCTCTAGTGCATATAAATTGGTTGAAAAATCAAATATGTGTCCTTGGGTGCATTCTTAGGTCCCATGCAAAAAATGAGAATGAATTTCAAACACCATCACTATTGACTGCCGGCAAAACCTTGAGATACTTTGTTTTTAAATTCTAGTAAATTCAAAACTCATCTGATATTCATGAAACTTGGCATGATATCATGGAATGGCACCAGATATGTTGTGGTAATTTTCGTGTCCATTTTGAGAGAAGGCGCACTCGAATAACAGTAGACAAAGGCATTTTGAAACAACTAGCTGCCACTCTAACATCGCAAACGTTTTGGATAGAACACCCGTATGTACACTGACAGCTTCCCAAGTAAGCCAAGGGAAAATGTGTCAAGCAGGATTTGTTCAACTCTTCATCATAAACGTTTTAGATAGAACACCTATATGCAAAGTGAGAGCTATGGTCTTCCGCAGTAAGCCAAGGGAAAATTCGCTACGCAGGATTTGTGCATCTCTTCAACGCAAACGGTTCAGATTGAATAAGGTATGCAAAGCGATACTTCGTTGCTAAGCCAAGAGAAAATTTGGCAAGCAGGATTTCTAGCTCCCTTCAACGCAAACGGGTTTTTCGGATGACCCGTGTGCAACCATGTACAGACAATTTGGTAAGATTTGCATCTATCATATTGGGTATATTGCCATTTGTCAAACTGGAAAGATTGACATTTGTTGATCTAGTAACACTGCCATTTGTCAATCCTTGTAACACTACGATTTGTCAAAATATGCAGCTAAAAGTCACAAGCACTATCTAATTTTTGCAACTAAAATTCAGTAATTAAACATAGATTTCATTCATAGATTAAGAAGTCGTGCTTAATTTATACAAACAGTTCAACTTTACAGCTTAACCGACCAAACTTTTCCCCAATTGTTACCAACCACGTACTGAAATATCTAGTTCAACTATATATACTAGCTAATTTTAAGTACGTTGTATAGTTTCACCACATCTATAGTTAGATGAACTGAACAAAATAGCCCCTAAATACTACTATGGAGGGGCTTTGTACTACTTACAGCGGCCTCTCCTATACCGAGCGTGCTCAGTAAGAGGAAGACGAGGAGGAGGCTACCGACGAACTGGACAACTGCGATACGGTGCCTGCCGCTGCTGCACCTGGAAAGCCCACCGCTCCACACGACCCCTCTCGAAGTAGTGGTTCTCCTTGTAGATCTCTTGATTCCTCGCCTCTACGTCGGTGTATGCCACGGCCATGGCGGCGATAAGGATCTTTGCGTGCTCGACGAGGCGCTCCTCCTCCTCCCACAGGAACTCGATGTAGCACGCAAGGTTGCAGCCGCACGTGCGGGCCTCCACCTTCGCCTCCCTCCTGCGGGTGGCGGTGGCGGAGCAGGTGATGATCCCGGCGGTCGATGGTGGGCTAGCGGCCATGGTGGACGACGATGGGGTGCCGACTACGACCACCACCTCCCGCCTTCTAGCGGTGGTGGCGGAGCGGGTGATGGCCACGGTGGCTGGCAGTGGGGTGATGGCCACGACAGCGGAGCATGTGATGGCCCTGGCTTTTGACGGAGGTGTGGCGGCAATGGCGGCCAGCAACAGCTGCCGACGGGCACAGGCAGCCGAGCGGGTGGTGCGTGTTCCGTGCACACCCAACTGGGACGCTGCGCGCACTATACTACGTCGGGGACTGCGCCGGCGCTGCGTGTAGCCTCCCAGCTGGAGCTATGCTCTGATGACGGCGGAGTGGCTGAGCGACAACGATGATCCGGTGCCATTGCTGATTTTGGGAGAAGCAGACAAGATAAGCTACAGGGAGGGAAGGGGAAATGCGACGCAGGACTCACCGGCCGTGAGGGTTTAGATAGTAGGCTGATAAGCATTGGGATTTTGGGGGATTTCACCTAGTCGGGCGGGAAGTTTGCGCGGGAGCCTGCGCGGTTGCACGGCAACTAGCTCAGCACCGTTTGGCCAAAAGAACACCCCCGCGCACTGCTCAAGCTTGCGGTCGAACGTCTGCGGCAGCGGGGTGACAAGACGTGCGAGAGAAGGACGAAAGGACACGTACACATGATGAGATGAACACGGACCACACTAGGGAACCCGTCGGTGATGAACTCATCAATCGCAAACGGTTGTACACTAGCAAGCATTTGCCCACAACACATACGGCTTATTCCATCACAAGTAGGTCGGATGGATCAACTGTATGCCACGTATACACATTGTCAAAACGTAATGCGGTAGACCTTCTTTAACATATGTTAAAAACTAAAATAAAAATAAAAAACAAGGACCTCGAGGTTAATAACACTCATTTCACTCAAAAAATAACTTGTCAAACCATTAATTATGTGATGAGCGCGACATATATAAGCTTATTAATTATTATAATGCACTTGTTATATTTTTTAACTACTATTTCACATTAATTTGAAATCATTGTAATGTGGTGCGTGTATGTGGATCAAGGTTCAAACCGGAATTTATATATCAAATGCAATCCGATGATATGATCTAGGTGCAATATGTTGTAATTCAGTCATGTCGGCATGCAACAACAGTAGTGGCAAGCGGTAGAAAAGTACCACCACAACAGTGCAAAATTCCTGTGTCGGGCAGCACTGAGTGTTGTGGCGAGCACGACCTAGAGCCCGCCACTGCTCATGGCCTAACATTGACTGCTACTTTTGAGATGCATTGGGATTTCCCCGAAGAAGAGGAGATGATGCAGTAAAGTAGAGATAAGTGTTCCCCTCAGATATGAAACCAAGGTCATCAATCCAGTAGGAGAACCAAGCAACACTATGTAAACAGTACCTGCTCACAAGATAACAAATCCTCGCACCCAACGCGAACAAGGGGTTGTCAATCCCTTGACAATTAATTGCAAGATTAAATTTTATGGTGATAGATAAATAGGTCACGCAAAATATAAATGGAATAAATAAAGTAAAATTGCAGCAAGTATTTTTAGGATTTTTTATATGATAAAAGATAGACCGGGGGGCCGTAGTTTTCATTAGAGTTTTCTCTCGAGAAAATAGCATACGGTGGGTAAACAAATTACTGTTGGGCAATGGATAGAAAAGCAAATAATTATGACAATATCCAAGGCAATGATCATGTATATAGGCATCACATACAAGATTAGTAGACTGAAATGATTCTGCATATACTACTATTACTCCACACGTCGACCGCTATCCAACATGCATCTAGTACTGTATTAAGTTCACAAGAAATGTAGTAATACCTTAAGCAAGATTACATAATGTAGACAAGATAAACTCACGCATGAATAAACCCCATCTTTTTACCCTTAATAGCAACGATACATAGGGATTGAGCACCACATGATATAACCCATTACAAAGCACCTCTTCCCATCGCAAGAAAAAACAATCTAGTCAGTCAAACTAAATCAATAGATTCGAGAAGAAATATGAAGCTATAACAATCATGTATAAAAGAGTTTAGAGAAAACTCAAATAATATTCATGGATAGATCTGATCACAAACTCATAATTCATCGGATCCCAACAAACACACTGCAAAAAATTACATCGGATAGAACTCCAAGAACATCAAGGAGAACATTTTATTGAAGAACATCGAGAGAGAAGAAGCCATCTAGCTACTAACTACGGACCCGTAGGTCCGTGGTAAACTACTCACGCATCATCGGAGGGGAGGCAAGATGTAGAGCCCCTCCATGATTGATTCCCCCTTTGACAGAGTGACAACAAGGGTCCCCAGGTAGGATCACTCTAGAACAAAGGCTTGCGGCTGCAGGAAAAGTATTTCGTGGACTCCCTCGTAGGTTTTCTGACTTTTGGGAACTTATAGAGGCGGAGTTAGGTCAAACGGAGGCTTGTAGGCCCCACTATGCCCCTGGCGCGCCCTGGTGCATAGTGGGCCACCGCTTCGTCTTCTTGTTCCTTCCTGAAGCTTCTAGGATCTCTTATCGCCAGAAAAAATCTCCAAGTTTTGTGGCATTTGGACTTTATTTGGTACTGATATTCTGCAAAGTAAAACACAAGCAAAAAACCGTAGCTAGCACTGGGCACTGAGTTAGTAGGTTAGTCAGAAAAAATGATACAAAGTTGCTTGTAAATGTATATAAATATCCAAGACTGATACTATAATAGCATGGAACAATAAAGAATTATAAATACATTGGAGACGTATCAGTGGCAGGAGGGCGCCCGCCACTGACGGCGTTCTAGCAGTGGGGGGCGGCCCTGAGAGCCATGCCCTCCACTGTTGGGCTTTTCCCACCCGCCACTGCTAGCCATTCATGCAATAGTGAGGGACCAAACGCATGGCAACAAACTGCAAACAATGACTTGTGCGAGATGCATGGTGGTGAATCCACAGGCTCGCTGGCGAAGCCTATAGAAGAGAGTTTGCCCTATTCGCCGAGGAAATGGCGAGGAAACACAGTTTCCTGCAGCAAGTGTGGCTTTCATCGACCAGCACAACACAAGGGAGGCAATGTAGCTTGCACAAGTTGATGTACATGGGTTGGCAAATGACACGACACATAGGTCCACTTCACTGTCACTTGGTGTGGTTACCGAGGTTGGATTAGATTAAACGAGACCTGGGTCCATGTATTGTGACTTCACAGCATCACAAGGAACCATAACAAATATGCGATCATTGTTGTTATTTTGTAATGTTTCTTTATAGCAAGGGTTTAGTATTCATGTGTTATGTTTACATGAAATACAAACGTTATTTTGGATCATTACATTTGAATCTGGTTCATATCTTGTTTTCGCTGGATCTCAAAATCTTGATCCTAGCCAACCTTTCGTCACATGCGACGCTAGGAGACGAACATCTTCTTCACCACCTCATGAATGCAATGAAATAATGAAATTTTTATCTTGCTGACGTTTCCTCGGAGGCCAACCCCAGCAAACGCCCCCATCGTCGTTGCACGGACCTCGGCGGAGGGGCAATAACACGTCAGATTCCCGGAGGTGTTCGTTGTCTGCCGATGCCTGGTGAACACTAGTTTTTCTATAGAAAATCCCCAAAAATGTGAATCCTGCGCGCTGGGGGAGGTTTCGAACTCGTGACCTCTCGCGAGAGTGCAGGGTTTTTTGCCTATGGGCACAAGAGAAGTTTCATGAACATTCGTGTTAAAACGTATTTAACTTGGTATTTTGAAAGCTTTTTTTTTAATTGTCCCAAAATTTGAGATTTCTTTTTGCATTCTATTTGGGCATTTTTATTATAAGATAATGGCATTTCTTATTATAAGAGGATGGTATTTTATTATAAGAATATAAAAAAATTATTAGAAGAGGATGTAATTATTTTATTATTGTGAGGATGGCTTTTTTATTATTTTAAGAGGACGTCATTTTTCATATTGGGAGGTGGCATTTTTGTTTACTGTCACTTTTTTTTTTTGCAAAGTGTTTTCCATGATGGCTAAGAACATGGCAACTTTTCTGGCATTTTTTCGTTTTCAAATTTTTATTCATGGCATTTTCTAAAAGAAATGTTATTTAGTGGGCCTTTTGGCCAACTGGTGGTCGCCATGGCCCTCCCCACTGGCTTACTATGGAAGTTTTCTATATGTTTGGTTGTACGAGTTTAGGCAACCAACCTCTTGCCAGCCGAGCTAGCAAATTTTTTGTAAATTCAAATCAATCTTTGGACAATTGTATCTGATTTAGTTAAATAATGACCTTCTATATAGTCCATATGAATTTTGGCATCCAACCTTTTGCCAACGAAGCAAAAATTCTTTAAGTTCAAGTCAATCTTTTGACCATTGGATCTGAATCGGATTTTGATCTTTGACCTGCTTCACCATCCCCGGCCGCAAAACCCTTAGACACACGCCATATATGTTGTTCAACTTCTAATCTATGCATTTAAGCTCAAGCATTGATCTGCAATACTAGGAACTGTTTTTCTCCTTGTTGATCAAATTGATCCAACAGATTCAGCAAAAGGCTAAACTAAACAAAAAAAAGGGAAACTCATACTCTCATATCTATGTCATCCAACCATCCTCCTATCTACCTATCACCCCCGTCAACAACAACAAAAAAAAAGTGAACAAAAGAATACAAACAAAAGTCGACTCTAGTAAGTTTCAGAAGGAAACAAGATGTCGACTCTAAAACTATTCCTCCCGCATCACGAAAAGTTGACGCAGACGCTGCCATTCTTGGCGCTACCGCACGCCGGGCACGCCTGCGCCGCGGCCGCGCACGGCGCGCACACAGAGAGGTGCCGGCACGGCAGCAGCAGCACAACGGCCGCGCCGTCGTGACACGCCTTGCACATTCTTGTTCCTGTCGCCGGACGCTCCTCCACTACCGGCGTGCCCACCTCCTCCTCCGCGCCGAGGGGCACCTGGTTCTCCCCCCAGCAGCACGACTCGGCGTCGTCCTCCTGACCGTCGCCGCTTCCACTGCCACGGACCGCCTGAGCGTCGAGCACCCGCTGTAGGTCGCCGCGGAGCACGTTGGCCGTGGCCTCGTGGGACTGCGCGACGTCGCGCCACATCTGAGCCTCCATCAAGAGGTTCCTCAGGCGCTCGTCGAGTGCCCAGTTCATGGTCCTGATCCGCTCAATCTCCTCGTCCTTGGCCTTGAGCCGCTTCGCCGCCCTGGCCTCCACGGCCGAGACGATTCGCTTCGTGTGGCTCTGCCCTTGCTCCGCCAAAGTAGTCCACATCTGTTTCGCCTGCATCATGGACCACGGTTAACAAAAGCTAGAAATTAAAGCCTGAAACGCAAAGTATCGATCGGTGGCGGCGATTTGATCATGGCATGGGACTTACATGTTTGAGCAGGATGCAGTCGACGGCGATAGCCTCCTGTTGTGCGTGGGCGGGGAGAACGTCAGCCGCGCCAAGAACCGACGACCGCTCGTCGCGCTTCCGCTTGTTGGTAATCATTTCCTGAGCACCGGCGGGGCTGACGCCCTTCTTCGCCAGATCAGCCGCGGCCATCGCCAAGAACTCCGAACACTGATACGGGGCCGACGACGACATCGGCGGCGGCGGCGGCAGCGTGAAGAGGTCCGCGTACGGCTGGTGCCCCCGCTGGCTCGGCACCGCAGCGCCATAACAAGGCCCACTCGCTGGCATAGCAGCGGCGGAGGCGAGTTGGTGGTGGCCGCCGCCGGCGCCGGTGGTGAGTAACTTGTGGCGCAGGCGTTGCAGGTCCACAGCCATGGCGTTTGATGGGGCGTGCGGGTCGTCCGCTAGCTTCCTATATATACAGACAAGGCGATGCGTCCCCGGCCGGAGTTAGTCGGATGTGGTGGGAGGTGCGGTCATCGATCGGCGAGGGGGCGGGCAGGGTGGCAAAGAAACAAGGTCCGTAGATGGCAGGCAGCCGGGTATTTATGGACCATGGTGCGTGACCGGGTTTTGGTTGGTGTCCACGTCCCCTATCCTTGGCCCTGGCCTGAGTGAGAAAGCAACTGAAGATGAGATCATGAGATTGACCGGCCCTATAGTTAATCCTTCTCCTTTTTAGGAGGGATTTTCCTTTTATTTATGGCTTCCGTTTCAATCTCCCTAAATTTGGAGTGGAAACCACGAATTCGCCGTGTTATGTTACCTTTCTGCACCGAAATTGCGGGCTTCCTTCTAGACGAATTCCATGATCGGTTGATCAATTTGCAGAACCCAAGGCTGGCCATATACGGTAAATTTAAGTTAGTATTGTTGTGGCGCCAAATCAGCACGGATCGTTGAGCCTTTGATCTCTGCACGCACACGAATCTTGGGGTGTTAGGAAACTTATAATAATAACAAAGCAAAACAAATTACGCGCTCTCGTCTCTGACTTGGTAAAGATCGGGAATCACCCTTTCAAAAAAAAGAGAGATCGGGAATCACGTAGAAAGCCGGGGTTTATGGAGGGCAATTCGGGGAAAAAAGAAACTGCATGCATGCGTTTGGCGCGTTATGTACCACGTTCATGCACCTGCATCTGCATGCACTACGCTCAGAATAAACGCACGTACTTTAATGTGCTACCTGAGATATTAGGCGTTTTTTTGGCTGGCTAGCTGTAGTATATAGGAAAATAATGAGTAAGTTAAAGGGAATAGATATTTTTGGAATAATAATAATAATAATAATAATAATAACAATAATAATAATAATAATCTATATCTATACCTACTATTAAAGGGAATAGATATTTTTGGTTTGGTTTCGTCATTTTTGTGTGGTTTACACACGCTAAGCAATCTGGGCCAGGTACTTGTATGTTGACGGGCCTTTTATGGGCTTTCATTGAGACCACAAAAAAAGATTATGATCTTAATAAATTCTACATGAAGAATTTAAAATAAAAAAGATGGGATAATTAAAAGGAAGGATCTGTAGGCTTTAATGTGTGAGCTACTAAATTAGAAAAGGAAGGACTTGATTCCCAACTAAAATTGATGATGACGTCATAGTAATTAATAAAATGATTGTACTTAAATGTCGTTAAAAAGATTGTACTTAAATGAAATCAATGGGGGATTATGTTCGGCAAAGAAAATATGAACACGGCTATAAACTGCAACGTATTTTTTTATGTTCATTTTGTAGAAAGATGCTGCGTTGTAGCATTTTCCTCATAGTGAATTCGGCGTTGTGGGACATTATGCTTGCACAAAACATCAATTTTTTTCGTTACAACGCACGGGCATATGTGCTAGTAATAATAATAGTAATATATGCTAAATATACACATATCTTTGGAAAACAATAACGAACATCAAACAAATTAGCTAACCGCTATATTTTGAGAGTTGTGCATACTGGAATCGATGGATAAAGTGGGAAACAATGAATCGGTGCATATATATTGCAGCTTTTTTTAGGGCATATATATTGCAGTTATGCTTTCAATTACTCGTATATATATATGGACCTTTGTATAAGGAAACAACGTACTGTACGTCTGTACACATGCATTCAAGCGGAAGACGTCCGTTGGTACGCGGATACATTTTGGCTTCTATAGACAAGAAAAGGAAGAGAAAAACAGTCTAGCTTTCAAGGAAGGATAATGTTTCGAGCCGGGGCATCGGCCGAAGATTGGGCGGGTCGCACCTAAGCCTTGCGATCCGTCTGGATCGTGCGTCGTACAGGCCACGAGCATTACTTCTCCGAATCGTTTTTTTCCTTCTCTTGCACTCCTTCCTCACGATGTGGGGTTAGTTGGAACCGTTCTTTTCCTCCATCGCACCCCACGCACAGTCACGACGCCCCCTTGCTGTTAGGGGAAGCCACGACGGGGCAAAGAAGACGGCGAGGCCAGAGAAGTCGCCACGAGGGGAGTTGCAAGAATTTTGCACACGGCGCTGTTAACCGTCGATGTCTCATGAGTCACGACCAGCCATGGCGTCTGATAGCTGAGACGATGCTACAACCATTCTTGAGAAAAGCTTCCACCGTTTAATTCAAAAGCTTCAACCGGCAGAGTTTCAATTGGACAACTCTGCGACCGAAGAGCTACAACCGTTTATATGAAAAGTTTCAACTATAGTTTGAAAAAGTTCCAATCGAACCACCGCGAACTAAAAAAGCTACAATCATACTCTGATATGAAAGCGTCAACCGACGACCCTACAATGTTGTAAGCGACATACAGAGTTGATACAACCGGTGCGCGGCGATGCTGCAAACAGTTGGGCGACGGGCGTCGATGGACGTGGAAAAAAAGGTTCAACAATGGAAAAAAGTTTTAAACGGCTTAAGAAAAGCTTCAACCCGCGATGAAAAAAGCTTCGGTCGGCTTCAGGAAAAGCTTCCTCTCTATGTAAAAAGCTTTAACCAGCGTCGAAAAAAAGCTTCCATTGCGTGAGAAAAAGCTTCAACCGGCGTTCTGATTTTTGTGCGAACGACGATGTTGAGGACTGCAGCCGGCAGCATGGTTATGCGGCAACGAACGTGCTACGATGGCGGCGGGTAGGAGCTGCAACTACAGAGACGGCAGGCGTGCTAGAAGGCAGCGACGATTTGCTACAGGAGCGACCCATCCTTGCTGGAACCGCCGGCGGTTGGTGCTGCGAGGAACCGGGGAGGTTGGTGCCGTCTTCTTCGTTCAGGAACCAGGGAGGTTGGTGCTGCGAGGACGGCCGGCGAGCTGGCTGGCGCATTGAAGGATCACGGCATGGACGTGGGTGACAGGCCCCATGGATTTTTCTTTGTCATGTTTTCCTGAACGAAGCAATTACAACGACGAAGATCGTGCGGCTACAACCATCCAGATCGTACGTGCGCGATAGGACCGGCCGAAAGTTTCGGCCAGCGCACCGGCGCTTATCAGCGCCCTTCAAGGAAATGCATGCGGAGGACAAGAAATGATCGGGCGAGTGCAAACATGTCCGCGATTGATACCAAACCTTTGACTTGTCCTGAGATGCGCCACGCCTGCCGAGCCGGCGACGTGGCTCTTGACATGTCATGCGTATACGTGATTAGTAAAAGGAAAACTTCAAGAGGCCTAGTCCATATTATTTTGCACGCTATATGTTGGTCGACTGATCTTTGGTAAAAATGGGTCGTGTCACTTGATGTTAGATTTACTGAGCGATAGTCGAGTGATGTAGCTGACGAGTGTGTGCAACATGAGCCATGTTGCGGTCCAAAGTTTGCAACGTGATCCATGTTGCACTCAAAGATTGACAAAGACATACAAACATGAGCAGTTTTACGCCCAGATTTGCAACATGGGTCATGTTGTAGTGAGCCGATGTTGTGAGAGGAGGAAAAAAAGTGGCCGTCACAACCTATTTGCAACATGGTCTGTGTTGCAAATCTCCTTGCAACATGACATATGTTGCGAACCATGCAAGCTGCCGTGTTGCGTGCGATGATGCTCCTTTCAAGCTCTGGTGGTCGAAATCCCTTTGCAGCAGCTCGCACCCCTAGGATTGAATCACCTACAACAGTGTGTGGCAAGCACTGACGATGCATCTTATTGCCAACACCGCACGACGGCTGGTGCATCTTGTCATGGAGCGCCGTGACACATACGGTGGTTGCCGCAACGGTGGTTGGGTGTCACCCCAATATGCAATCCTATCCTCAAGGAACTCGGGGATTCCCCTCACGGATAGAAGCGCATATTGAAGACGCTTTGCAAGATGGATATCATTACATTGTACCATGAACAACACAAATGAGGATACATCCAAAGGCAAACAGACGCCACATGAATACATCAATACACAATAAACATCACACAGAAGAGCAGAATCCGACTACAGATGAAATAAAACGATAAACACGAACGACATCCACCCTGCTAGCCCAGAGTGCAGACCAGGAACCTAACCCTTGACCGAAGGAGAAGCAGAAGAAGAACTCCAAAACAAGCAAGCATCGCTCTCACGTCATATCATCGCATTACCTACACCTACACATGTTGTTATAGTAATCTGTGAGCCTCGAGGACTCAGCAATCCCATTACCATGAGTGTCAAGACTAGCAAAGCTTAATGGGTATGGAATGGTTAAGTGGTGAGGTTGCAGCAAGCACTAAGCATTTGTATGGTGGCTAACTTACGAGTACAAGAATAAGAAGAGTAAACTACACATAACGGTCGCAAACTAGTAATGATCAAGAAGTGATCCTGAATTACTTATGAGTCAAACATAACTCAACCGTGTTCTCTTCCCGAACTACCTCGAAAAAGGACTGTCACGAGTTACGCATGTGGTTGGTATATTTTATTTAAATTTTAGCCTCAAGTTCTCTACAATCAGATATTATAAATTTCCAAGTCGCCACATAACCCGGGTACGGATCTTGAAAAGATTTAACCCTTCAGGGGTGCTCCAAGTGGTCCATTATAAATTACCACGAGCATCTGATGGAACATCCTCACACCATGATAACACGATGCTTACGATAAGGAATACTGACGGACAAGGCTCTCGTCAAAGGTAAAACTAAACTAGCAAGGCCTCCCGGCGTGCCGACACCTTAATAAGACCCGCGCATATCTCGTCTCAAGCCACGGTCAGATGAACACTACGTACGGCAGCCGAAGTCCCCAGTTGACGGGGTGGCACCGCAAGTGGCTTTGTTTTGGACCAACATCATGAGGAGCTCTGGCCCGGGTTGTTGATTAAGAATCCTCGGGTTAATTACTCCCTATGCAATTTTAGTTTTTATTAGGAAAATGTTAAAACCAAAGTTGTACATTGCTAGAAGAGTTTTAGCCTAAGTGAATGGTCGGGGGGGGGGGGATAATACCCCACATGTGTTAGGTGCGCTCATCGAGAAACATAACATTGGTATGACAAGAACTAGGAAGGCAAGAGTGGAACAGAACACCAAGCAAAAGGCCGAGACTTTTTCTACTTCTTGAGCTTGTGTTGGTTTTCTCGTGAAGAGGAAAGGGTGATGTAGCAAAGTAGAGATAAGTATTTCGCTCAGTTAGAGAAGCAAGGTATCAATCCAGTAGGAGGTACAAGCAAGTCCCTAATCTATGCACCTGCACAAACAATCAAACACTTGCACCCAACGCGATACAGGGGTTGTCAATCCCTTCATGGTCAATTGCAAAGGTGAGATCTGATAGAGAAAGGTATAAAAGATTGCTAGAACGTAAAACAAAATAGAAGTAAATAAATTGTAGAAAGGTATTTTTGGTTTATAGATCTGAAAATATATGATGGAAAATAGACTCGAGGGCCATAGGTTTCACTAGAGGCTTCTCTCTTGAAGGAAAATAATACGGTGGGTGAACAAATTACTGTCGAGCAATTGATAGAAAAGCACAAAGTTCTAACGATGTCCAAGGCAATGATTATGCATATAGGCATCACGTCCGTGTCAAGTAGACCAAAACGGTTCTGCATCTATTTCTATTACTCCACATATCGATCGACTACTGCCTGCATCTAGAGTCTTAAGTTCATAGGAACAGAGTAACGCATTAAGTAAGATGACATGATGTAGCGGGTTAAACTCAAGCAATATGAAGAAAACCCCATCTCTGTTATCCTCGATGGCAATAATGCAATACGTGTCTCGCCACCCCTACTTTGTCACTAGGTCAAATCATGCAAGATTGAACCCAAAGCTAAGCACCTCTCCCGTCGCAAGAAATACCAATCTAGTTGGCCAAACCAAACCGATAATTCAAAGAGAAATACAAAGATATCAAATCATGCATACAAGAATTTAGAGAAGATTCAAATAATATTCATGGATAAGCTGATCATAAATCCACAATTCATTGGATCTCGACAAACACACCGCAAAAGAAGATTACATCGAATAGATCTTCATGAACATCGAGGAAAACGTTGTATTGAAGATCAAAGAGAGAGAGAGAGAAGAAGTCATCTAGCTACTAGCTATGGACCCGTAGGTCTGTGGTAGACTACTCACGCTTCATCGGAAGGGCAATGGAGTTGATGTATATGCCCTCCGTGATCTATTCCCCCTCCGGTAGATCGCCGAAAAAGGCCCCAAGGTGGGATCTCACGGGAACAGAAGGTTGCGACTGCGGAAAAGTATTTTCGTGGACTCGTCTGGTGGTTTGGGAATATTTTAGGATTTATAGAGATGAGAGGGAGGTCGGTGGACTCCCGGGGGGGGGGGGCGGCAAGCCAGGGAGGCCCCCCTCTATGGTGCACCCTAGTGGCTTGCCGCCTACTTGGGACTCTTCTAACTTGCACTCCAAGTTTCGTGGGTGTCTTCTGGTCCAAGAAAAATCATCGCGAAAGTTTTATTCCATTTGGACTCCATTTGATATTCCTTTTCTATAAAATTCAAAAACAAGGGAAAACCAGAAATTGGCACTGGGCTCTTGGTCAATAGGTTAGTGCAAAAAATAATATAAAATAGAATATTAATGCATATAAAACATCCAAAATAGATAATATAATAGCATGGAACAATCAAAAATTATAGATACATTCGAGACGTATCAAGCATCCCCAAGCTTAATTCCTGCTCGTCCTTCAGTAGGTAAATGATAAGAATATAATTTTTATGTGGAATGCTACCTAATGTATTTATCCATGTAATTTTCTTATTGTGGCATGAATATTCAGATCCATAAGATTCAAAACAAAATTTTAATATTGACATAAAAACAATAATACTTCAAGCATACTAACAAAGCAATCATGTCTTCTCAAAATACTATGGCTAAAGAAAGTTATCCCTAGAAAATCTTATAATCCGGGTATGCTCCATCTTCAGCACGCAAAGTATTACATCATGCACAACCCCGACGACAAGCCAATAAATCGTTTCATACTTTTGATGTTCTCGAACCTTTTCAACTTTCACGCAATACATGAGCGTGAGCCATGGATATAGTGCTATAGGTGGAATAGAATATGGTGGTTGAGAAGAAGACAAAAAGAAGGAGACAGTCTCACATCAACTAGGCGTATCAACGGGCTATGGAGATGCCCATCCATAGATATCAATGCGAGTGAGTAGGGATTGCCATGCAACGGATGCACTAGAGCTATAAGTGTATGAAAGCTCAGAAAGAAACTAAGTGGGTGTGCATCCAACTTGCTTGCTCACGAAGACCTAGGTCAATTTGAAGAAGCCCATTATTGGAATATACAAGCCAAGTTCTATAATGAAAAATTCCCACTAGTATATGAAAGTGACAAAATAGGAGACTCTTTATCATGAAGATCATGGTGCTAGTTTGAAGCACAAGTGTGGAAAAGGATAGTAGCATTGCCCCTTCCCTCTTTTCCCTCTTTTTTTATTTTTTTATTTTGGGCTCTTTGGCCTCTTTTTTTATTTCTTTTCCTTTTTCTTTTCTCACATGGGACAATGCTCAAATAATGATGATTACACACTTTTATTTACTTACAACTCAAGAATTGCAACTCGATACTAGAACAAAATATGACTCCATATGAATGCCTCTGGCGGTGTACCGAGATGTGCAATAACTCAAGAGTGACATGTATAAAAAATATGAATGGTGGCTTTGCCACAAATACGATGTCAACTACGTGATCATGCAAAGTAATATGACAATGATGAAGCGTGTCATGACAAACGGAATGGTGGAAGTTGCCTAGCAATATATCTCGGAATGGCTATGGGAATGCCATTATAGGTAGGTATGGTGGCTGTTTTGAGGAAAGTATAAGGTGGGTGTAATGCACCGGCAAAAGTTGTGCGGTAATAGAGAGGCTAGCAATGGTGGAAGGGTGAGAGTGCGTGTAATCCATGAACTCATCATTAGTGACAAAGAACTCACATACTTATTGCAAAATTCTATTAGCTATCAAAACAAAGTACTACGTGCATGCTCCTATGGGGATAGATTGGTAGGAAAAGACCATCGCTCGTCCCCGACCGCCACTCATAAGGAAGACAATCAATAAATACATCATGCCCCAACTTCGTTGCATAACGGTTCACCATACGTGCATGCTACGGGAATCACAAACTTTAACAAATGTATTCTTACGGATCCACAATTACTCACTAGCATGACTCTAATATCACCATCTTTATATCTCAAAATAATCATAAGGAATCAAACTTCTCATAGTATTCAATGCACTTTATATGAAAGTTTTTATTCTACCCCTCTTGGATGCCCATCATATTAGGACTAAATTAATAACCTAAGCAAATTACCATGATGTTTATAGACTCTCAAAATAACATAAGTGAAGCAAGAGAGTTAATAAATTTCTATAAAATAAAACCACGGTCGTGCTCTAAAACGATATAAGTGAAGCACTAGAGCAAAATTGCCTAGCTCAAAAGATATAAGTGAAGCACATATTCTAGTAAATTCATGACTAATGTGTGTCCCTCTCAAAAGGTGTGTACCTCAAGGATGATTGTGGAAAACTAAAAAGCAAAGACTCATATCATACAAGACGCTCCAAGCAAAACACATATCATGTGGTGAATAAAAATATAGCCTCAAGTAAATTTACCAGTGGATTGAAGACGAAAGAGGGGATGCCTTCCGGGGCATACCCAAGCTTAGGCTCTTGTTGTCCTTGAATATTACCTTGGGGTGCCTTGGTCATCCCCAAGCTTAGGCTCTTGCTACTCCTTATTCCATAGTCCATCAAATCTTTACCCAAAACTTGAAAACTTCACAACACAAAACTCAACAGAGAACTCATGATATTTGTTAGTATAAGAAAATAAAATCATCACTTTTGGTACTGTTGTGAACTCATTATTTATTTATATTGGTGTAATATCTACTGTATTCCAACTTCTCCATGGTTCGTACCCCCCGATACTACCCATAGATTCATTAAAATAAGCAAACAACACATAGAAAACAGAATTTGTCAAAAACAGAACAGTCTGTAGCAATCTGTAAACTTCCAATACTTCTGTAACTCCAAATATTCTAAAAATTATGACAACCTGGGAAATTTGTATATCAATCTTGTGTACAAAATTCAGAGCAAAAGCACGCATCTGTGAATTATGAAAATTATTTTACTCAGCGCAAAAGTTTCTGTTTTTCAACAAGATCAAATCAACTATGACCGTAAGCCATCCGAAAGGTCTTACTTGGTTCAAACACAAATTAAAACACCAAAACTCATCTAACCAGAGGCTAGATGATAAATTTATTCAAAAAACAGAAACAAAAATCAAGAAAAAAATAAAATTGGGTTGCCTCCCAATAAGCGCTATTGTTTAACGCCCTTAGCTGGGCATTGATAATTTTAATGATGTTCACATGAAAGACAAGAATTGAAGCACAAAGAGAGCATCATAAAACATGTGACAAACACATCTAAGTCTAACATACTTCCTACGTATAGGCATTCAATAAGCAAACAAATTATCAACGCAAGCAAAAACTAGCATATGCAGGGAAGAAGAATAAAACATAGACAATCTCAACATGAAGGGAGTAATTTAGTAACATGAAAATTTATACAACCATATTTTCCTCTCTCATAATAATTGCATGTGGCATCATGTTCAAATTCAACATTATAGCTATCACATAACATATTCTCTACATGATCCACATGCATGCAAAGTTAACACTCTTCCAAAATAGTGGGATTAATGTTAACTAAAGTCATGACCTCTCCAAACCCACTTTTATCAAAAATTTCATGAGATTGAAAATTCTCCAAATATGTGGGATCTAAAGTTGACACTCTTCCGAACCCACTTTCAATATTATAGCAAACATTATTATCAATCTCATATTCATCATGGGGCTTAAATAAATTTTCAAGATCATAAGAAGAATCGCCCCAATCATGATCATTGCAACAAGTAGTAGACATAGAAAAACTAGCATCCCCAAGCTTAGGGTTTCGCATATCATTAACACAATTGACATTAATAGAATTTATAATAACATCATTGCAATCATGCTTTTCATTCAAGGAGCTAACGTGAATCACTTTATAATTTTCTTCTTTCAAAACTTCATCACAATTTCCAGATTCACGAATTTCAACCAAAACCTCATAAAGATAACCTAGTGCACTCAACTCACTAGCAATAGGTTCATCATAGTTGGATCTTTTAAAAAGATTAGCAAGTGGATGAGGATCCATATCAATAGATCTTTAGCAAGCAAAGATGCAAGCAAATAGAAGGCTCATGGCAAAAAAGGCAAACGAAAGAAGGCAAATAAAAAGGCAAATATTTTTGTGTTTTCCTGAAAATCATTTTAGAAGTTGGGGATAGAAAAACAGGAGACAAATGGCAAATAATAGAATGCAAGAGATGAGAGTTTATGATGGGTACTTCGTAGGCTTGATGTAGACCTCCCCGGCAACGGCACCATAAATTCTTCCTGCTACTTCTTGAGCTTGCGTTGATTTTTCCCTTGAAGAGGAAAGGGTGATGCAGCAAAGTAGAGATAAGTATTTCCCTCAGTTAGAGAACCAAGGTATCAATCCAGTAGGAGGTACAAGCAAGTCCCCAATCTATGCACCTGCACAAACAATCAAACACTTGCACCCAACGCGATAAAGGGGTTGTCAATCCCTTCACGGTCAATTGCAAAGGTGAGATCCGATAGAGATAGGTATAAAAGATTGCTAGAACGTAAAACGAAATAAAAGTAAATAAATTGGAACAAGGTATTTTTGGTTTATAGATCTGAAAATATATGATGGAAAATAGACCCCGGGGGCCATAGGTGTCACTAGAGGCTTCTCTCTTGAAGGAAAATAATACGGTGGGTGAACAAATTATAGTCGAGCAATTGATAGAAAAGCGCAAAGTTATGACGATATCCAAGGCAATGATTATGCATATAGGCGTCATGTTCGTGTCAAGTAGACCGAAAAGATTTTGCATCTACTACTATTACTCCACACATCGGCCGACTCCTACCTGCAACTAGAGTATTAAGTTCATAGGAAAAAAATAACACATTAAGTAAGATGACATGACGTAGCGGGATAAACTCAAGCAATATGATGAAAACTCCATCTTGTTATCCTCGATGGCAACAATGCAATACGTGTCTTGCTACCCCTGCTTTGTCACTAGGTGAAATCACGCAAGATTGAACCCAAAGCTAAGCACCACTCCCATTGCAAGAAAAACCAATCTAGTTGGCCAAACCAAACTGATAATTCAAAGAGAAATACAAAGATACCCAATCATGCATATAAGAATTCAGAGAAGATTCAAATGATATTCATAGATAAGCTGATCATAAATCCACAATTTATCGGATCTCGACAAACACACCACAAAAAAAGATTACATCGAATAAATCTCCAAGAACATCGAGGAGAACATTGTATTCAAGATCAAAGAGAGGGAAGAAGCCATCTAGCTACTAGCTATGGACCTGTGGGTCTATGGTAGACTACTCATGCTTCATAAGAAGGGCAATGGAGTTGATGTAGATGCCCCTCCGTGATCGATTCCCCCTCCGACAGATCTCCGGAAAAGTCCCCAAGATGGGATCTCATGGGAACAGAAGGATGCGGCGGCGGAAAATTATTTTCGTTGACTCCTCTGGTGGTTTGGGATGATTTTAGTATTTATAGACCTGAGAGGGAGGTT
>NC_041393.1:611031287-611066909 GCF_002162155.2 Triticum dicoccoides | reverse complement strand
GCCCCCTAGGTCGCGCCCTGGTGGCTTGCCGCCTCCTCGGGACTCTTCTGACTTGGACTCCAACTTCCGTGGGTGTCTTCTGGTCCAAGAAAAATCATCTCGAAAGTTTTATTCCGTTTGCACTCCATTTGATATTCCTTTTATGTCAAACTCAAAAACAAGGAGAAAACAAAAACTAACACTGGGCTCTAGGTTAATAGGTTAGTCCCAAAAATAATATAAAATAGCATATTAGTGCATATAAAACATCCAAAACAGATAATATAATGGCATGGAACTATAAAAATTGTAGATACACTAGAGACGTATCACCTTCCACCCTTTACCAAGTATACAGATGCATTAATTACATAAGAGACATTGTGATATCGTCCCATGATATCCATGTCCCAACATGAAACAACCTACAATTGCACCTGCAACTAGCAATGTTATAAGAGGGGTTGAGCAAAGCCGTAACATAGCCAAACAACGGTTTGTTGGGATGGTAGAAGGTTAAAGGCTTATCATGGCAATTGGGAGGCTGACAACCAAGTGTTAGATAGTGTGACATAGTGATAGCATCGATACAGCTAGCAAAGCAAAGATAGTAGTGACAACCAAGGTAATGATCATCTTGCCTGAAATACCGCTCGAAAGAAGTTCGAGTCGATGAAGTAGACGAGCCAACATAGTCGAATGAATCCTCACAATCGCAACGGTGCAGGGAACTATCAAGAAGAAGCACAACTGGAAAGAAGCAAACAACTTGGTAAACAAGCATCATATAAAATAAGGCATGATGCACAACCAAGTATGATGAATGACACATGGCAAGAGGTGATGCACAATGATATTAAACGTCTAGGCAAGTTAAATGAGGTCGGAAACAACAGATAACAATTCCGGAAATTCCCCACATGCAAATTTCGATATTTGTACTAATCTGAATTAAACAGAATGTAAAGTTGTTAAACAGCAAATTAACATGCACCATGATACCCTACACATTTTTCTAGTCAACTTACATACGTAGATAGTTTAATTCGGAGCTAAGGTCTAGAAGACATAAGCTAAAAAAGTTTAACATAGGATTGATGCAAAATGCATGCAAACATCGACCACAAACACTCAAATCAAGGACACAACATGATAATATGAAACTACACCCAATTCAAAGCAAGTTTCATATAGGACATGATCTATTCAATAGTTACAATCAACACAAATTATAATGATAAGGGATATGTCTCCGTCTTGTCTATAAATTTTTATTGTTTTATGCCAATATTCTACAACTTTCATATACTTTTGGCAGCATTTTATATTATTTTTTGGGACTAACATATTGATCCAGTGCCCAATGCTAGTTCCTGTTTATTGCATGTTTTCTGTTTCGCAGTCCAAACGCGATAAAATTTTACAGAGAATTATTTTGGAATATATGTGATTTCTAGGAAGCAGAATCAACGCAAGAGGATGCCCGAGGGGCCCACAAGCTCAAGGGGCGCGCCCCCTACCCAGAGCGCACCTGGCAAGCTTTTGGCCACCCTGTAAGGCGCTTGGTACGCTTCTTCAGCCGCAAGAAAGCTAATATCTAGAAAAAATCATGTTAAAATTTCATCGAATCGAAGTTATGGATCTCCAGGAATTTAAGAATCGGTGAAGGGCCAGAAAACTAGAACACGAAACAGAAGAGAACAAAGAGAGATCCAATCTCGAAGGGGCTCTCGCCCCTCCGATGCCATGGAGGCCATGGACCAGAGTGGAAATCCTCCTACCATCTAGGGGGGAGGTCAAAGAAGACGAATAAGGAGGGGGGCTCTTTCCCCCTCTCTCCAGGCGGCGCCGGAGTGTCGTAGGGGCAAGGATCGTGATGGCGATCTACACCAACAACCTCGTTATCGTCAACACCAAATTTCTCCCCCTCTATGTAGCGGTGTAACACATCTTCTCCCAGTTGTAATATCTACTTAAACATGGTGCTCAACACTACATATTATTATCCAATGATATGTCGTTATCCTATGATTTTTGAGTAGATCCGTTTTGTCCTATAGGTTGATTAATGATCGTGATTAGTTTGAGTTTTATGTTTTATTTTGGTGTTGTCCTATGGTGCCCTCCATGTCACGCAAGCTTGAGGGATTCCTGCTATAGGGTGTTGCGATACGTTCATGATTCGCTTATGGAGGGTGGCATGAGTGACAGAAACACAGACCCGAGTAAGTGGGTTGTTGCGTATGGGAGTAAAGAGGACTTGATATACTTAATGCTATTGTTGGGTTTTACCTTAATGATCTTTGTTAGTTGCGGATGCGTGCTGTAGTTCAAATCATAAGTGCATATGATCTAAGTAGAGAAAGTATGCTAGCTCATGCCTCTCCCTCATATAAAATTGCAATAATGATTACTGGTCTCGTTATCGATTGCCTAGGGACAAATAACTTTCTTGTGACAAAAAGATCTCTACTAAAACTAACTTATTTATTTCTTTATCTGAACAACCCCTAGCTTTTATTTACGTGTTTTTGTTATCTTGCACCAATCATATCACACCTACAAGATAGTTTCATACTTGTTCTAAGTAATGCGAACGTTAAGTGCGCGTAGAGTTGTGTCGGTGGTCAATAGAACTAGAAGGGAATATAAATTGTACCTTTAGCTCCTCGTTGGATTCGAAACTCTTATTTATCGAGAAAGGCTACAATTAATCCCCTTACTTGTGGGTTATCAACAATCTTCCCAAAACAGCATCATGCCTATTTGGGAGCAACAAAACGTGACGCTATAGAAACAAAATGGGCATAGACTTGATATGCAGTTAAAGTAGAGATGGCATTCTTCAATTCATCTTTAAGATTCAGGTTGATAAGCATCATGTTTAATTTACTATGATCCATGCAAAATGCAATTTCCTGTTACAGATTAGGACTTAGTGAAAAAAAGGGCATATATGATAGCAGAGTTAAAATGTGGCATGTTGGAGGCATGAAACAAAGATGTTACATTGCTAGAACATGGCATCAAAAGACATATCATGCTTGTCATGGAGCTCAAATCATACAACATAAAATATTGATAGGGGCAACAGGTTCATGGCAATCATCAAAACAAATATGCAACCGTGAACTAAGCTGATTCTCAGACTTAGAGAAAATTTGGTTGTAACCAGTAATATTATGATGTTGTCTTGAGATGCACATAATAACAAGCATAGAAATTTTACTATTTATGGAAATAGCATGAGCATAAAGTAGACATGGCATCTCCAACTTAATCCATTTGCACAAATTCATATGATGCATATATTAATTACTATGATTTTTATGAAATGGAACTTTCTGTTAGCAATATAGAATTCATGCTCCAGCCAACTCATCCAAAAGTGCGAACTGATGGAGGGAGGCGGGCAATATATTTCAACACTCCCCCGCACATCTAGGCTATTTTATTCCTTAGACGTGGTATCTATTTAGGCTGCAAAATCGTTTTTATTTAATACTACATTAGCAGGGTCTTGAACTTAAGACCTCTTGGCTTGAATACCATATAGAACTGCATGCTCTAGTCAATGCAACCATAAGACCGATATGATGGAAGAGACTAGGCAGTACATTTTATACCCGGCTGGCGCAATTAAGATTGCAGCCCACTTTTGGTCCATGTTTAGGCCTAAGAGTCACATGTGAGGGGGAGTGTTGACGTATAATGTGATGCCTAGTCTCTTCCACCAGATCGATCTTTTGGTTGCATTGGCTAGAGGATGCACTTCTACATGGTATCGGAGCCAAGAGGTCTTGAATTCAAGACCCGGCTGGTGCAATTAAATTGCAGCCCACTTTCGGTCCACGTTTAGGCCTAAGGGAGCCACACGTGAGGGAGAGTGTTGACTTATAAATGTATTGCCTAGTCTCTTCCATCAGATCGGTCTTTTGGTTGCATTGGCTAGAGCATGCACTTCTATAAGCAAGTTGACAGATTTATCATGATGAAAACTTGAGAGCAATAGAGAGACATGCTACAACAAGATTACATGGTAACCAAGGGCATGGCATCAATGTACGTATTACATAGACCAAAACAAATCAAGGAACCATATGCATACGAGCTATGGATTAGATGCAATGATCAAACAAAGTTGATAGGTTTTAACAGTTTTATGCAGTTAACAGCGTGATGCACTTTTGCGATGAATATTATAGGAAGGCTATATGAACACTAATATGCATGCAAGTATCACCAACATGAAGAGCATGTAGAGTAGATCAACTTTGATGTATGGCACATTTTTTATAGGATGAACATGCACAAAGTTACAGCAGGTCAAACACGCCTATATGATGATTTTCAGAAAAAGGACTTAGGCATTTTAACAGAAAAATAGAGTGAGCGTCAATCCACTAAGCTCCGCACGTGCGCGAGATAACTGGGTGGCACTCACCTCGGTCCCATGGGCCGGCTCGGTCGCTGCGGGCTGGGGAAGAACGTGGACCGGACCGGTCGGGGTGGTTCACAGGGCGGTTCAGCATGGGCTGGGTGGACCGGGTCGGTTTGGCTCGGCCGGCCTATTGACCGGTCTATGCCGGTTCGGGCGAGGAGGCCGGCAAGGCTGAGGCCACGTCGATGGTGCCTAGTGCGGGAGGCAAGGAAGAAGGCACGAGGTGACAAGGGGTGGCCAGATCAGGTCGGGGCCTGCCCAGATCTGGTCAGGACGGGGCCAGCAGCGAGCTCGGTGGCGACAGACGGGCTCGGGGCGGCGAGGAGCTCCAGGGCGGTGCTGATAGTTCCTGCCATGGGCGGGGAACCAACGCGGGAAGGCGTGGTGGGAAGGCGTGGCGAGAAGGCGCTCGCTCCGACAAGGCTAGGCGGTGGTGAGGTGGGCCCGACGATGCGGCGTGGCGTGGTTGACAACAGGAGGCGGATGTTGGCAGCGGGATTCCACGCGGTGGCGGGGCTGAGCTCTCGGGCGGCGCTGGAGCTACGAGAGCTTGGGCGGATCCGGGCACGGCGCGGACCGAAGATGGGCTCCATGGTCATGGTGCGGCTGGGTGGAGAGGCAGAGGCGCATGGCACACCCCCATTGGCTGGGGCGGCGGTTGGGTGGCGGCGCTGCGCTCGGGCGGCGCCAAGTGGCTCGTGTGGGGTGGTCGGGGCTGGAAATGAGGAGGAGGGTGGCGGTAGCTGTAGGAGTAAGGTCAGTTGGTAGGTTTTTGCCTGATTTGAAGGGGGCAAGCATACTTATATAGGCAGGGGGCTAGGGTTTGTGGGATTAGAGGCATTTGGACCCTCCGATTACGATGAGATGACTCCGGACGGAGAGAAGGGTTAGCTAGGCAAGGTGGGTGTGTAGTGTGCTTTGTAGGAGGCCTCAAGCTGAGAAGAGAGAGAAGGAGAGCGGCCCGGCACTTGGTTTGGAATACCAAAATGCCCGACATATTATCCGACTATAGTGCCGCTATAGTTTAATGGCTGGGCTATCAAACAACCTCTGAACGTGACGAAATTAAGCAGGAAGTCTACCTACAATAAACCAAGACTGCATGCCAACTTTTGACCCATTATGACATCGTTTTGTTCCCACATAGAAAATAATTATCCAGAGATGCCATGGGCGCGTGCGAGTGTGGTAGGTCCCCAAACGGTCAACGAAGAGGATGCGGAGAATCTCCAACTATGGACGGATGCAAGTTTTGAAAATAATGATGACACGGAGTGCCGATGTAATGCGACTGATGCTACGATGAATGCAACAAACAAATGAAACACACGACAACAAAAAAATAAATGGAAGGCAACTAGAGCATCGGTCTCGGGGTGTCACACTAGGCCACTTCCCAGCAAGAATTCGAAACACATAAGAGAAGGGTTGGGGAAGGAAAGAGACGAATACCGGTGTGTGTGAGGGTGGGGATAAGGATAAGGGAGAAGTTTCCAGAGAAAGGAAAATAAGGTCCACATGATACACGACAAGCAACTGATGCGGTAGACGCCCAGGCTTTAATCAGTCAGTTGAGGGGGAGCTTTTTCCTTTTTCTATTTTTTTCCTGAAAATAGGATTCAGATCAGGTGATTTCCTCAGCATAGAGAGCATCTGCATAACCTCGAGGTCGAAAGGGGCCCATGCACCAGTGGCACTGGCTTCCCCAACGAGGTTGAGTCCTCATTGTGCCAGAGATGGAGGACGACACAGCTGGTCAGAGCATTGCCCGAGAGGCGTGACAGCATGTTGACTGTGCGTGTGTTTGTGGGGGGTGGAGGGAGGGTCCGGGTCTTCACGTATTGACCTCCAATCGGATTAGATGGCGCCCAAACCAGATATGGTGAAGTTGTTGCGTTGCCAACGTGGTTCAGACATGAATTCGCCGGAGGCAGGGGCTTGCTAGGGAAGAACATGGAAGAAATTAGGTTTGTGTTGTTGGCTTGAGGAAGAAGGTGAACATGGAAGAAACTAATAATATATATATATATTATTAATTTATTACATGTTCATAATTAAGTTTATATTTCTATGCTAGAGTTGCAATGGTTCTTAAATATGAGATTTAGAGGAAAACCAAATTGCATGTGTAGAATGATAAACACTAAACATATCCCTAGTCAGGCCTCTCGACTAACTCACATACAGTTAATGGTCATATTTTCCAGACCATATGCATTTTTAATGTAACAAGGATGTCAACAATAGTGAGAGCAGATTGTTAATGAAAATAATTTATATATGAAAGTTGTCAGAAAAATACCACGAATCTGAATATGCAATCCGTTCGTCTGTCACATGCCTCTAGCATGATGCACATGGGTCCTTCCCCTCCGCTTCATCTATCTGAAAAATGCCAAACACTGGGGAAACATTCCCAGATGTTTTCCCTCTTCCTCTTCAACATGTAGTACAACGTTAGATCATCCCTAGCGCTGCATATTGTAATGTCATGCATAGTGATGCATCTGTTTGTTTTATATTTATTGTTTCTTCAAACTCTTCTCCTAGACTGACGCTGTTCTCGAGATCGACTACACCCCTGAAGACCAGACCTTTTCAGTAGAGCTTCCGGGCAAGCAAAACCCCCTTGATCATTCCTACATCGCTCATTCCATTCTCTCGCATGCTTGCATTAGATTCTGCTACTGTTGTTCGTTTGTACGTATTCTGATGCATAGCCTGATCCTACAACCTGCAATTGTTACCTTACCTACTTATCCTAAATGCTTAGTATAGGTTGGTTAGTGATCCACAAGTGACCCCCTCACCTTCTCCCAGTTGCCCCTACTTTATGTTTGATGACCCGATCAACGTGATCGACGTCCAGGGCCCGACATAGCAAATCACACACCCTTAGTTGTATGAAACTGCAGAGTTACTATCAAGTGTCGAGGGTGATACCTCGTATAGCACTCCTGATGAGACCTTTTTAGTGTAGTTAATTAGTCGTGGTCTATGAAGGGTGATTCCTCCTTCACCGCTATCCGATAAGGACTCTATCATGCAACCCATCAAGAGTGAACCATCGAGGGTGATTCTCCTTAGTTCACTTTGATGATTACATCAAGTGGGACCCATCGAGGATGACTCCTCCAATTCCCCTTTGGTGTTTTGGACACACGGTTACTTTGACTTTACCATAGAACCAATGTGAAGTCGGGTTGGCCATGAAGGGTACCAGCGAGAGAAATGTGAAGTCGGGTTGACTGTGAGTGTACCCGTGAGTTGATGTGTAGTCGGGTTGACCTGGAGGGTACCCGCGAGATTTCTACGGGGCAAGGCCGGGCATTCTTAGACCTTGTCGTAAGTCCGTGAGACGGGGTGACGGGACAACATATCGTGGATCATTCATCGTTACCGCGCGCTCCCAAGACACTAACGGTTTGGATATGTGATCTAAGTTGGCCTCTGGCCTTTTCGCATGGACCACCACGCGGGAATAAGTATGGGAAATCTGCGTCATATGTATCATATGAAAGCTCTTCGAACATCAGTGATTGAGCGGCACGAGCCCGGGTTGTCCATGTAAGCACCTGCCGTGTATAAGGAGGTAGCCAGAACTGATCCCGGTCATCCACGCAGCGTGGAAGAGTGCAAAGGGTGATGGTCCCAAGAATCCTACGCTCTTAGGATGTAGACTGACATGCTAGCCTCTCTGTTGAGCCTAGGTAGGACTACGGCGTGTTGATTGGACGAGGGCGGTCATGACCCGATGGTGTGTCTAGCAAGAGTTAATCGAGCATATTGGGTAAGTTGGTACAGCCCTATAGGGAAGTATATCTATTCAAATAGTCGTGTCCACAATAATGGACGCTCGGAGTTGTATCTCGATCGATACAACTAGAACTGGAATGCTGAGGCATGAAATGGATATGATGGCTCCAGGATTGCTTTCTCGCAGGGAGTCAAGAAAGGATCTTTGGGCGTTAGTGCTACAACATGTTTGTTAATTATAAAATGCTATTCGGTACTCTTCTAAATGTTACAAGATGCTAGTCTTCGATAGGCTAGGTTCTCCCCTTCTCTTCTCGCATTTCTGCAGTTCAGTCCATAGATACAGCCCATTCCTTTGATATTGACGCATACTTAGCTTAGATCTGATGTAAGTCGTGCGAGTACTTTGGATGAGTACTCACGATTGCTTTGCTACTTCTTTTCCCCTATACTTGATTGTTGCGATCAGATGACGGATCCCAGGAGCCCGATGCCACCACTGATGACTACTACTACCCCGAGGGTGCCTCCTACTACTTGGAGGCCGCCGATGACCAGGAGTAGTTAGGAGGCTCCCAGGCAGGAGGCCTTACCTTTTCAATGATGTTGCTTTTGTTCTAGCCTTATTAAGGCAGACTTGTTTAACTTATGTCTCTACTCAGGTATTGTTGCTTCCGCTGACGCTTGTGTAATCGAGCTTATGTATAAAGCTTGTATTATTTTAATTTGTCTCTAGAGTTGTGTTGTGATATCTTCCTGTGAGTCTCTAATCTTGAATGTGCGCATTTGTGTGTATAATTAGTGCATGATTGAATCAGGGGCGTCACAAAGGGTCCAAGTCAGTTGAAACCCCTATGGCTGGGGGGGGGCAAGGCAACTAGTTGGAGTCCCGACAGATATCCTCTTGCTGTAGAGGAGGAGGATATATACCTCTGATACGTCTCCGACATATCTATAATTTTTAATTGTCCCATGCTGTTATATTATCATTCTTGGATGTTTTAAAATCATTTTATAGTCATTTTATATCATTTTTGGTACAAACCTATTGACATAGTGCCCAGTGCCAATTGTTGTTTTCTACTTGTTTTTTACATCGCAGGAAATCAATACCAAACGGAGTCCAAATGCAACAAAACTTTTGTGGATTCTTTTGGACCAGAAGACATCAAGTGGGCCAGGAACGCACCTGAGGGGAGCTCCGAGGGGAGCACAACCCACCAGGCCGCGCCCCGATGGAATGTGTCCTCCTCGTTGGCCTCCTGCACCACCTCTTTGCTCCATAAATACCCCAATAATCCAGAAACCCTAGGGGAGTCGACGAAAATCAATTTCAGACACCGCAAGTTCCAGAAACACTAGATCCAATCTAGTCACCATGATGGAGGGGTTCATCATGTCCATTAGTGCCTCTCCGATGATGCGTGAGTAGTTCTTTGTAGGCCTACAAGTCCGTAGTTAGTAGGTAGATGGCTTCCTCTCTCTCTCTCTCTCTCTCTCTCTCTCTCTCTCTCTTGATTATCAATACAATGGTCTCTTGGACATTTATGATGTAAGTCTTTTTGCGGTGTGTTTGTTGGGATCCGATGAACTTTGAGTTTATGATCAGATCTGAGTTTTTATCCATGAAAGTTATTTGAGTCTTCTTGATCTCTTATATGCATGATTGATTATAGCCTCGTATTTCTTATCCAAGATTTATCCATGAAAGTTATTTGAGTCCATTGTGATGGGTTCGATCTTACGGTGCTTGATCCCAGTGATAGAAGGCAAAACGACACGTATGTATCGTTGCTATTAAGGATGACAAGATGGGGTCTATTTCTACATAAATAGATCTTGTCTACATCATGTCATCGTTCTTTCCATGAACTTAATACACTAGATGCATGCTGGATAGCGGTCGATGTGTGGAGTAATAGTAGTAGATGCAAGCAGGAGTCGGTTTACTAATCTTGGACGTGTTGCCTATATAATGATCATTTCCTGGATATCATCATGATTATTTGAAGTTCTATCAATTGCCCAACCGTAATTGTTTTCCCACCATTCGTTATTTTTCTCGAGAGCTGCCACTAGTGAAACCTACGGCCCCCGGGTCTCTTTTCATCACATTTGCCTTTGCGATCTATTTTCCTTTGCTTTTATTTTCAGATCTATTAAACCAAAAATACAAAAATACCTTGCTTCAATTTATTTATTCCGTGATCTATTTATCCTATCTACCACAATTATCTCACGTTATCTTGCCTACTTGAGGCACCGTACCCGAAAGGGATTGACAACCCCTTTAACACGTAGGGTTGCGAGTATTTGTTATTTGTGTGTAGGTGGTGTTTACGTGGTGTTAGGAGGTTCTCCTACTGGTTCGATAACCTTGGTCCCATCACTGAGGGAAATACATACCGTCGCTATACTACATCATCCCTTCCTCTTTGGGGAAATACCGACGTAGTTCAAGCACACATCAAATGGAATTTCTGGCGCCGTTGCCGGGGAGGATCTTCAACATCAACCAGGTCCTAATCACAAATCTCATCTCCTTGCAATTTACATTATTTTTCATTTGCCTCTCGTTTTCCTCTTCCCCACTTCACAAAATTTTGCCTTTTTATTCGCCATCTTTTCCGTTCGCTATTTTCTCGTCAAATCTGTTTTTGAGTGCAATCTTGTTGTGAAGTCACCATGAGATTTTGGTATGGCAGAAACAGATGATGGCCCAACTCCTAAAATGGAGCATACGGGCAATTTGGATGCCAAAACTTTTGTCTTGGGGCAAGGGAATTTTATGGCAAAAGAACATATTCAAGAATTTTTCAATTGTGTCGAAAAATTAAGTCTTGATGATATTCCTATGCTTCAAAGGACTAAATCTTATGTGGAAGCTATTTCGGCACTTGTCCTGAAACTTGAAACTAGATTTATTCATACTCATACTACCTTGCAAAGATTGTTCTACAAGTTACCCGTTATAAAGAACCCTAAAGCTAAAAGTTAGCCACCCTTGTTCTAATGAATGAATTTGACTACATAACACGGGAAGCTAGGGAAATCTTTGATTTTTATGGCATGAATCGTGAAAAACCCGTGATTGATGAAATTATTTATAATAGTGAATATGCTTTGAGACATTTTCTTGGATATAACCAAATCTTTGATGAGAATCTTAAAAAGCACGACCCCGTTTTACATATGATCCAACAAGTTACTAATGCTGTTAATCAACACTATTCTTGGATCACTGCCAGAAATCAAAGGGGTTATGATAAAAAACAACTTGATAGTGCTAAGGTTTCCATGGATACTATGTTTTATGTTTTATTTACAAAACCTCCCAACACAAACACCTCCAAGTAAAACAAGGATAAGGATGACAAAACTTAGATCCTACACGTTATGCCTAGCTAGGGGCGTAAAACGATAGCGCTCGTTGGGAGGCAACCCAACTTGTATCTTTTTGCTTTTTGGTTTTCTTTCTATTTTCAATAAAATACCCAATTATTCCTCTGATTAGATGTGTCTTTGTTGTTTAAATTAGTGTTTGTGCCAAGCAAGGCCTTTGGGGTGATTTGGGTTAGAGTTGATTTGATCTTGCTGAAAAACAGAAACTTTTGCGTTCACGAAATTATTTTTTGTTTTTATAAGAAGAGTGTCTTTGAGTTGATTCCTTTTGCAGAAGATTAATAAACAAATTATTCACGTCTTCCTAATTTTTTAGAATTTTTGGAGTTACAGAAGTATTCGAAGTAGTCAGATTGCTACAGACTGTTCTGTTTTTGACAGATTTTGTTTTCTTTGCGTTGTGTCTTGTTTTGATGATTCTATAGTTTTCTTTGATGAGTTTTTGCCATAAAAAAGTTGAAATAGAGTAGATATAATGCAAAAATAAAATATGAAAGGGTTTGCAACAGTACTTATAGTATTGGTTTGCTTTCTTATATTAACGGAGCTCACAAAGGTTTTGTTGAGTTCTGTGTGATTGAAGTTTTCAAGTTTTGGGTTATCTTACGATGGATGAAGGAATAAGGATTAGCAAAAGGCTAAGCTTTGGGGTGCCCGAGGCACCCCAAGATAATATTCAAGAAGTAGCAAGCAACTAAGCTTGGGAATGCCCCCGAGTGGCATCCCCTCTTTCTTCTAACAACCATCGGTATTTTACTTGGAACTATATTTTTATTCATCACATATTATGAGTTTTGCTTGGAGCGTCTTGTATGATATGAGTCTTTACTTGTTTTGCTTTGTGTTTTAAGTCTTGAATCCTTGCTGGACACACCTTTTTGAGAGAGCCAAAAATTATGCCGTGCTTGCTCCAATGCGTCACTTAAATTTTTAGAGCCATGGAATTGCTCTAGTGCTTCACTTATACCTTTTTTAGCACGGTGTGCTTTGTTATTTTTGAAGAAATGCTCTCACACTTCACTTAGATTTATTTGGGAGTTAGTAAAAATTTTAAGAAATTCTCTCTTGCTTCACTTAGATTATTTTGAGAGAAAGAAATATTATGCTCATGTTCTTCACTTATATTTGTTTGAGCTTATCAAAGGCAACATATAAAAATAGTCCCAAAGTGATAGATATCCAAGGAGGATATAATAAAAACTTTCATCAGGACCATTGGACAAAATAAACTTGATTCTTAGTAATGGTTTTGAGATATGACGATATGATATGTCAGTCATGTTGATGAGTAATTGTGCTTTAGTAAGAATATTGATGTTAATGTTTGTGATTCCCTATGCAAGCACGAAAGTCAATAATTATGCAATGAAATTTATATCCTACTTGTGGTGCATTATTTGGTGTTATTTATGCTTAATGCTTGGGTGCGAGATTTTTCGCTTTTTGGTTGGTCGCTTCTCAATCTTTTTGCTAGCCTTCATTTTTGCACAAGTATGATCACTACTTGTGCATCCAAAACCCTTTAAACAATTTTTGCCACATGAGTCCACTATATCTACCTATGTGTGGTATTTTCGTGCCGTTCGAAGAAAATTTGCATGTGCCATCTCTAATTTTCAAAATAAATTTCTCTTTTGTGTGCTCGTACCACTCGCGAGGCGGTGAAGGGTGGCCAATATTTTCCATGCTAGATGTGTTATTCTCACGATTAGTGTTTATTCACTTGTCATTGCACGAGAGTATGGAAAAGGTATTAGGGATGCCCAGTCCCCAAATGAAAAATGAATTGACTTTATGTTGTCAAATAAAAAATATCTTGGAAAGTGTTGGTATGGAGGGCACCCATGGATACGTTTAGCCATGGGAACCGCCTATGATGTATCTAGCATGGAAAGTATTGGGAGCTCTAAGTCGTCTTCGTTGGTGGGAAAAGTATGCCTCCCGAAATGTTTTTATCTCTCAATTTTCGCTTTGTGCTCTGGCACCTCTACAAATCCCTACTTCCCTCTACGAAGGGCCTTTATTTTACTTTACGCAAATTTTATTTTGAATTTGAGTCTCCATCTTTTCTTATAAAGGACCAACTAAGGGGCACTATGATCGTATTTGAGCATTAAGTGTAGCTAATCTTCGAGTGTGTTTCATGAATGGATCAATGGTTGAGCACAATGGGCTAGGGATAACTTGCTTTAGTGTTGATATTATGAAAGACATGGTTGCTTGTTGGTATGCTTGAGTATTAAAGTCTTCATGTCAAAACTAGACTATTGCTTTGAACCATATAAAAGTCCAAATGTCCATGCTATAAATAAAAGAAAATGTGATGAACATGATATGCACACTACTAGGAAAAGGCCTGCTAGTGGTGCACCTGTTTGGCTACTAATGGCGCACTACAGGTGCGCCACTAGCATCACGCCATTAGTAATTAATACTACCAGATACTAATGGTGCACTAGGGGGTGCGCCATTAGTACATCACAAGGTGCGCCATTACTAACAAAAAAATTTCAAAATTTTTCCAGAATTTTTTTTTCAATTTTTTTTTTGCTTTTTTCTTAATCTCGGGTCACTATGGCTTAATCTCGGGTCAATATGCTTAATCTCAAGTCAAATAACACTAAGTGGTCAAACTTCCCAGAAAGTCACCCATCCTCACACTACTCCAGCCCAAACACGCTTAACTTCGCAGTTCTATCCAACCCCAACACCACCTCACTTAACAGGCACTTATTGATATATCTATCATATCAATTCTATTAAACCTTGTTGATGTCTAGGACTTTGTTCATGTTCATGAATATGATGAAATTTTGAAAAATATTTCAAACTTCCCGGTCATATTACGTATCATTTTTTGAAAAAAAAATCGAAACCAATTTTTTTCTGTTACTAGTGGCGCACCTAGCAAACGGTGCGCCACTAGTAAGTTTTATTTTTTTTCCCATTTTTCCCCCTCTAGATCTTAAAAACCCTGTATCTTTTAATCTGTTAGGTTTTGGGGGATCCTGAAAATCTTGAACGTTGTTCCCCCGGTTCAGTTCGGATGTAACTTTTCGAGTAGATTATTTTTCATATAAAAAACTTTTTAATCCGAGTTCGTATGCAAAAGTTATGCCCATTATACAAATTCCAGAGAGATTTTGCAAATAAATTCGAAATTCATATTTGTAAATTTTCCCAACAAGTAGACCACATATCGCATGGGAAACTTATTTTCTTTTATTTTTTTGACATTTCCATCATTTTCTTCTAGTTTTTTTAAAACTGAAAAGGCGATCCAGGGGGTGCATTCGGTTGAATTTTTGTTCAAAGTTAGTAATGGCGCACCACACACACGGTGCGCCCTTACTAGTTTGAAAAAAAAATTGAAAAAAAATTAGTAGTGGCGCACCAAGGGTGTGGTGCGCCATTACTAGTTTAACTAGTAATGGCGCACTATTCCATGGTGCGCCATTACTAGTTTTGAAAAAAAATAAAAAAATTGTTAGTAGTGGCGCACCGTGGATGTGGTGCGCCATTAGTATTTTGACACTAATGGCGCACCAACACATGGTGCGCCATTAGTATATAGTAGTGGCGCATCACATGTGTGGTGCGCTATTAATGTTCATATTATCCATAGCCCTTTTCCTAGTAGTGGCAGCATTCCATATAAAAATTCTATTTTTATCATTTACTTACTCGAGGACGAGCAGGAATTAAGCTTGGGGATGCTGATATGTCTCCAACGTATCTATAATTTTTTATTGTTCCATGTTGTTATATTATCATTTTTGGAAGTTTTGCAATCATTTTATAGTCTTATCCTTTTTGGTACTAACCTATTGACATAGTGACCAGTGCCAGTTGCTGTTTTCAGCTTGTTTTTTACATCGCAGGAAATCAATATCAAACGGAGTCCAAATGCAGCAAAACTTTTTGTGGATTTTTTTGGACCAGAACACATCCAATGGCCTAGGAACGCACCTGAGGGGAGCTTCGAGGGGAGCACAACCCACCAGGGTGCGCCTGGGGGCCCAAGCGCACCCCGATGGGTTGTGCCCTCCTTGGTGGCCTCCCGCACCGCCTATTTTCTCTATAATACCCCAATATTCCAGAAACCCTAGGGGAGTCGACGAAAATCAATTCCAGCCGCCGCAAGTTCCAGAAACACCAGATCCAATCTAGACAACATCATGGAGGTTTTCATCATGTTCATCGGTGCCTCTCCGATGATGAGTGAGTAGTTCTTTGTAAACCTACGGGTTCGTAGTTACTAGCTAGATGGCTTCCTCTCTCTCTCTCTCTCTCTCTCTCTCTCTCTCTCTCTCTCTCTCTCTCTTGGTTATCAATACAATGGTCTCTTGGAGATCTATATGATGGAAGTCTTTTGCGGTGTGTTTGTTGGGATCTGATGAACTTTGAGTTTATGATCAGATTTGTGTTTTGATCCATGAAAGTTATTTGAGTCTTCTTGATCTCTTATATGCATGATTTATTATAGCCTCGTATTTCTTCTCCGACATTTGGGTTTTGTTTGGCCAACATAATCTATTTATCTGGCAATGGGAAGAGGTGCTTTGTATATGGGTTTGATCTTACGGTGCTTGATCTTGATCCCAGTGACAGAAGGGGAAACGACACGTATGTATCGTTTCTATTAAGGATAGCAAGATGGGGTCTATTTCTACATAAATAGATCTTGTCTACATCATGTCATCATGATTATTGCATTAGTCCGTTTTTCCATGAACTTAATACACTAGATGCATGCTGGGTAGGAGTCGATGTGTGGAGTAATTGTAGTAGATGCAGGCAGGAGTTACTCTACTAATCTTAGACGTGATGCCTATATAATGATCATTGCCTGGATATCGTCATGATTATTTGAAGTTCTCTCAATTGCCTAATAGTAATTGTTTTCCCACAGTTTGCTATTTTGCTCAAGAGAAGCCATTAGTGAAACCTACGGCCCCCGGGTCTCTTTTCATCATATTTTCCTTTGCGATCTATTTTCCTTTGCTTTTATTTTCAGAACTATTAAACCAAAAATACAAAAATACCTTGCTGCAATTTATTTATTCCGATATCTATTTATCCTATCTTCCACAATTATCTCATGTTATCTTGTCTACTTGAGGCGCCGTACCCGAAAGGGATTGACAACCCCTTTAACACGTCGGTTGCGAGTATTTTTTTTATTTGTGTGTAGGTGTTGTTTACATGGTGTTAGGAGGTTCTCCTACTAGTTCGATAACCTTGGTCTCATCACTGAGGGAAATACCTACCGTCTCTATACTGCATCATCGCTTCCTCTTTGGGGAAATACCGACGTAGCTCTAGCAGACATCAACCTCCCCTGACTGGTCGCCCCCCTTGCCTAGACACCTATAAATAGGTAACCAAGGGTGAACTAGGAGGCACACCAAGGTCTTGACCGGCCCCCACCTTCTGGCGAAGCCCTGTCCCCGTTCTAGCCCGCATATCTCTAATTCTCTCTACACTAGATCTAGATTTCCCTCGGTTCTTTGTTCTGGTCCATGGAGTACTGTGGTGTTGCTACATCAGTATGTTGGGATACCTTGTAGGTGTCGTAATCTTTGATGCTAGATTGGGTGGATCATCTCAACAGTCATGCATGTTAGTCATAAGTTAAAAAAAGGTCATGCATGTGGCCATGAGTTACATTTTGCACTAACCAATTCATGAAACCATGTCAGCTCAACAATCATTCATGTTAGTCCCAAGTTAACAAAAACTAGATTAATTTTGGTGTGATTATGGAGGATATATATGTGTATTTAATGCTTGTAATAGACATGTGTAGCTCATATTTCATAATTTCCTTAAAAATGGCATTTCCCGGAGTTAGGTCAAAACTATTTTTCTCTTTTTATACTATATTTTTTCACATGCTTCATGTGTTTTATTGTTTGCACTTGTACCGACTACATTTGCATTTGTTTTAGCAATGGTTCCCATGGCAATGTGTGAGGTGTCATCTTGTTTTTATACATACAGCACACAAGAAGTTAGTTGACATAGATTTTTATGCAAAAATAATTTTAAAATATTAATTTTTTTATTGGGTATTATACATGTACTGCAGTGTAAAAAAACTAGTAGCTACGAGTGAAAGCTACACGCTAAAGACCAATATTGAAAAAGTCAGTAATTTGTGGAGAAATTGATAAAAATGAATGTATATTGAACTAAAATATGTCTAAATACATCCAATTCTCTGATAAGTATTTCTGAATGGAGGGAGTATTTCTTATGCATCGGTGTTTTTTTTGCATGGTAATACATGTCTCATTTATATCATAATAATCATAATACAAGTCATGTACATACCGACCTGGCAAAATTGAAAAGAAAGCATACAACTACTCTTTGCGCAAAGGAACACCAGCCAAGAAGTAAAATTACGAACAAGACTGAAGAATCCCCTGACCTGGACACTGATGTGGGTCACCTACCTCTGGCACTGCCACAACAGCCACCAAATAAATATAACGGATCACCTCCACACCCGAGCTCGAAGCAGCTCCATCGCTGGTATGCAGCTTTGCGGACCTCTAAGATGGCTCACCAAAGACAAAACCATTACTGTCGAACCAGGGAAACACCACGGAGACGCCATCGAACTCCAAATCTGGCATCCTATATGACTAAGACGTCGGAGGAGTAAACCATATCTGCCATCCACGAACCTAGCACACAATCCACCATCTTCCAGAAGCCACTGAAGCACACCGCAATCTGCATCTGCTCCTAGACTACCTCTCAAGCTCCACGCCGGCACTGGAGCAAATGACATCGCAATAGTCGACCCCGAGGACATAGGTCCACCACGAGGATGCCGCTACTGCCACGCCATCTTGGTTTGAACAGACTGGTTTACAAATGTATCCCCAACCGTAGGATCAATCGCCTTGTCGAAGTACAATCTAAAGAATTTTTATTTAGCGATGCCATTGCCGACATCGAAGCCACGACGATGAGCAGCCTAAAACAACCTAAACTACGAGAGTCTAAAAACTATCCACACAGATCCGATGATCCCCCCTCACCCCCAACGACTGAGGTTGCCGGCGGAGGGGAACCGCCGGAGGGCAGCGACGGGGGAGACTCCTGGCGGCGGCGGCGAGTCGCCTTTTATTTCCTCGGAGGAAAGGAAAGCAATGCATCAGTGTTTATTTATAGAAACTAGACTCTTAATTATGAACTCCTTTTGTATAAACTAGGTGATTTCCCCGCATGTTGCTGTGGGATTTCACAGACTAACTTTGGATAAAAAATTTATTACGAAATAAAACGATCTAAATCAAAAGCCATTATTTTCGGAAATAATTGTGTGTGAACAAAGAGTATGCATATAGTAGGTTGGGCCATTGGAGATGGAACAATTAAATTGGAGTATGCATGTGCTAGAAAATAGTTTTAGTAGATGATGACGTGGCACATTTAGTGATGTGGAGAGCTGCATGTTAAGAGAATTAGAGAGATAGTGGGGATCAAGTATTTAAGTATTATAGATAAGTATGGGTGCTTAACAAAAACTTCATTTGTTCTAAACACCTTGCTTTGTAGAAGGTCTTAATTCCGCACTTAAATAACATCCAGATAAACCTAAGGCCAAATGATACTTGTGTATCTGAACAGGCCAAAATACGTACTCCCCCCATCCACGGATAAGTTTATGTTTGGAATTTAAATTTGTGCACAAAAGAGTACACGTCTATCTTTCCAATGCACTTTAAAGTACTTCCTTGATTTTTATATACAAAGCCAAAACCGAGGTAAAATTTAATATGTGCTTTGCAAGTCAACTTTTCTTTTTGTTTAGCGGGATCATTAATACGCCGCAAATATGCAAGAAAGGAATGGTTGTGTGTCATTATGACTGCATGTAAGCAAATATTAAACATATTGCTAGTACGAGGAAATATCATTAATTTTGACCTCGATTACTATTGGTGGCCTTGTACAGATGCAAAATATATATTCCATAATGGCCTTGTATAAGTAAATGGAGAACGTAGAAAAAGATGCTTCTTTCTCATCATACGGTAACCAAAACCAATAACATTAAACACATGGTGTATTTACTTTCTATATGCAGTTAGCTCATTTTGGGTGGGGTAATTAAATAAGAAAGATGGCGGCTTGCACTTTCCCGTTGCATTTTTTTACTCCAGTCGATAATATGTTCTAAATTTTCTATATGTACACTTATTCATGGATAAAGGGAGTAGACAGAAAAGGAGACTGAGGTAGTACATACTACTCAAGAACAAGCTATCAAGTATACGCATGTCCAGGCAGCTAGCTCTCGGATATAGCGGGACTTGAGAGTTTCATCTCTCCTTGGACAGTTCCGGCGCATCAAATTGAGCACTGTTTAATTTAATTTAGTTTCTCTATATAAGAGGTAGACCTATACCGTGGCATACAAACCAACCGTAGAACCGAGTCGAGCTGGCCAGGTTTTTTGCACCGATCGAGCTGGGGAATGGGGTTTAATAGCGACAAGCTAAGTTAATTAACCCATACATACGTCTCTTGGCATGACATTTCAACACAGCAATATGTCATCATCATGATCAATTAAGTAGAGTACAAAACAAAGGCAACCACAGCCAAACCATTAAAAAAAAGATGAATAAAACAGCTACGACTAAGTCCGCAGCAACATCTTTCGGAAGGGGTACATGACCTCGCATGCACCTGTCATCGCAATTCCATACATATGTTGGCTCGACATTTCCACGCTGCAATCTGTCGTCCTCGTGATCATGTTTTCATATACATGGGCGTCTGGGTTTGCATACTACAGATACACGATTGCCCTCGGCTCTTTTAATCGTATGCAGGACTGGTTTGAGATTTAGTCTTGTTTTGGAAAAGGGAACAAGCTTAGCTGTATCAAACTTTATCTACATACATGGGTATTGACTTCTACTTTTTGTGCTTCTGTTTGTTTAAATTGCACATCAGCTCGAGAAACAAAAAGGATTTGATGGCTAAAATTCAGTACACCTGCTTCGGTGTTGGGACAGCTTAGCCCAGAGACGTGTAGGCTTGAAGTTTTCATTCATATATACATGACTATTTGTTTAAACGCCAATGTTTAATTGCACATCATAAGATGTTTTTTTTAAAAAGGGGTTTTACCCCGGCCTCTGCATCAGAAAGATGCATACGGCTCATCTTATTAAAAAAATATCCAGCAACAAGTCTTCAAGTCTCGAAGTAAGGAAACTACAAATGCTCAAAAGAGCTAAACAAAAAGGACAAAGCCATAACTGGCTGGCAAATAAAAATAGGAGCACTACATGCTTATCCTATTACATGACCGCCATCCAAACCAGTTGAAAATATTCCGAGCTACCATCTCCATCGGGTAGACGCAGTAACCAAACACTCTCTGGCCTCCGTCGGAGTGAGTAGCGACCACATACGGATCAACGCCGTGGCTCTGAAGATTACCTGCAAAAAGTGAATGTTCGTTGTTCTGTTAAAAACCAAATCATTTTTGCAGTTCCATACTGCCCATAATAAAGCACAAACGCCAACACGAATGTGCCTCACTGTATCTGAGTCAATCCTATCAAGCCACGTTCCAAATAACATGTTGATAGAAGTAGGCGGATTAATATTAAAAGCAATATCAATCGACCACCACAAAATCTTGGCCAGCGGACAATCAAGAAAGTGGTGTTTGATAGATTCGTTATGGTCGCAAAAACTACATCTTGCTGAACCCACCCAGTTGCGTTTTGCCAGATTATCCTTAGTCAAAATAACTTGTTTATGCACAAACCACATAAACACTTTGATACGCAAAGGTGTTGGAAATATGCCCTAGAGGCAATAATAAAATGGTTATTATTATATTTCTTTGTTCATGATAATTGTCTATTGTTCATGCTATAATTGTATTATCCAAAAATCGTAATGCATGTGTGAATACATAGAGCACAATAAGTCCCTAGTGAGCCTCTAGTTGACTAGCTCGTTGATCAACAGATAGCCATGGTTTCCTGACTATGGACATTGGATGTCATTGATAACGGGATCACATCATAAGGAGAATGATGTGATGGACAAGACCCAATCCTAAGCATAGCACAAAGATCGTGTAGTTCGTTTCGCTAGAGCTTTTCCAAATGTCAAGTATCATTTCCTTAGACCATGAGATTGTGCAACTCCCGGATACCGTAGGAGTGCTTTAGGTGCGCCAAACGTCACAACGTAACTGGGTGACTATAAAGGTGCATTACGGATATCTCCGAAAGTGTCTGTTGGGATGGCACGAATCAAGACTGGGATTTGTCACTCCGTATGACGGAGAGGTATTTCTGGGCCCACTCGGTAATGTAGCATCAAATGAGCTCAGTGTGACCAAGTGTCTGGTCACGGGATCATGCATTACGGTACGAGTAAAGTGAGTTGCCGGTAACGAGACTGGACGAGGTATTGGGATACCGACGATCGAGTCTCGGGCAAGTAACGTACCAATTGACAAAGGGAATTGTATACGAGATTGATTAAATCCTCGACATTGTGGTTCATCCGATGAGATCATCGAGGAGCATGTGGGAGCCAACATTGGTATCCAGATCCCGCTGTTGGTTATTGACCGGAGAGGCGTCTCGGTTATGTCTGCATGTCTCCCGAACCCGTAGGGTCTACACACTTAAGGTTCGGTGATGCTAGGGTTGTAGAGATATGAATATGCAGTAACCCGAAAGTTGTTCGGAGTCCCGGATGAGATCCCGGATGTCAAGAGGAGTTCCGAAATGGTCCGGAGGTGAAGAATTATAGATAGGAAGTGCAGTTTCGGCCATCGAGAAAGTTTCGGGGGTCACCTGTATTGTACCGGGACCACCAGAAGGGTCCCGGGGGTCCACCGGGTGGGGCCACCTATCCCGGAGGGCCCCAAGGGCTGAAGTGGGGAGGGGAACCAACCCCTGGTGGGCTGGTGCGCCCCCCCCCCTTGGGCCCCCCTGCGCCTAGGGTTGGAAACCCTAGGGTGGGGGGCGCCTCCACTTGCCTTGGGGGGCAAGCCTCCCCTGGCCGCCCCCCCCCCCTTGGATATCCAATCTCCAGGTCCGGTGCCCCCCTGGGGACCCTATATAAAGGGAGGAGGGAGGGCAGCCGCACCCTTGCACTTGGCGCCTCCCTTTCCCCTTGCTACACCTCTCCCTCCCGCAGACACTTGGCGAAGCCCTGCCGGGATCCCTGCTGCATCCACCACCACGCCGTCATGCTGCTGGATCTTCATCAACCTCTCCTTCCCCCTTGCTGGATCAAGAAGGAGGAGACGTCTCGCTGACCGTACGTGTGTTGAACGCGGAGGTGCCGTCCGTTCGACGCTAGGATCTCCGGTGATTTGGATCACGGCGAGTACGACTCCCTCAACCCCGTTCTCTTGAACGCTTCCTCTCGCGATCTACAAGGGTATGTAGATGCACTCCTCTCTCTCGTTGCTGGATGAACTCCTAGATTGATCTTGGTGAACGTAGGAAATTTTTTATTTTATGCAACGTTCCCCAACAGTGGCATCATGAGCTAGGTCTATGTGTAGTTCTCTTTGCACGAGTAGAACACAATTTGTTGTGGGCGTAGATGTTGTCCACTTTCTTGCCACCACTAGTCTTATTTTGCTTCAGCGGTATTGTGGGATGAAGCGGCCCGGACTGACCTTACACGTACGCTTACGTGAGACAGGTTCCACCGACTGACATGCACTAGTTGCATAAGGTGGCTAGCGGGTGTCTGTCTCTCCCACTTTAGTTGGAGCGGATTCGATGAAAAGGGTCCTTATGAAGGGTAAATAGAAGTTGGCAAATCACGTTGTGGCTTAACGTAGGTAAGAAAACGTTCTTGCTAGATCACCTATAGAAGCCACGTAAAAACTTGCAACAACAATTAGAGGACCTCTAACTTGTTTTTGCAGCAAGTGTTTTGTGATGTGATATGGCCAAAGGATGTGATGAATGATATATGTGATGTATGAGATGATCATGTTCTTGTAATAGGAATCACGACTTGCATGTCGATGAGTATGACAACCGGCAGGAGCCATAGGAGTTGTCTTTATTTTTGTATGACCTGCGTGTCATTGAAGAACGCCACGTAAATTACTTTACTTTATTGCTAAACGCGTTAGCCATAGAAGTAGAAGTAGTCGTTGGTGTGACAACTTCATAAAGACACGATGATGGAGATAATGATGATGGAGATCATGGTGTCATGCCGGTGACGAAGATGATCATGGCGCCCCAAAGATGGAGATCAAAGGAGCAATATGATATTGGCCATATCATGTCACTATTTGATTGTATGTGATGTTTATCATGTTTTACATCTTATTTGCTTAGAATGACGGTAACTTAAATAAGATGATCCCTCGAAATAATTTCAAGAAAAGCGTTCCCCCTAACTGTGCACCATTGCGAAGGTTCGTTGTTTTGAAGCACCACGTGATGATCGGATGTGATAGATCCTAACGTTCGAATACAACGGGTGTAAGCCAGATTTACACACGCAATACACTTAGGTTGACTTGACGAGCCTAGCATGTACAGACATGGCCTCGGAACAAGGAAGACCGAAAGGTCGAACATGAGTCGTATAGAAGATACGATCAACATGAAGATGTTCACCGATGATGACTAGTCCGTCTCACGTGATGATCGGACACGGCCTAGTTGACTCGGATCATGGATCACTTAGATGACTAGAGGGATGTCTATCTGAGTGGGAGTTCATTATTTGATTAGATGAACTTAATTATCGTGAACTTAGTCTAAAATCTTTGCAATATGTCTTGTAGATCAAATGGCCCACGCTAATGTTGCCCTCAACTTCAACGCGTTCCTAGAGAAAACCAAACTGAAAGACGATGGCAGCAACTATACGGACTGGGTCCGGAACTTGAGGATCATCCTCATAGCTGCCAAGAAAGCATATGTCCTAGATGCACCGCTAGGTGAAGCACCTGTTTTCCCAGCAACTCAAGACGTTATGAACGACTAGCAGTCGCGTAGTGATGATTACTCCCTGGTTCAGTGCGGCATGCTTTACAGATTAGAACCGGGGCTCCAAAAGCGTTTTGAGCAGCACGGAGCATATGAGATGTTCCAAGAGCTGAAAATGGTTTTCCAAGCTCACGCCCGGGTCGAGAGATATGAAGTCTCCAACAAGTTCTACAGTTGTAAGATGGAGGAGAATGGTTCTGTCAGCGAGCACATACTCAAAATGTCTGGGTTGCACAACCGCTTATCTCAACTGGGAGTTAATCTCTCGGATGACGCGGTGGTCGACAGAATCCTCCAGTCGCTCCCACCTAGATACAAGAGCTTTGTGATGAATTTCAATATGCAAGGATGGAGAAAACCATTCCTGAGGTATATTCAATGCTGAAATCAACGGAGGTGGAGATCAAAAAGGAACATCAAGTGTTGATGGTGAATAAAACCGCTAAGTTCAAGAAAGGCAAGGATAAGAAGAACTTCAAGAAGGACGGCAAGGGAGTTGCCGCGCCCGGTAAGCTAGTTGTCGGGAAGAAGTCGAACAACGGACCCAAGCCTGAAACTGAGTGCTTTTATTGCAAGGGAAGCGGACACTGTAAGCGGAACTGCCCGAAGTACTTAGCGGACAAGAAGGCGGGCAAAACCAAAGGTATATGTGATATACAAGTAATTTATGTGTACCTTACCAGTGCTCGTAGTAGCTCCTGGGTATTTGATACCGGTGCGGTTGCTCATATTTGTAACTCAAAGCAGGAGTTGTGGAATAAGCGGAGACTGGCGAAGGACGAGGTGACGATGCGCGTAGGGAATGGTTCCAAGGTCGATGTGATCGCCGTCGGCACGCTACCTCTACATTTACCTACGGGATTAGTTTTAAACCTCAATAATTGTTATTTAGTACCAGCTTTGAGCATGAACATTGTATCAGGATCTCGTTTAATTCGAGATGGCTACTCATTTAAATCCGAGAATAATGGTTGTTCTATTTATATGAGTGATATGTTTTATGGTCATGCCCCGCTGGTGAATGGTTTATTCTTAATGAATCTTGAGCGTAATGTTACACATATTCATACTGTGAATACTAAAAGATGTAAAGTTGATAATGATAGTCCCACATACTTGTGGCACTGCCGCCTTGGTCATTGGTGTCAAGCGCATGAAGAAGCTCCATGCTGATGGACTTTTAGAGTCTCTAGATTATGAATCATTGGACACATGCGAGCCATGCCTCATGGGCAAGATTACCAAGACTCCGTTCTCCGGAACAATGGAGCGAGCAACCAACTTATTGGAAATCATACATACTGATGTGTGCGGTCCAATGAGCGTTGAGGCTCGCGGAGGATATCGTTATGTTCTCACTCTCACTGATGACTTAAGTAGATATGGGTATGTCTACTTAATGAAACACAAGTCTGAGACCTTCTAAAAGTTCAAGGAATTTCAGAATGAGGTAGAGAATCAACGTGACCGAAAGATAAAGTTCTTACGATCAGATCGTGGGGGTGAATATTTAAGTCACAAATTTGGTACACACTTAAGGAAATGTGGAATCATTTCACAGCTCACGCCGCCTGGAACACCTCAGCGAAATGGTGTGTCCGAACGTCGTAATCGCACTCTATTGGATATGGTGTGATCTATGATGTCACTTACCGATTTACCGCTATCATTTTAGGGATACGCTCTAGAGACAGCTACATTCACTTTAAATAGGGCACCGTCTAAATCCGTTGAGACGACACCGTATGAATTATGGTTTGGGAAGAAACCTAAGCTGTCGTTTCTAAAAGTTTGGGGATGCGATGCTTATGTCAAGAAACTTCAACCTGAGAAGCTCGAACCCAAGTCGGAAAAATGCGTCTTCGTAGGATACCCTAAGGAAACAATTGGGTATACCTTCTACTTAAGATCCGAAGGCAAGATTTTTGTTGCTAAGAACGGGTCCTTTCTGGAGAAAGAGTTTCTCTCGAAAGAATTAAGTGGGAGGAAAGTGGAGCTTGACGAAGTACTGCCTCTTGAAATGGTGAGTAGCGCAACTCAAGAAGATGTTCCTGTGGTGCCTGCACCGACAAGAGAGGAGGTTAATGATGATGATCAAGATACTTCAGATCAAGCTCCTACTGAACTTCAAAGGTCCACAAGGACACGTTCCGCACCAGAGTGGTACGGCAACCCTGTCTTGGAAATCATGTTGTTGGACAACGGTGAACCTTCAAACTATGAAGAAGCGATGGCGGGCCCAAATTCCAACAAATGGCTTGAAGCCATGCAATCCAAGATAGGATCCATGTATGAAAAGAAAGTGTGGACTTTGACAGACCTGCTTGATGATCGGCGAGCGATAGAAAATAAATGGATCTTTAAGAAGAAGACGGGCGCGGATGGTAATGTTACCATATATAAAGCTCAACTTGTCGCTAAGGGTTATCGACAAGTTCAAGGGATTGACTACAATGAGACATTCTCTCCCGTAGTGAAGCTGAAGTCCGTCCGAATCATGTTAGCAATTGCCACATACTATGATTATGAGATATGGCAAATGGACGTCAAAACGGCATTCCTTAACGGTCACCTTAAGGAAGAACTGTATATGATGCAGACGGAAGGTTTTGTCGACCCTAAGAATGCTAACAAGGTGTGCAAGCTTCAGCGCTCCATCTATGGGCTGGTGCAAGCATCTCAGAGTTGGAACATTCGATTTAATGAGATGATTAAAGCATTTGGATTTATGCAGACTTATGGAGAAGCCTGCGTTTACAAGAAAGTGAGTGGGAGCTCTGTAGCATTTCTCATATTATATGTGGATGACATACTTTTGATGGGAAATGATATAGAACTTTTGGACAGCATAAAGGCCTACTTGAATAAGTGTTTTTCAATGAAGGACCTTGGAGAAGCTGCTTACATATTAGGCATCAAAATCTATAGAGATAGATCAAGACGCCTCATAGGTCTTTCACAAAGCACATACCTTGATAAGATATTGAAGAAGTTCAATATGGATCGGTCCAAGAAGGGGTTCTTGCCTGTGTTGCAAGGTGTGAAATTGAGCTCGGCTCAATGCCCGACCACGGCAGAAGATAGAGAAAAGATGTGTGTCGTCCCATATGCCTCAGCCATAGGGTCTATCATGTATGCCATGACATGTACCAGACCTGATATAAACCTTGCCGTAAGTTTGGTAGGAAGGTACCAAAGTAATCCTGACATGGAACACTGGACAGCGGTCAAGAACATCCTTAAGTACCTGAAAAGGACTAAGGACATGTTTCTCATATATGGAGGTGACGAAGAGCTCATCATAAAGGGTTACGTCGACGCTAGCTTCGTCACAGATCTGGATGACTCTAAGTCACAAACTGGATACATGTATATTTTGAATGGTGGGACGGTAAGCTGGTGCAGTTGCAAGAAGAGCGTCGTGGCGGGATCTACATGTGAAGCGGAGTACATGGCAGCCTCGGAGGCAGCACATGAAACAATCTGGGTGAAGGAGTTCATCACCGACCTAGGAGTCATACCCAATGCGTCGGGGCCGATTACACTCTTCTGTGACAACACTGGAGCTATTGCACTTGCCAAGGAGCCCAGGTTTCACAAGAAGACCAGGCACATCAAGCGTCGCTTCAACTCCATTCATGAAAATGTTCAAGATGGAGACATAGATATTTGTAAAGTACATACGGACCTGAATGTAGCAGATCCGTTGACTAAACCTCTCCCTAGAGCAAAACATGATCAACACCAGGACGCAATGGGTGTTCGATACATCACAATGTAACTAGATTATTGACTCTAGTGCAAGTGGGAGACTGTTGGAAATATGCCCTAGAGGCAATAATAAAATGGTTATTGTTATATTTCTTTGTTCATGATAATTGTCTATTTTTCATGCTATAATTGTATTATCCGGAAATCGTAATACATGTGTGAATACATAGACCACAATAAGTCCCTAGTGAGCCTCTAGTTGACTAGCTCGTTGATCAATAGATAGTCATGGTTTCCTGACTATGGACATTGGATGTCATTCATAACGGGATCACATCATTAGGAGAATGATGTGATGGACAAGACCCAATCCTAAGCATAGCACAAAGATCGTGTAGTTCGTTTCGTTATAGCTTTTCCAAATGTCAAGTATCATTTCCTTAGACCATGAGATTGTGCAACTCCCGGATACCATAGGAGTGCTTTGGTTGTGCCAAACGTCACAACGTAACTGGGTGACTATAAAGGTGCATTACGGGTATCTCCGAAAGTGTCTGTTGGGTTGGCACGAATCAAGACTGGGATTTGTCACTCCGTATGACGGAGAGGTATCTCTGGGCCCACTCAGTAATGCATCATCAAATGAGCTCAATGTGCCCAAGTGTCTGGTCACGGGATCATGCATTACGGTAGGAGTAAAGTGACTTGCCGGTAACGAGACTGAACGAGGTATTGGGATACCGACGATCGAGTCTCGGGCAAGTAACGTACCAATTGACAAAGGGAATTGTATACGGGATTGATTCAATCCTCGACATTGTGGTTCATCCGATGAGATCATCGAGGAGCATGTGGGAGCCAACATGGGTATCCAGATCCCGCTGTTGGTTATTGACCGGAGAGGCGTCTCGGTTATGTCTGCATGTCTCCCGAACCCGTAGGGTCTACACACTTAACGTTCGGTGACGCTAGGGTTGTAGAGATATGAATATGCAGTAACCCAAAAGTTGTTCGGAGTCCCAGATGAGATCCGGACGTCACGAGGAGTTCCACAATGGTCCGGAGGTGAAGAATTATATATAGGAAGTGCAGTTTCGGACATCGAGAAAGTTTTGGGGGTCACCGGTATTGTACCGGGACCACCGGAAGGGTCCCGGGGGTCCACCGGGTGGGGCCACCTATCCCGGAGGGCCCTGTGGGCTGAAGTGGGGAGGGGAACCAGCCCCTGGTGGGCTGGTGCGCCCCCCCTTGGGCCCCCCTGCGCCTAGGGTTGGAAACCCTAGGGTTGGGGGGCGCCTCCACACTAGTAGAAAAAGGGTCAAACGTGCAGCACATTAGTGCCGGTTTGTATTAGAGCCGGCACTAATGTGTACATTAGTGCCGGTTCCAACGGCTAGCCGGGCCGCTTTCATTAGTACCGGTTCGTGGCTAACCTTTAGCACCGGTTCGTGCCACGAACCGGTACTACTGAGGGTGGTTGCAGGATGTTGTCAGTCTGGGCCCCCTCCAGCACCTTTAGTACCGGTTCATGCCACGAACCGGTACTATAGGTCGACGTACATAAACCCTTCGTCCACCCGAGCCACTCTGTTCTTCCCCTTTCCCCTCACTTCTCCTCTGTTCTTCCCCTTTCCCCTCGAGCTCCTCACAAATTTTACCCAAAATTTGTCAAGATTTGAAGGCCCCCATCCATTCAAATGATCACAAAGGTTAGCAACTTTGTCCTTTCAACTCTCATTGCTAGATTAGCTCTGACCATGCTTTGTATAGTTACTAATTTGTGAGTTTAGTAATTTGGGAGGAAATATATATATGTGCTAGTATTTGATTTATATGCAATTTGAGGTCAAAATAACACTTAGTTTGCATATGTAGGAGTGGTTTACTTAGTGCCTTCTAAATCTCCGTCGTAACCACCGTCGATCGCCCGCACCGTCCCGTCACCGGCACCACCTTGTGGTGAGCCTCTTGTTCATGTAATTTTATATAAAAAAATTGATGTTTGTGTGATTTGGATATATAGTTAATCATGTAATAATTATCTTACCCGTACGTTGTTTGTTATACATAGTGCCATGGTTTTGATATCTATCCCCGTCGGCCCTCGTCCTTGTTATGATTCGGATGTGGTATATTCTCTTTTAAAACTATTAGTTGCATTTCGTGTTTATGACAAATTATGCCCATCAAGTTGACATAGATATTTTTATCTAGGAGGTATGTGAACCGGAAATTCCAACCGACCCTATTGTCGAGAGATTAAATTTAGTTGAAAGAGAAAACGAGTACTTGAAAGAAAAATTGAAAAGAATTGAGTGGGAGAAGATGGAATTGGAGTTGCATGTTGCCAATGTCGTCGATGATCACAAGATCAAGATGGAGAAAATGCGCTTGAAGAATAAAAAGATTAGAAAATATGTCATCGATAGTGAGGCTTGGTATCATTATGCTATTGGATCAATTGTTACCTTAGTTGCGATATTGATCGCATTTGTTGTTGCATTTAAATGCTTTAGCTAGAGAGTTATTTGTTTGTTGCATTTAAGTGTTGTATGAACTTTATGTATGAACTTGTATTAATTTGGTCTATTCGGTGTTGTGTAATGAAGATGAGCCGGCAATGGATGTACGATGACCGATGCTCTCCCCAGTTCATTGAGGGCGTGCATACTTTTCTGCTTGCGGCTGAGGCAAACAAGCGGGCGGATGGTTTTATGCCTTGTCCATGTGGTGTCTGTAAGAATGGTCACAATTACTCTACGTCAAGAACCATTCATGTCCACCTGTTTGAGTCCGGTTTCATGCCCCACTATAATGTTTGGACCAAGCACGGAGAAAGAGGGGTTATGATGGAAGACAATGAAGAAGAAGAGGACGACGACAGCTATCCTGGCCATGGGTTCCCTGAATACGATGATACAACAATGGGGGAAGAAGCTGAGCCGGTAATGCGGGAAGAAGCTGAGCCGGTAATGCGGGAAGAAGCTGAAGAAGAGGCATCAGATGAGCCCGTTGATGATCTAGGTCGGGCCATTGCCGATGCAAAGAGAAACTGCGCAAGTGATTTGGAGAAGAAGAAGTTGCAGCGCATGTTAGAGGATCACAAAAAATTATTGTACCCGAATTGCGTAGGTGACAAGAAAAAGCTGGGCACCACACTGGAATTGCTGCAATGGAAGGCAGAGAATGGTGTATCTGACAAGGGATTTGGAAAGTTGCTGGTAATGATAAAGGATATGCTTCCAAAGGACAACGAATTGCCCGAGAGTACGTACGAAGCAAAGAAGGCTGTCTGCCCTCTAGGGTTAGAGGTGCAAAAGATACATGCATGCCCTAATGATTGCATCCTCTACCACGGTGAGTACGAGGATTTGAACGCTTGCCCGGTATGTGGTGCATTGCGCTATAAGATCAGCCGCGATGAGCCTGGTGATGTCGAGGGTGAGCGCCCCAGGAAGAAGATTCCTGCCAAGGTGATGTGGTATTCTCCTATAATACCACGGTTGAAACGTTTGTTCCAAAAACAAAGAGCATGCCAAGGCGATGCGATGGCACAGAGAAGACCGTAAGAAAGACGGAAAGTTGAGAGTACCCGCTGACGGGTCGCAGTGGAGAAAAATCGAAAGAAAGTACGGGAAGGAGTTTGTAGATGATGCAAGGAGCGTATGGTTTGGTCTAAGCGCAGATGGCATTAATCCTTTTGGGGAGCAGAGCAGCAACCATAGCACCTGGCCTGTGACTCTATGTTTGTATAACCTTCCTCCTTGGTTGTGCATGAAGCGGAACTTCATTATGATGCCAGTGCTCATCCAAGGCCCTAAGCAACCCGGCAACGACATTGATGTGTACCTAAGGCCATTAGTTGAAGAACTCTTACAACTGTGGAATGGAACAGGTGTACGTGCGTGGGATGAGCACATGGGGGAAGAATTTGACCTCAAGGCGTTGCTGTTCGTGACCATCAATGATTGGCCTGCTCTCAGTAACCTTTCAGGACAGACAAACAAGGGATACCGCGGATGCACGCACTGTTTGGATGATACCGACAGTATATATTTGAATAGTTGTAAGAAGAATGTGTACCTGGGACATCGTCGATTTCTTCCGAGCAGGCATCCCGTAAGAAAGAAAGGCAAGCATTTCAAAGGTGAGGCGGATCACCGGACGAAGCCTCGCCACCGTACTGGTGCTGATGTACATGATATGGTCAAGGATTTGAAGGTGATATTTGGAAAGGGTCCTGGCGGACAACCTGTTCCGAAGGACGCGGATGGACGCGCACCCATGTGGAAGAAGAAATCTATATTTTGGGACCTGCCATATTGGAAAGACCTAGAGGTCCGCTCCGCAATCGACGTGATGCACGTGACGAAGAATCTTTGCGTGACCCTGCTTGGCTTCTTGGGCGTGTATGGGAAGACAAAATATACACCTGAGGCACGGGAGGACCAGCAACGTATGCACGGAGAAGACGGCATACATCAGGGTCATGCAAGCTACGCTCTTACCAAAGAAGAGAAGGAAATCTTCTTTGAATGCCTGCTCAGTATTAAGGTACCGTCTGGCTTCTCGTTGAATATAAAGGGAATAATAAACATGGCAGAGAAAAAGTTCCAGAACCTAAAGTCTCATGACTGCCACGTGATTATGACGCAACTGCTTCCGGTTGCATTGAGGGGGCTTCTACCGGAAAACGTTCGATTAGCCATTGTGAAGCTATGTGCATTTCTCAATGCAATCTCTCAGAAGGTAATCGATCCAGAAATCATACCAAGGTTACAGAATGATTTGGTGCAATGTCTTGTCAGTTTCGAGTTGGTGTTCCCACCATCCTTCTTCAACATCATGACGCACGTCCTAGTTCACCTATGCGAAGAGATTAACATTTTGGGTCCTGTATTTCTACACAATATGTTCCCCTTTGAGAGGTTCATGGGAGTCTTAAAGAAATATGTCCATAACCGTGCTAGGCCAGAAGGAAGCATCTCCAAGGGCCATCAAAATGAGGAGGTCATTGAGTTTTGTATTGACTTTATTCCTGACCTTAAGTCGATTGGTGTTCCTGAATCGCGGCATAAGGGCAGACCGGATGGAAAAGGCACACTAGGAGGGGAACAAATAATATGTATGGACGGACATTCTCTCACTGAAGCACACTACACAGTTCTATAGAATTCCGCCTTGGTGGCTCCGTATATGGATGAACACAAAAATTTGCTATGCTCTAAACACCCGGAGTGGTCTGATGACTGGATTACACGTGAACAAACCAGGAGTTTCGCCAGCTGGTTGCAGACACGTACCATGCATGACACCTCTATTGAAGATGACCTATACTTGCTGTCCCAGTTACCATCTTCGAATATAATGACTTTCAAAGGGTACGAGATAAATGGTAATACATTTTACACGATCGCCCAAGATAAGAAGAGCACCAACCAAAACAGTGGTGTCCGCTTTGATGCAGAAACCAAGACGGGAAAGGAAACATATTATGGTTATATACAGGACATATGGGAACTTGACTATCGACGTGGTTTAAAGGTCCCTTTGTTTTGCTGCAAATGGGTCAATATGACACGAGGCGGGGTAACGGAAGACCCGCAGTACGGAATGACAACAGTGGATCTCAACAATCTTGCGTATGCAGACGAACCATTCGTCCTAGCCAATGATGTGGCACAGGTTTTCTATGTGAAGGACATGTCTACCAAGCCAAGAAAAAGAAAAGATAAGGAAGCGAATGCATCGTACGATGAGCCAAAGCGGCACATAGTTCTTTCTGGGAAGAGAAACATCGTGGGAGTGGATGACAAGACAGACAAGTCAGAAGATTATGAAAAGTTTGATGAAATTGCTCCATTCACAGTGAATATTGACCCGAGCATCCCGTTAAATGATGAAGATTTTCCATGGTTACGGCGCAAAGGGACACACGCGAAGAAAAAGTTGCACACCCAAAGATCTGGGATGTGATCGGCTTCACTATCATCACTTTCTTCTGTGTTTCACACTCAGGAGGGAATGTCTGTAATAGTTAGGGTAGTTATGTGTTTTGGCATTTGAAACGCGAAGAAATTTTATGTGCAAACAAATTCTTTTCATGCATTTACTGATTTTTTTCCAGCTAAATGACCCTGAAATTGAAAAGCAATTCAAATGAACTCAGAAAAGGTTGAAAGTTGGCATGGTATCATAATTTCATACAAATAGCATGTGCAAGAAAGTAGAGAGGGTTACGGCAAAAACTGGATGCACTTCGTGTACAAAATGGACAATCTCTTTCGAAGTATCAGGGTTTCCGACGAAAACTGAACTGTTACAAAGGCATTTCATTTTTTAAATAACCTAAGCATTACTAAATTGAATATAATGATAAAACACACTAATATTAAAACATAAGAAAAAAGAATCGCTGAAAAAACTTTTTTCAAAATTAAGTTATTCACAAACTAGTGATTCACACAAATTTCAAATAATTCAAAATTTAAACTATTCAAATTTGAAATCTACCGGCACTAACAGAAAGTTTGTAATTTTTTGTACCTAAAGCAAAATTATTCACAAAGAAACTCTAAATACAGCAAAAAACAACTCAAAAATAAATAAAGCAAAAAAAATAAAGCAAAAAAAATTAAGAAAAAAAGCCCGCCTACTGGGCCAAAGCGGCCTGCATACGACTAGCGACACAACCTTTCGTTGGGCCAGGATGCAGGCCCGCGAAGGCCCAGTAGGCCCACAAGGCGAGGAGGACAGGTAGGCCCAGTAGGCCTGACTAGGAGAGGAGCTCAAGAGAGCTACCGCACTGGGGCTTATAAACCAGTGCGGTAGCTCCTCGACTAGCGAGGTGGGACTAAACTTCCGCACCGCACCTGCGCCAGCGCACCCCCTTTAGTACCGGGTCGTGGCACAAACCGGTACTAAAGGGGGGGCCTTTAGTACCGGTTTGTGCCACCACCCGGTACTAAAGGGGGTCGCTTCCCGCCGCTTGGCCTGGCCAAAACAGACCTTTAGTACCGGTTGGTGGCTCCAACCGGTACTAAAGGTGCCTTCTATATAAGAAAACACTTCAAAATTTCGTCAGTTTCTCATCTCTCCCTCTGCTTCTTCTCCTTTGCACCGTCGCCCGCCGCCCCCGCCGTCTCCATATCCCTCGACACCGCCCCCGACGCCGCCCCGTCCCCTTCGTCGCCGCCCCGTCGTCCCGTCCCCGTCGTCACCGCCGCCCCGTCCCGGCCACGTCGTCACCGTCCCCGTCGTCGTCGCCGCCCCAGCCCGTACGTCCCCGTCCCCGTCGTCGCC
>NC_041393.1:611025553-611030859 GCF_002162155.2 Triticum dicoccoides | reverse complement strand
TCCCGTCATCGCCGCGCCCGTCGCCGTCCCCGTCGCCGCGCGCCCCCCGTCGCCTCTCGCCTCGCCGGCCGGTGAGCGCGCACACACACACACATACATTTTTAGTTATAGATTTTTCTGTTTTTAAGAAATTGTTAGACATTTTTCTGTTTTTTAGAAATAGTTAGAAATGTTAGAATTGTTAGAATTGTTAGAAATGTTAGAAATTGTTAGAAATTTTTCTGTTTTTTAGTTATAGAAATAGTTATAAAAAAGTTAGAATTGTTAGAAATTTTTCTGTTTTTTAGTTATAGAAATAGTTATAAAAATGTTAGTTATATATATAGAAATGTTATAATTTTTTCTGTTTTTTAGTTATAGAAATATTAGAAATGTTAGTTATATATAGCATTGTTAGAAATGTTATAGAAATGTTAGTTATATAGAAATGTTAGAAATTTTAGTTATCAAAATCCAATCATTAAAAAAATGTTACTTTTTGCGGGCATATAGCTAGTATTTGTTCTCGACGATGCCCGGCTCGCATCCTCGCCGTCGACCCGTCCGCGACGACGTCCAGCCGACTCATGTCCGGGACTGGGCTCCGTCGGGCTGGCACTGGGAGGTGCTGCTTGGAGGGGCGCGCCGCTTGACGAGGAACCCGGCCGCGGGTCCCGTCGTCGACCCTGATCTCGTTTGGTGGCGTTCGCGTGGGCCAGTTTCGGTGCGGAGGGACCCGGCCCCGCCGGAGGTGGTACGTCGCCGTGTCAGGGAGGAGGACGAGCACGTCCATCGCTACATGGTTGCGTTAGAGGGCGGCAGGTTCTCCAATACGTTCAGCTATGATACTGTGAGGGTTCCTTCTCTTTGGGTGTCCACTGCCCGCGCCGGAGGAACCGCGAGTGTCCTAGATTCTTCTGTAGTATTCGATCTTTATTAGCTAATAGCCAGTGATGTACTATTCAATATTATATATTATTCGAGACGATGTATTCGAGATTATATCTATTATTCTGGACGATGTATTCGAGATTATATCTATTATTCGAGATTTGAATACTAAATTGTTTTATATTTCTTTTGGATTAGTTAAACAAAAGCTATGGCAGACAATACCGACAGAGAGGGAGAACAGACCATGTTCGATATGATACGCGGGGCAGATGATAATCAGAATGAAGAAGATTATGACGGCTCCGAATTTCTAAACAACACCGGAGAGGGTGATATGATATTCGATCACGACGAAGTCATGAACTATGATTATGACGAAGAACATGTTGATCCTGAAACAACAAACACCAACGAGGTATATATATTTATATAAGCAGGCATCTGGTGATCATCACATGTTTTAAATGACTTGAAGATATATTAACGAATCGATCTTTGTTCTTTCAGCCATCCGGATCGAGCAAATCTTCAGGCAAAAGGACGAAACGAGGCCCGAACAAAAAGTTGAAGCCGGGCGTAAAGTACAATATCGAGGCATGCGGCCCTACTGGCAAACCATTAGCGCCTAAGAAGATTGCGGACAAGTTCGTTCATCAGTGCGGAGTTCTTGTGAAGGACCAACTCACGATCAAACTTCAAGAATGGAGAGCGCCAGCAAAGCCACGTCCAGATGTTACTTATGTCGACAAGAATCAAAAAGATCTGCTTTGGGATACTCTCATGGAACATTTCACCCTACCAGATCATTTCACAGAAGCAGATGTGCAGAAAGTCAAAGAGGCTGCTCTTAAGATGATGGCGACTGCATTCAAGAACTACAAGAATGGTGAATGGAACAAGTACGTCAACGAAGGAAGGAAGACTCCAGTAGTCAAGGGAACACTGGAGAACCAACGTGATCATTGGGACGATTTCGTGAAATTCAAGGATTCAGAATTAGCTAAGGAACGGTCGAGAATAAACAAGAAGAATGCCGGAAAAAAGGATAAGTTCCATAAGCTGGGGCCAGGTGGCTATGCGGTGGCAATGCCTAAGTGGGATAAGTCTGAGAAAGAGATGGAGGATGCAGTTGTCACTCCGGCTACTAAGAGCTGGCCCCCCAGGGTCAGGACTTGGTTCTATGCGCATGGGGGGGGAGTTGGACCGGGAGACAGGCAATGTTTCGACGAGGGCAAGTCTGAAGGGAGCCGACGATGCGATACTTGTTGCAATAGAAGAGGCACGAACGGGGGTGTTCCAGCCCAACAGAGAGAACGACGAGCTTATGCGTGCCCTGGGAAATCCTGAACACCCGGGAAGAACACGAGGCAAGGGCGCTCTGCCGTGGTATGAGGGGTTTTCAGACTGGAACAACGACTACAGAACCCGTGCGAGAAAGAAGATTGCGGAGGAGAAGAAGAGGAAGATGGAGGAGGAGCAGAGGAAGCGGGACTATGAACGCCTTCAAGGCCTAGAAGCAAGTCAAGCGGAATTGGCAGTCAAATTCCAGCGGCAGCAGGAGCAGATCGACTCACTTACCCATCAAAGGGGGTCTCAGCAGCTGCAGCAGCTAGCGGATGATCCAGCATTGGATAGCACCGGCCCATCCATGCCGAGAAGCAGCGTGGGTTTCGTCCCGGACGACGCAATGCTGGGTAGATACCCCGTGGATGACATCACGGAGAACACTAACTGCGAGCTACACGTCAAAATGAAGAACATATCCATGAAGGTGGTGGACGGCTGTGCTTTCACAAATCCCCCCGAGGCAACCTTTCATTGCAACCCGATTCCAGCGGGCTATGCTCGTGTCGTGGTTGATGAGGTGGTGGACCCACCATATTCGGGGCTACAGCTTGACATTGCTGAAGGTGATGGCGAGCGCTTTCTCGGAGAGGCCAAACATCGTATCATCCTATGGAAAAAGGATTGCATCATCTTTCCAAGGCCACCGACACCGCGTCACCCGAGTCCTCGTCGAAGTCCGCCACCGAGTCAGCAGACTCCTGCTCCTCCAAGTCCGGCAAAGTGTCAGGACAATCCTCCTCCTCCAAGTCCGGCAAAGTGTCAGGACAATCCTCCTCCTCAAAGTCCGCCAGAGCGTCAGACGTCCACTCCTCCTCCAAGTCTGGCACAACCTCAGGCCACTCCTCCTCGTCCAAATCAGTCCCGTCAGCCGTCTCCGCCGCCTCAGCAATCGCAGAAGAGACACCCCGCAGCTATGGTGCGTAGCGGCACGACTCGAGGTAGTACAGGAAGTACAGGCGGAGGCAAGCGATATAAATATGGTCCAAGCCTCAAGCCTCTTCCGCAGAGGTCTTGTGACAGGTCCGAGGAGGAAATCACAGCCATATCGAAGGCCGAGGTGGAAGCCCATTTTGCACTGAAACCGCCACCGCCGCCAAGGGAGAAAGTGCCTGAGGAAACGATTGACCACTTCATTCGTATGGTTCAACCACCAGCTTCCAAGCCTGTTGACACAGACTATGAGCGCCACATCAGGAAGTTAAATCAAGCACGTCTACAAAGGGAGGCGAGCACGTCTACAGCGGGATCGAGCAAACAAGAAGCAGCTGCCAAAAAATGCGGGAAAACCATTTCCCAGCTGGGAGAACAGGCGGCGCAATCGATCCCCTCGCTTGTTGTGCCAACAACAGGTGACAGTACGCGCCCCCAATATTATTGTGGGCAAACAGTGCATGTTCCTGAGGTGGGCAATGTGGTAATAACTGAGGAGCATATAATGCAGGCTGAAGTTCTCAACATCACTGTTGGACAACTCCTCGAGATCGAGCCCATGCCTTTGCTTAGAGAGGATGAAGTAAAACGGAAATATGTCCGGGGCCAACCTTTGGTCGCACCAGACAAGGTCAAGAACCTCCCAACGAGAATGTATGAATTGCATCAATGGTACATGAACATTACCAAGATTTCAGATCGAGTGTCCCTCATGGTGAATGTCAAGAAGGACCATTACTACCATGAGAAAGCTGGGTCCGTTGAGTATTTAGAACTGTTTCAGTTATACAATCAGGACGCACTCGACAAATTTATCGTCAGTTGCTATTGTCTGTAAGTGATCTCTTTCTATAATTTAAGTCTCAAGCTAGCTGTAGTGATCCTTTTGATCAATCATTACCTGTAATTATCCTCACTATATTCTTTTCTGTGGTATTATGCAGGATGAAGCTATATGAAATGAGAAAAGGTGGACGCTATGGCATTGGGTTCATTGACCCAAACACCGTTAATGAATTCACATGGAAGATAAATGAACATCATGCAAAGGAAGTAGAGGACAGCATGCTAGAGTTCTTGAAGCGCCTCAAATACAATGAAGATATACTACTTCCTTACCACTTTGGGTGAGTCACACTGTCTTGTACTACAAATTCTCTGTTTTTGCCTACTAGCTAGCTACATGTTTTTGCTTACATATACCCGCTTAATTAAGACATGTAAACGTGTGTGCATGCAGATTTCACTGGGTCTTGTGTATCATTAAAGTTGACGCCGGAACAGTTGAAGTACTGGACTCACTAATCTCAAAAAAAACTGACTTTAACATCTTGTATGAGATAGTCAATAGGTAATTTCAATCATTATTAACTATATATCTCGGCCTATTTAGTTCGTCATTTCATGATATGAACTATTTAATAACCCCTTTATTCATTTTCTTTGTCGGCGGGCAGGGCTTGGGCAAGATTCATCAGCGTCACGAAGGTGAATGGAAACAAAAGCTTCAATGGGTTCGACCCAAGGTAAGTAATTAAGTAGTACTAGCTAGCTAGCTAGCTGCCATCTCTTTAATTATCATGCTTGATTAATTTTTATCTGATCAAATTCCATTCTCGTAAAGGCCCTGAAGCAGGCGCAGGGGAATGATCTGTGTGCATTCTGCGTTTGCGAGAATATTCGCATGATGGCGTCCGAAAGGAGCAGATCTCAAAGACAGCAATGGGTACGCTTGTCAGAACACTATTCACAATTTTTACACCATTATCGATATCTAGTCACACAACTAATACACATGCATATTGATCTCCTTCTTAACAGTTCAAAGAGGTGCGGGAGAAGCTCATAGAAAGGGAGCGCGTAGAAGCACTTCAAGAGAAAATAGCGGGATTTTTGCTCGACCAGGTCATAAATCCGAATGGAGAATTCTATTACCCGCTACCGCCCCCATGAAAACCACTTTCAATTGTCATCGTGCTCTGAAGGCACCAATTAGACTGGCTCCGAAGGCAACATTCATATGTAGGAGAAATTGTATATAGCTATACATGTGTGTATGTGTGAATTAATTAATATGGTGGTTTAATTTGTGAGACATTGATGTGATATATATATATATATATGCATGATTGGTTCTACTAGAAATTCTATATATA
>NC_041393.1:611015287-611025241 GCF_002162155.2 Triticum dicoccoides | reverse complement strand
TATATATATATATATATGCATAACGTGTACAATGTGTAGTATCGTAAAATACCAGCAAACGAAAAAGAATTAAAATGGAAACACAAAATTAAATGAAAAAGAAATCATAAAACTAAAAACCCCCCAAACCTTATAGTACCGGTTGGTCTTACCAACCGGTACTAAAGGGCTCCAGGCCCCCGGAGCTGGCTCGTGCCACGTGGTTGCCCTTTAGCACCGGTTCGTGCTGAACCGGTACTAAAGGGGGGGCCTTTAGTGACCACAAATTAGTGCCGGTTATGTAACCGGCACTATAGGGCCTTACGAACCGGTGCTAATGCCCGGTTCTGCACTAGTGCCACTTGCCTTGGGGGGCAAGCCTCCCCCTGGCCGCTGCCCCCCCTTGGAGATCCCATCTCCAGGGCCGGCGCCCTCCCCTGGGGACCCTATATAAAGGGGGGAGGGAGGGCAGCTGCACCCTTGCACTTGGCGCCTCCCTTTCCCCTTGCTACACCTCTCCCTCCCGCAGACGTTTGGCGAAGCCCTGCCGGGATCCTTGCTGCATCCACTACCACGCCGTCGTGCTGCTGGATCTTCATCAACCTCTCTTTCCCCCTTGCTGGATCAAGAAGGAGGAGACGTCTCACTGACCGTACGTGTGTTGAACGCGGAGGTGCCGTCCGTTCGGCGCTAGGATCTCCGGTGATTTGGATCACGACGAGTACGACTCCCTCAACCCGTTCTCTTGAACGCTTCCGCTCGCGATCTACAAGGGTATGTAGATGCACTCCTCTCTCTTGTTGCTGGATGAACTCCTAGATTGATCTTGGTGAACGTAGGAAAAAATTTATTTTATGCAACGTTCCCCAACAAAAGGTACCTGCACTTTCCAAACGTGCTTCGAGGAAGGAATGACGCTAGAGTTTATAACATCTAGATACATGGATTTGACCGAGAACACGCCGTTCTTAGTTAGTTTCCAAAACAACTGATCTGGCTGCTGAGACAGCTGGATATCCATCAAACGTCTTACAAGATGAAGCCAGGCCTCCCAACGATTTCCCACTAGCGTCCTCCGAAAACTAATATTGAGGGGAGTGGATTGTAGAACGGTTGCAACGTAGGCTTCTGTACGTTGAACAACGTTATACAGAGTCGGATATTGAAGTGCAAGGGGAGACTCCCCAAGCCACGTATCCTCCCAAAACCTCGTATTAGCTCCATTTCCGACTACGAAGCTTGTCCTGTTGAAAAAGAGCGGTTTGGCTCTCATCAAGCCTTTCCAAAATGGTGAATCAGTCGGCCTCACTGTCACCTGGGCCAAGGTTTTAGAATGCTCCTTGCTCTCGTTTGTTTTTCGAGTAATCATGTGGTACCCCTCAACTACCACCTCGGGTGATTCTGATCGGAGATATAGTCATCAACACCAAATATAATTAATCGCTACAAAAATGGAACATTTTGTCTTATATATGGTCGATTCGTCCCAACAGAAATTACTGGTAACATTTAAGATCATCCAATAAAGAGTGCTCCATTCATTATCCTTTCTGATTATCTTTTCAGTGGTTAGCACAACTGATGCCATATCGGTTGGCTTCTATTTTCATATGAATAGCCATATGCGTCGTCAAATAAGCACTGATTAGTGCATGTATTTTGTCTCCCTAGCTCCCTTTGCAGAAATAGAAATGTTGTTGACTAAACTAAATAAATATTAGTATGTGTCAATATCATCTACAGGTAGTTGATGTCATTTTCCTGTTGCTTTTGGAGCTCCACTAGGTGTCACAATCATGCACATTTGTCCTATTTAGCACGAACGCTTGTGATTCGCCGCCCCTGTAATTGCACAACCGGCAAAAAGATGATCAAGATATGGTTAACCGTCAGCCTCACCCTATCCTTACGTATGTCCACTTCTTTTTCTCGCGTGTCCACGGTCCCTCGTGCTACCACGACATTTCTTCTCGTGTGTCCACTTCTCTGTCAACTTCACATCGTTATTCCTATCAAAGAAAAAAAAAACTTCACACCGTGATTCCTCCATTAATTTATCTGAGAGTAGTAACAAAATAAATAAAAAGGTGAGGGATGCAGGACGGAGAGCCAGCACGCCGGTGCTAACTGCTACTACTGAAATGGCCCTTGTTCCTTCGAAAGATTTTTCAGTGGTTCACGTACGTGTGATTTGGTAGTTTAGTTGGATGCATGGGTTGGCTGCCAAGCTAGGTTATGGTAGCTTAGTGAGCACCTGACTTTGTGGATTCGGCTATATATAGACTGGGAGGAAAAGCTGGAGAGGAGTTAGCCCCCAATTAAGAGCCTGTTCGGCAGCCCTCTGCTCCTCTAAATTCTCAACTTCACTCCTTGCTTCTCAACTCCCAACTCTACCTGGACATTTTATAATTTGGCAAAACGTTCGGCCCCCAACTCCAGCTCCTCGAGGACTGCAGCCATGCACGCGGAGAAAGAGAATCAGGGGCGTACGGGTGAGGACGAGAGATTAGTGGGGTTCTGTTTCCTGTTTTATCTCCCGAACCGGTAAGTAATGGCATTGGTGGGTAAAATACACTCAACTCCTGGGCCAATTTGCTACGAGGCACGAGATGGAGCGCCCGGAGCACCACTTTCGCCACTCCGGCAATTTGTACTACGAGCCGCTCTGCTCCGGATTATTTAATCCGTGGAGTTGACGCGTTCGTTGCCGCTCCGCCGGCTCCAGAAGCAGAGTTGTGGAGTGGAGGGCTCCCGAACAGGCTCTAAGTTTACAAAATTCTCAGAGGCATATGTCTAGTGCTCCTGGATTTTTTTAAAGGTTTATCACAATCTTTTACTTGATTGTGGCAAGGTGCAATTCGACGCTTTTACCACCGAAAATTCGTCCGGGCTTTTACATTGGCCTTATGAATAGTACCAGTTACCCATCCGTAAGTAAGCAAATGGCATGTACGACATTTTCAGTGTCAATGTTTCGTCTTTTTGGCCATTATAAAGTTATAGAAAAGTTAAGCTGGATGTTTTTGAGCAAGTCATCTATTTACGAACAGAGGTAGCACAATTAAGCACCTATCATAATTAATTAATTTTTATCAAGGCGTAACTTTCTCCAGAGAGACTAGAGGATGTTTTTGCATGGAAAATGAGAAAAATTACACCATTCGACCAGACATGCCATTTGTAATCAAGCGGCTTTGATGGGAGGAATGACCTTTCATAAAGAAAATTCACCTAACATTGGTACCAGTGGCTTTTTTCGACAAGCGTCACTTCTAAGCCTAATGCAATTAGAAAGCCATCTTCTACTTTAGTCGAAAGGTGAATATATGGGTGAAAGGAAAGAGACGAAACATCGTTTGACAATGAAAAATCCGTTGATGCAAGGAATTTTTGCTCGCTCCACTCCACGGAAGGAAGAAATGTCTTTTGTTCCTAGTTCCTACATGTAGTACAGCTCATGCTTTTTTTCGCAAATGTGGTACAGCTCATGCTAACCACTTGATCGAGCCTTTAGTACTGCACAAATGGATGTACCAGATGACATGACATAGCTAGCTTCTACACCAATGGAACTTAACTTATTCCTCCTTGAATACCGATCAACCAAGAGACAGGCAGCACCCAACAAAGATGGCACATATTTGTTCTCCTGTCCGTTGCTAACCACTAGACATTTTTGGATCTTCAGAGCTAGCTAGCGTTGGTGCATGCTTGCGGGCTACTGAAAGCCAAAGCTTATCCCACAGTTTTATATACCAACCATGCGCTCAATGTACTGGAAGCATATCATGCTGCTTTGTGAGATGTGAGAGCACGGTCATGGACAAACACCACAGCACAACACTTATCTTATCCACCTTTAATCTCCCATGGCTGACTGAGAGTCATGTATATGGGATGGTGGGCTAGGTGACCAGTACTGCTCACCACACGGCCACAATGGCGAAAATTTCTCGGTGCACTGTTTTTTTTTTTTTTTTGGTAGGAGTACAACGTCTTAATGACCTGTGACTATGAAGTAACTGGTGTATTTTTATGTTATTTTTGCTGAGAAAATGAATTATTAATTAATATTTATATTTACTTTACGATTACCATATCATGTCATCATCAATCATTTCGATGTGAAGGCCGTACAGCCACGTGGCAGCATCGATCAATCGTTGTAGTTAGGTAGGGCCGCATGCACAAAGATGCAGGCAACTAGTATCCTGATTGCCTCCACTTTTGCCAATGGAATCGCTTCTGCTTTCCCGTGTCTGCCATGGAAGATGGGACAAGGAATCAGGATAATGAAAGAAGAATAGAGAGGAACAATTAAAGGGCGAGGAAATTAGAGAGAGAGGCTGAAACTAAAAGCATGTGAAATCACGCCGATCCTCCGGCATGTGTAGATAGATGGTAGCTTAGCAGACACGTAGGAGTACGTGGGTAGAGTGGGTGAATGTGACAGGGTCCCGTCCCTCCTCCTCAATTTCGCAAAATTTCATGCCTCCATTATTGTTCCCGTCAATGCTAACCGTATTATCCGTTCACCCCGACTTTGATCGCTTGGTTACTACTAGTAGTAGTGCTGAAAAAGGAAGAGAATTCATCACAATAATGGAAATGGAGGAGGTGAGAAAGTTTAACAAGACTAGGAAATGTTCGGAAAAGGGAGAAACAAAAGAGCGGTTATAAACTAAAGAGAGCTAGCAGATCTGACTCAGCCGGAAAGTGGCTACAGAGATCACTTGATTCCTGCACTAGAGTCGCAAAAGCCAAAAAGAATCACAGAAATAATAATAGTATGGATGTTTATTATTATTTGTGCTTGTGCATGCTCCCCACGTACGTCTAGGCCAACTTGGCATCAAACTAATGACATATTCCTATCCTGATCACACTCACTCACACGCCTCCTTTCCATTTTTTTTCGAAAGGCTCACTCAAACACCTCCTTGAAAAGATGTCCAATCCAACTCCAACTTGTGAGTTGGAGGGCTACCTTCCCCTATCGGCTGAGAATCTAACCTCGGATCTCTTTCACCATCTTTTTACTTCTTGTATATCAGTTTCACTCCTTTTCTGGCGCTGCTTTGTGAGATGAAATGAGATGAGATGCGTTGGTTCCACGGACAAGAATGTAACAAGTTGGGACCCTTTTGGTCAGGGAGCACATGATATATACACGTTCTACGTACGCTACGGTTAATTGGTATCCTGAGCTGACCTGGCCTCCATGACCCGGTGCCACGATGTCGACATCTGCAGTTGTGCGTCGTTCGTCCTCACGCTCAGCACAGGGATATAATTGAGATGCCATGTGCGGTGTGCCCGTGATGGGCCTACCGTGCATGCTGGACTGTCACCACCACCTTAGCATTCTGGTCAAGTAATCGGAGTTTGGGCAGGGTCTTAACCGGAACAACCAAACAGTACACCTAGTAGTAACTGTAGTATAGTAAGATGTCTAAGTTTGCCGGGCACTGCGAGATGAGAGGGCATGCTATGCTTTGGCTGCTCGACTCGAAACAGCACCCTCGATCGAGCGAGTGCACTCCACCTAGCGCGAGGTGTACTATACTAGTATACGTCTATAGCATACCATTACCATGAGTGGGGTAGTTGCGCGGTGGCTTCCCCGTGCTTTGCTGTGCATGGTCCCTCCAATTGCATGACATTGCAGGCGAGCGATAAGTTTAGGTAGTATGCGCTTGCAGCCGATCACGCAATCAGCACAGGATAGCGTCTCCGGCCTCACGACCGAGATTGTTGCATTGTTGCTTCCTCCAGCCTCATGCGGAGGACAGCGTCCCCACTTTGGCTTTGCCTGTACTCACTAGGCTGTAGACCACGCACGGCCGGCACGGCGTTGCCGTCCGCACCGCACCGCATGTGTTGGTGATATGCCTCAAATAGCTTTGAGACGATTTTATAGGGTGGCCCTGATCTTTCAGGGACGCAAAGAGCTAGCAGAGTAAAACTTGAACGGAAGGAGATGAATTAGAACAGGCCGAATATATATAGCTGCAGTGGTGATTCTGTACGTGAACGAGTAGTAGCTAGCTAGATGGATTGGTTTAGACTAATGATGATCGGCGGCGGCGGCGGCGACAGAGGTTTAGACCAATGATGATCAGCGGTGACGGCGGCGACAGAGTAATTAGCAGATGGAAAACGTGAGGTGGTAGAAGTAGATTGAACAAAGTAGAGATCGGATTGACCCCTGATTGATCAAGAATCAAAACGAAGCTAGCGCCCTGGGAATCAAGTCAGCCAGAACACATGCAATCAACGATCCAAATCATGGAACGCAGGAACTCAGATATGCGCCAATCATAAGATGACTTTTTTGAATATTTATCTGTATCAACTCCAACCTAAATCTAGACAACACTGCCCCTTGCTTATATAGGTGGTGCCTAACAATTGGGCCTAGACCGACCTGGACTAGGAAAACGATAAGGACTCCTCACGTTACAACTTGTACGTAGAAACTAAAAAAACCTACAAAAACCAATTAAACTAGAAAACAAATAAAAAGGACACGCCTCCTCTGTCATGGCATTTTTGTACGCTTGATTCATCCAGGACCCATGTACGTATATTGGCCTTCGTACAAATATTGGCAAGGTGTTCTGAACATAGGCTTCACTTTCTTCTGAGGCACGATCCGAAGAGCAACTTCAGTAGCATATGGAACAGGCATCATACCTAAGATTCCTCTCTGTTTTGTAGCACACATTATCTTTTTATGACGCAGAGCGGGAACCACATATTTTTGCATCTTATTTTCATAGCCAGACTCTCGCTTGGAAAATACTTTACTTGGCGATAATGGTGAAACGACAAGAGTACCTGGGGTGACCGCATCAGTTGGAATTCTGCCCACAGGATCGATCACATCAAAGTAGACAAAGAACACGCACACGAAAAACTTTGGCCAAGGGCACGTGTCGTGCCTCTTTTTTTATTCCTTTTTCTGTTTTTCACTACCTGAGACAAACCTGCCGAGGTGCTGCATATAAATATACGCAGGACCAGACAGACCTAGACATACTTGCTTTGAGTCCAAACCGGACTCAGCCAGCCAAACTAACCTACGACTTGTACACGTACTAACCTACGCACATGACCAGGGACTCCTACTTCTAGTACGTATAGCACTAGGACACGTCCAATAGCTATACTCTTAATTAACTAGCATACTAGTACATGAACTCACATACTACGTGCCATCTTCTAACTTCACTCAAGATTATGGCTAACATTCTCTTCCTAATCTTGACTTGTCTTCTATGGTTCTTCGGTCTTGACTCATTGTCGATTCACCCCTTGTCGACTCCTCCATCTCGCACCACAACAAGTTAAATTGATAGGCTTCATTGATCGCAATAATCTCTCCCCAATTTCAACTTGGCGAATTTACAGACCACCTCAAATATGCCTTGGACTATCCAGCCTCGCCAGTAACCTGTGGAAAACTCCACCTGATGGACTACACCATCCACCCTAGCGAGATACATGCAGACTCCTTGTGGATCGCACCACCCTGTGGACTACACCGCCCACTCCAGTCTCATGTAGAGACATGGCCTCACTGAAGAGACTCACCTTCACTGGTTTACCGCCCCCACATAGTTGAACTTGATCCTCTCGTCGCGACACAGAGACGACCTGAGCTTCATCTTCAATGCCACCTCACAGAGACGAGCACTTGGACATGATGACGACTAACGACCAACTAACCGACCGACCGACCGTGCTAACCCGCACGACTCCTTGACTCTAACTCCCGGATGACGATCCTGACGACTTTCTGGCACCGCATCACCGCACCACCGCCCCCGTCAACGATCTCCATCCACCGCCTTGCCGACGACATCCTGCCGTCTTCCTCCATGTTGCTCCGCCGAACGACAATCTCCCGATCCTCCTCATCGCTGCAGCATCCAGCGATAACATTGCCCGACGCTCCTCGTCGCTACACCACCCAGCGACCATATCGCCCGCCCCGAGGCGCTAGCAGATCGCCACCCTGGGACAAGCGCGGCTTCAAATCGACCTAGCTCTGATACCAATTGTTGGAATTCTGCCCACAGGATCGATCACATCAAACTAGACGAAGAACACGCACACGAAAAACTTTGGCCAAGGGCACGTGTCGTGCCTCTTTTTTTTATTCCTTTTTCTGTTTTTCACTACCTGAGACAAACCTGCCGAGGTGCTGCATATAAATATACGCAGGACCAGACAGACCTAGACGTACTTGCTTTGAGTCCAAACCGGACTCAGCCAGCCAAACTAACCTACGACTTGTACACGTACTAACCTACGCACATGACCAGGGACTCCTACTTCTAGTACGTATAGCATTAGGACACGTTCAATAGCTATACTCTTAATTAACTAGCATACTAGTACATGAACTCACATACTACGTGCCATCTTCTAACTTCACTCAAGATTATGGCTAACAGCATGCCCACCGACGCTGTTGGTGCGTGTGCATTGTCTCGTGTCAATCCCCAGCCGGTCGCGCCGCGTGTGCGTCACCTCGGACAAGATCAGATAAAGGCATCGCGTCCCGAGGAGGTGTGCTCGGCTTTGGATGGATGGATGCTGGCCTCTAGCTCTAGGAGTGGCGCTGGTGCGGTGTGGTGCAGCGGCCGTGCTCCGGGGCGGCACCGCGGCATGCTCCGTCGCAAAAGCCAAAAAGGAGATGTGGTCACTGATCTCTGACGTGGTGGTGCTCTGCTGCCCAAAGGAGGGGTAGTTGGTGCATCGTCCAGGATGCCGCCTACCGTTCGCTTTAGCCTCGCTCGGATGGATCACAACGCAGGGCCGCGAGCTCGGCCGACTCAAGCAAATACTCCATGGCACCCACGTGAAGATGCAGGTGTGTTGGGAGCGGCTCTGTCCCCCACGTCCTCTAGATTTGTACTCGACGGCAGCTAGCCTGCAAGGAGGTGATCGACGATGGACAGAGGCGGAAGAAGAGAGAGGATCAAGAAAAAGGCTTCCCCCGCTTTATATTATAAAGCAACAACCACTTACATCCCAAGCATCGATACAAACACACACCACACATACCCAAGGCGAGATACAAGGAAGCCGAGCAACGAAACACACCCACAACGACAACCAAGCACCTACAAGATGTGCAAAAAAGGAACCGCTTGGCACCGACGGAGACCACCAAGAGCAATCGTCCGGGGGTGTGTGACGAATCACGCCGGACCGAGGGCTCCAAGACGATGCCTCCAAGATGGTTACGACCACGAAATGTCGCCACCGTCCGATCCGAAGATCAAGTTTTCACCCGGAGCGAGACGAGGGAGAGGGAGCACCACGACGGAACCTACAAGAAGGAACACGACATCCGTGAATGCCGCCACCGTCGGCCAGTGCATGAACTGGACAGGTGATGAACCCCGGTGCTTCAATCCCCCCGTCACATCCCCGATCCGCCAACCACTCGCAGCCATGCCGCCCAAGCAGCCATGACTGCGCGCCCGCAACCGAGACGCGCAGTCCGCCCACGACATACGCGCCTCCCACCGCCAGGACCGCCATCCTGCCACCAGACCACCGCGACAGCCACCAAAAGACACAACTTTGGCCAGATCTACGCCCCCAGCCGACTCCGAAGTCACCTGCGGGCACCTTGCCACGAGAGGAACCGCAACCATAGCCTGTTCGGGGGAAGGGGAGGTGACGGAGCAGCCCAAGGCCAAGATCGGCGACGGGGCACACGGAAGCACCGCCGTCCACCAGCCAGCCTCCCCTCCCCCCCGAAACCACGTTCGCCCCCGAAGCCACAGGCCCGGACCATCCAGAGCACACCGACCGCCGCTGCACGCCGAAGAAGGGGAAGGGGAACCAGATCGGCCGCCACCGCGCCCAAGGGAAGCCAGCAGGGAGGTCTTCCCGAGCCGAGCGCCGCCGTCCGGCCGCAAAGGGCCCGGCTGAACGGGAACGCCCACTGCCACC
>NC_041393.1:611011017-611014144 GCF_002162155.2 Triticum dicoccoides | reverse complement strand
TTGTTCGTTTTCTGTATTGTGTCCCGCACCACAATTCTTGCCAAGCGCACAAAAAATTGACCCGGAGTTAAATATCACGTCGATCAATAATGCTAGTGGATAGAACAAGCATCAAAAGCAGGACCGCATAAAATGAGTGTGAGACAGAAAGATAGAATGGGACCAAATGCATGGGAATAAACTGCAAATAATGACTTGTGCAAGATGAAGCGATGGTGAATCCACGGACTCGGCGGCGAAGCAAGAGAGTTTGCCTTAGTCGCCGAGGAACGGGGAAGGAAACATAGCTTCCTGCAGCATGTGTGGCTTTCGTCGACCAACAGAAGACAATGGAGGCAATGCAGCTTGCACAAATCGTTGTGCATGGGTTGGCAAATGGCACGACACATATGATGGTCCACTTCACTGTCACTTGGTTGGTGTGGCACGAGACTTGGGTCCATGCATTGTGACTTCATAGCATCGTTTGGAACCAGTGTGATGCACCCTCCAGAGAATATATATACATGTACTCGCCATTACTAGGAACACGAGATCATGATTGTTATTTTGTACTGTTAAGGATTTGGAATTCATGTCTTATGTTTACGTGAAAGACAATCTTTATTGTGGATCATAACATTTGAATCTGGTTCCTATCTTTTTTTTTGGCTAGATCTCTAAACCTTAATCCTAACGAACCTTTCGCCCCATGCGCTGCTAGGTGATGAACACCTTCTTCCAGTGGCAAGCTAGCACATTTTCAAAGCCTGGGCACAGCACAAGTTAGAACACTTCACTTTGAGCCATCAAGAATCATAAGTATCAGTAAAACTAAGGATAACTGTTATGTGCATTAAGGGGCTGTTCGGTAATGCTCCGCTCCGGGAGTTGGCGGAACTGCAGTTCAAATTGGCAGAGTTGCAGCTTGCCCGCTGCGTAGATTCTAGGAGTGGATGAATACCGAACAAGGCCTAATATCAAGAAAGAACTTCACAATTCAGGAGCCTAGAAATGGGCACGATCAGCATTTATCTGTAGAATTTCTCGATCCACAAAAAAAAACACTGCAGAGTTTCTCTGTAAATTATGGAGAATAGCTCATGTAGTTTGTTGCATGCCACACCGATGGCCCTCGCCGTCGCTGGTTTGATGTTGCTTGCTGCCTTGTGATTGGACCTCACAATCTCCCCTGCGGCCGCCGGTCGTCGCCTTCCGTCTTCTAGCTAGGGCACGGAGGCGTGCAGCAGACCCAACGCAGTTGCAAGGCGCCATCTTGCATAGATGACCATGCTCGAGAATGTCATGAGCGATCGATTCATCTCCTTCAGCTTTCCATTAATGCATTCAGGAGCCTGTGGCTAATTATAGCCCAACAATTGAAATTAGAAAATGGGCCTATGGCTATTGCTGCTGGTTACTAAGAGTAAGCACAAGACGCTAGGAAACGGCCTAGCTGGCCCAGTTAAGTAATTGCACGTTATTTTTCAATACAGATCCTAGTTTTCGACAGTTCAAGCGACTTGAACGAGCCCAGGGTGCCCCCACGGTAAACTCGCCCTGCCTTCTTCACCACCTCATGAATGCAACTGAAATAATGGAAATTTTATCTGGCTGGCGTTTCATGGGAGGCCAACCCAGCGAACGTCCACATCGCTGTTGCACGGATCACAACGCAGGGGCAATGCCATGTCTGATGCTGAAGGCGTTCGTTGTCTGCCAGTTCCTAGCGAACACTAGTTTTTCCAAAAAGGAAGTCTCCAAAAAATGTGAAAACGGCACATGAGGGGAGGTTCCCAACTCAAGAACTCTCGCGAGAATACGCCGCCTTTTGCCAATGGGATCGCGAGGTGGTTTGTGAACATTCGTGTTAAAAAAGATTTTTATATCTAACTTAGCATTTGAAAGATTTTTTATTTTTTTAATTGTCCAAAAATACGGAATTTTTTTACTTTCTATTACTGCAGTTATTATAAGATGATGTCATTTCTTATTATAAGAGGATGGCATTTTGTATTACAAGAGGATGTAATTTTTTTTATTATAAGAGCATGTCACTCTTTTTGTTTTATAGTCGAATGGCATTTTCATCATTGTGAGGATGGCATTTTTTCTTATTTAAGAGGATGGAATTTTTATTATAATATGAGAGGATGAAAATTTTATTATAAGAGGACGGCATTTTCATTATTAGAGGATGGCAGTTTTATTTATAAGAGAAAGTTTTTTATTTTATAATAAGATGGGGCCTTTTCATTATTGTGAGGGTGGCATATTTATTATTTTAAGAGGATGGCATTTTTAATATTGAGAGGTGGCATTTTTGTATACTGCCACTTTTTCTAGCAAAGTTTTTGGGGTGATGACTAGGAACATGGCAACTTCTGTGGCATATTTGCATTTTCTGATTTTTGTTCATCACATTTTCTTGAAAAAAAAACAATTTAGTGGGCCTTTGGGCCAACCGGGGGTCTCCATGACCCTCCCCGCTGGCAAATCGCTAAAGGACCTCCCCCCGGCGAACGAAGCGTTTGAGGAAGCTCCTCGCGAATGGATGCTAGATATTGGGCAACCAACCTCTTCGCAGTCGAGCAATTTTTCTATAGATTCAAAGAAATATTTGGACAATTGAATCTAAATTAATTAAATAGTGCCTCTCGCTTGACGAGCTGGGACTAATTAAAAACAACTGCAGAAAGAATTAACTAAAAAACACATGCAGAAAATAAATAAGTAATTAGACGGGTGCATTGGTACCGGTTGGTGGCACCAACCGGTATGAATGCCTCTCTTTAGTCCCGGTTAGAGGCACCAACCGGGACCAATGCCCCTCTTTTGTCCCGGTTGGAGCCGCCAACTGGGACGAAAGGTCTTTGTTTCCCGCCCTTTGGGCTGCTGAAAAGAGGTCTTTGGTCCCGGTTGGTTGCACCAACCGGTACTAAAGGGGGCATTAGTTCCGGTTTTTGCCACGAACCGGGACCAAAGCCTTTGCTATGTAAGTAGCACTTAGGAAAATTTGAGAACCGCATCCCCACTTCGATCTCTCCTCCTCCTCTCCCGACGCCGCGCGCCGTCCCCTGCCGCCACCTCACCGTCGCCACCACGCCCCGACGCCATCGCCGCCCCGCCCCGCCCCGACGCCGTCGCC
>NC_041393.1:610979737-611010638 GCF_002162155.2 Triticum dicoccoides | reverse complement strand
CCCTGCCGCCCCGACGTCGTCGCCCCGGCCTGCGCCGCCTCGACGCCGTCGTCGCCGTCGTCGTCGCCGTCGCCGGCCGTGAGCAACTTATTATTATTTTTTTAGATTTTTTTGTAGTTCATAGATTTTTTTTGTTAGATTAGATGTGTAGTAATTTAGATATGTAGTTCATATTGTGCAATTTAGATTGTGTAATTAATTTGTTCATATTATGTTAGATTTTTTTTCTGTTAATAGAATTTTTTGGTGGTACTATTGTTGAATATGCATGTTTGGTGATATTATTGTTAATAGATTTTTTGGTGATATTTAGATTGTGTAATTAATTTTGTTCATAGAATTTTAATGATTTTTTTGTTCATAGTATTTAGAAAAAGGAAAAAAATAAGAAGAGAAAGTGCTTCATATTAGTTGAACTAGCTACTTGATTTATTAAACTAATTTATTTTACTATATATAGAAGTAGTTTGTTTTTAGTAAGTACTACTTTATTTATTTATAGTAAGTGCTTAGTAGTTGAACTAGATAGTTGATTTAATTAATAAAACTACTTTATGTAACTATATATAGAAGTAGTTCCCGCATCGACATCAGCGATGCCTATCCCGCATCCTCGTTGTCGTCGACTCGGTGGTGGAGGCCTGCTTGATCAGGGCCATGTTCGGGACTGGGCTCCGCCGGGCTGGTATTGGGAGGTGCTACCTTCCGAGGGACGTAGGTTGGTGAGGAGGCAGCCCGTTGTTGACCCGATCATTGTCTAGTGGCGGTCGCGTGGGCCAGCGACAGTGCTGAGGCTTCCGGACACCGCGGAGGTGGTACGTCACCGTGTCAGCGAGAAGGACGAGCACGTCCGTCGCTACATGGTTGCATTGGAGGGCAGGTTCGACAATACCTGGCAGGTTCTTCAGGGATCTCACTGGAGCTATGATCCTGTGATGGTTCCTTCTCTTTGGGTGTCCACCGCCCGCGACGATACCCGTCAGGCGCTACGGTTCTAGTTGTATTAGTGATGCTATATTAGTGATAATATTCGACGATGTACGGACACCAAGAGATGATGTACTTTTGCTTATAATTATTGAATTCATGCTAATTTGAACACTAATTTATTTTATGATTTGGTTTTGCTTATTTTATGATTTGGTTTTGCTTATTGAATGCTCATATTGGATAAGTTCTCCTTCATTCCCGTGTGCTAGACAATTTGGTGTAATAATGCACTCGGGAATGAAAGGAGGAGCTACGTACATCACAGATAGTCAACCCGTGATTAATAATCTAGTTTAATATTTGAATTATGAACATAGGCCGGAAATGTCGTACTCGGACGACGAAAACCGTCCGGGGGAGTGCGACTGGTGCCACGACGACCGAGGTATGTGCGACAGGTTCATTGAGCTGGACGAAGATCGGCGCTTCAGCATTAAGCTCGAGGAGACCTTCGATGTTCATACGGTACGCAACGACGACAGTAGTTTTTTTCGTAATTAAGCACGACTTCAACTATTTTAACGTGTATTTTTCATTTTTTCCAATTCGACTAGCTTATCCCATGCTTTGCAAGACGCTATGTCTTGGAGAGGATGGGTTTTGAAGACCATGAAAGTATGGAAACCAAAAAATTATCCTAAGTACACATCATGGTGTGGATTTTTAAGTAAAGTTGTACAATGGTTAGAGTGTAACCCATTTTGGTTGCAAAAATTGGAAAGCACTTTGCAAGATGTATGGTCTTGATGAGGGTATGCTTGTCACCATGGATCTTGGTGATCCTACAATCGAGCAAGAGAGACCTTAGATTTGGGTCCTTGTGGATACACCTCCAATTCTTCCCCCATGTGAGCTTAACATAGTTATTAAGTAATTTATATTGTTTATTTCAAAATAGTTGACAACTAATTTCCATTGACAGCTTATTTTCATTCTTCAAAGAATGTACGGAAGATGGTAGACAGAACCTACTAAACTGAAGGCTCCGAATTAACTTATTAGGAGAAAAATCATCTGGTCGCATTTTGTACTGATCTTGAGAATTACAATACCTACAATCAAACTCCTCAACATTATGGTCAATACGTGCCACTAGTGCACGTGTTGAACTACGGTAACTACCATGGAGATACCCTGGTAAGATTTTTTACTGTTACGACATCCGTGCATCTTTTTGCACACTTCTAAAACTAGTACATCATTGCTAACTACGAAGTTATTACTATGTTTTTCAATAGATAATCCCGAATGATTGTGTGCCTCATCTGATGTATACGCACAGTATCCTTCATGTTTTGAACATACAACCAGGTCTTCCTACGAATCTCAACTGTCCATACCGGATTTCTAAAAGAAGTGGAGACATGACAATCAAAGAATGGAAAAAAATGTATGGACAGTCGTAAGGAGCTTCTTGGAAGCAAAAGGCAGCGAAGGGCAAGAATTGGAGACAGGATGATCGCCATTCTTCATAATGGAGAGTCAGGGTCTATATTGTTTTATGCTATTTTACCTTATGGGTGTTTAGGTCCTACCTGATACTGATGATCATGTGCTAAGAACAATTATGTAGGGTTTGGTTCGATGACTATGAGGATGATGATCGTATGACTTATTATTAATAACGAGTAAAAGTTGTATGATGATGCATGATTAGTAGGACTTGTTATTAAATATGATGATGTATGATGCGAGCATGCATGAGTTGTTATATCAGCGGGTGAAATGAACATAGCAGCAGCGTTGGTAAACCAAGGACGAAGATATAAGAGAGGACACTTCTCTCTATTAGCTAGCTAATAACAACCTAAAAATAACCCCCAAAACCCCTAAAGCAGCCACTTCTCTAAAAAACATGGACTTTTGGTCCCGGTTGGTGCCACCAACCGGGACCAAAGGCCCCCCTGACTGGGCTCGGCGGACCGGCCACGTGGCGGCACATCTGTCCCGGTTCGTGTTTGAACCGGGACTAATGGGTGGAGGTATTAGTAACGACCCATTAGTCCCGGTTCATGAACCGGGACTAAAGGCCCTTACGAACCGGGACTAATAGGTGTTTTTCTACTAGTGTATGAGAGAGTCAGTCAGAAGAAAAGGACGACGCATGTGTTCTCTCACCCGAAGCAAAATTGTTGCATTTTATTTCCTGGTTATATTTTGAATGGTAAATAACTTATGAACCAAATTCCCGTTTGTGATTTGTTTTTTGTATATTTGAATTCAGAATGATAAGACCTTTATAACAAGACCGTTTTTGTATACATTATGGCTAGTTTGAATTTTACTATTTCAATAATTTCACACTACATAAACAGGATTTCAGTCATTTAAAAATGGATTTCACTTGTTGTAAAATGCCTATTTCATACATTAGAAAACGTAGATTTTATCCATTTCAAAAACTTGTTTCACTCATTTCAGAGAGCCGATTTCAATCATTAAAAAACTCATTTATTTATGTTCAAAAAACCAATTTCACTCATTTGAAGAAACTGATGCCACTCATTTCAAAAAAATAATTTCACTCATTTGAGAAAACATATTTCACTAAGTTGGGAAAACACAGATTTTTTAGTCGTTAAAAGAAATAGTTTCATTCATTTCGGAAAGGTGATTTCAATCATCTCAAAACAAATTCATCTCTTTATGTTCAAAAAGCCAATTTCACTCATCTGAAGAAATTAATGTCACACATTTCAGAAAAATAATTTCACTTAGTTGAGAAAACATACTTCGCTAAGTTAAGAAAACATATTTCAAGATTGATTTCACTCAATGCAAAAAACATATATCTAAAAGATAGATTTCACTCCATTTGGGAAAGGCATTAAACTCATTTACAAAAGATATATTTCACTCATTTCAATATATGATTTAATTATACAAAAAACACTTTTCACGCATTTATAAAAACATATTTTACTCTTTACAAAACTAAATCCACTCATTTCTGAATATATTTCGCGGATAGATTTCAAACATGTATTTCACTCATTTCAAATAAATATTTTCACTCTATTTTGGAGTTACACTAATTCCACTAATATCAGTAAACGATTTCACTCATTTATAAAAGATATATTTCACTCGCTTCACAAATACTCTATCAATTTCAAACACTGAAATAAGCAGTTTCACACAGAATATAGAGTGAAATAAGTTAATTGAAATGTTGAAAATTAAACTTATTTGAAATGTATCCAATATTGATCCTAAAGGTCTTAACACCTGGAGATCAAATATATAAAATATCACATACGTAATTTTGATTTAAGAGATATGAACCGTTGAAAATGTCAAAAGAAACTTAAATGCTATCTTTGTTATGGGAGCTAGAGGAGGATAGTATTTGTGAGTCATGCATGCAATCGTACTGACAAAAAGTTCTGAGAAGAGTTGACAATACATTTCATATGGTGTTGTTCAACAGTATACAAAGGAATACTCGTATGCATATAGACAGCACGCACCAATCTATAATAATCTGCAATACTACGAACTGTTTTTCTTCTTGTTGAACAATTCATCCAACAGCTTCAGCAAAAAGCTAAACTAATCAAAAAAAAAAGGGAAACTCATCCTCTAATATCTATCAATCTATGTCATCCAACCATCCTCCTATCTATCACCCCCGTCAACAACAACAAGAAAAGTGAACAAAAGAATACAAACAAAAGTCGACTCTAGTAAGTTTCACGAGGAAACAAGATGTCGACTCTAAAACTATTCGTCCCGCATCACGAAAAGTTGACGCAGACGCTGCCATTCTTGGCGCTTCCGCACGCCGGGCACGCCTGCGCCGCGGCCGCGCACGACGCGCACACGCAGAGGTGCCGGCACGGCAGCAGCAGCACAACGGCCGCGCCCTCGCGGCACCCCTTGCACCTTCCTGCTCCTGTCGCGGGACGCTCCTCCACTGCCGGTGTGCCCACCTCTTCCTCCGCGCACAAAGGCACCTGGTTCTCTCCCCAGCAGCACGACTCGGCGTCGTCCTCCTGACCGTCGCCGCTTCCACCGCCACGGACCGCCTGGGAGTCGAGCGCCCGCTGCAGGTCGCCGCGGAGCACGTTGGCCGTGGCCTCGTGGGACTGCGCGACGTCGCGCCACATCTGGGCCTCCATGAACAGGTTCCGAAGGCGCTCCTCGAGCGCCCAGTTCATGATCCCGATCCGCTCAATCTCCTCGTCCTTGGCCTTGAGCCGCTTCGCCGCCCTGGCCTCCACGGTCGAGACGATGAGCCTCGTGTGGTTCTGCCTCTGCTCTGCCAAAGCAGTCCACATATTTTTCGCCTGCATCATCGACAGCGGTTAACAAAAGCTAGTAGAAATTGAAGCCTGAAACGCAAAGCATCGATCGAGACGGTGACGATTTGATCACGGGACTTACATGTTTTAGCAGGATGCGGTCGACGTCCATGGTCTGCTGCTGCGCGTGGTCCGCAAGAACGTCGGCCGCGCTAAGCATCGACGACCGCTCGTCGCGCCTCCGCTTCTTGGTGATCATTTCCTGAACACCGTCGGGGATGCCGCCCTTCTTCGCCAGATCAGCCGCGGCCGCCAAGAACTCTGAACACTGATACGGGGCCGGCGTCATCGGCGGCGGCGGCGGCGGCAGCGTGAAGAGGTCCGCGTAGGACTGGTGCCCCCGCTGGCTCGGCAGCGCAGCACCATAACAAGGCCCACTCGCTGGCATAGCAGCGGCGTAGGGGAGCTGGTGGTGGCCGGCGCCGGCGCCGGTGGTGAGTAACATGTGGCGCAGGCGTTGCAGGTCCACGGAGGCCATGGCGATTGATGGGGCGCGCGGGTCGTCCGCTCGCTCCTATATATACAGCCAAGGCGATGCGTCCCTGGCCGGAGTTAGTGAGATGTGGTGGGAGGTGCGGTCATCGATCGGCGAGGGGACGGGCGGGCAGGGTGGCAAAGAAAGGAGGTCCGTAGATGGCAGGCAGCCGAGTATTTATGGTGCGTGACCGGGTTTTGGTTGGCGTCCGCGTCCCCTATCCTTGGCCCTGGCCTGAGTGAGAAAGCAACTGACGATGAGATTGACCGGCCCTCGATAGTTAATCCTTCTCCTTTCCAGGAGGGATTTTCCTTTTATTTATGGCTTCCGTTTCAATCTCTCCCTAAATTTGGAGTAGAAACCACGAACTCGCCGCGTTACATTACCTTTCTGCACCGAAATTGCTGGCTTCCGTTCCCGGCGATTCCATCGATCGGTTGACTAATTTGCAGAACCCAAGCCTTGGCCATATACTGTATCGTTTAAGTTGGTATATGTCGTGGCGCCAAATCAGCACGCGTCGTTGAGCCTTTGATCTCTGCACGCACGAATCTTGGGGTGTAAGGAAACTTGTGTATGTCAAATCAAAACAAATTACGCGCTCTGGTGAGGTCTCTGGACTTGGTAAAGATCGGGAATCACGTACAAAGGCGCAGTTAGTGGAGGGCAATTCGGGGAGGAAGGAAACTGCATGCGTTACGTACTACGTTCATGCACTGCATCTGCATGCAGAATCAACGTACGTACTTTAATGTGCTGAGATTTACTTGGCGTTTTTTGGCTGGCTAGCTGTAGATGGTTGAGGAAAATAATGTACGTAGTACTAGTACGTAAGTTAAAGCGTAGAGGTAGAGATGAGGGCTCAAAATTAGAAGGGAATGAATGAGTTCCATGCATACGTATCAACATCGGAAATAATACTAATACTAATAATATACAGCTGGATATACGCGTATAGTTGAAAAACAGTAACGAACGACCAAACAAATAAGCTTGTTTTATTTAGGGAACCAAGCAAATTAGCTAACCACTATATTTGGAGTAGTGCGTACTGGAATGGATCGATAGAATGGGAAACAATGAGTAGGTGCATATATATTGCAGTTTTTTTACAAAAATATATAATGTAGTTATGCTTTCCATTAATCTCTCATATATATGGACCTTTTTGCACAAGGAAACAACGTGCTGTAGTGCTCTATGCATGCATTCAAGCGGAAGACGTCCGTCGGTACGCGGATACGTTTGGGCTTCTAGTTAGACTAGGAAAGGAAGAGCAAAATAGGTGACGAAGCGGGTCACGGAAAGAGAAGAAACAGAACAGCTTTCAAGGAAACACATGCAGAGAACAGACATGATCGGGCGAGTACGAACGCGTCGCTCGCCGCACGAATAGCCCCCACATATGCATGCTAGCACTGCAGCACTTGGCTTCGGCGCCACCGAGCGATTGATACCAACCTTTGACTTGTTCCCAGACGCGCCACGCCTGCCGGGCTGGCGACATTGCTCTTTGACATGTCATGCGTATTCATGATTAGTAAATACTCCCTCCGTTTCGAAATGTAAGTATTTTTAAAGATTTCAATAAGGAACTACATACGGAGTAAAATGAGTGAATCTATACTCTAAACTATGTCTATATACATCCATATGTAGTCCTAATTGAATCTCTAAAAGATTATGAGATTATGCACCTCCCGGATACCGGAGGAATACCTTGTGTGCTATCAAACATCACAACGTAACTGGGTGATCATAAAGATGCTCTACAGGTATCTTCAAAGGTGTTTGTTGACTTGGCATAGATCGAGATTATGATTTGTCACTCCGAGTATCAGAGATGTATCTCTGGGCCCTCTTGGTAATACACATCATAAGCTTGTAAGCAAATGACTAAGGAGTTAGTCACGAGGTGATGTATTACGGAACAAGTAAAGAGACTTACCGGTAACGAGATTGAACTAGGTATAGAGATACCGACGATCGAATCTCAGGCAAGTAACATACCGATGGACAAAGGGAATTACGTATGTTGTCATAACAGTTTGACTGATAAAGATCTTCGTAGAATATGTAGGAGAAAATATGGGCATCCAGGTTCCGCTATTGGTTATTGACCGGAGAGGTGTCTTGGTCATGTCTACATAGTTCTCGAACCCATAGGGTCCACACGCTTAACGTTCGTTGACGATATAGTGTTATATGAGTTATGTGATTTCGTGACCGAATGTTGTTCGGAGTCCCGAATGAGAAAACGGACATGGTGAGGAGCCTCAAAATGGTCGAGAGGTAAAGATTTATATATAGGACGATGGTATTTGGACACCAGAAGTGTTTCGAGACGTACCGGGAAGAAATTGGGTCACGAGAAGGGGTTCCGGGCACCCCCTGCATGTATATGGGCTTAATGGGCCAAGGGAGGGACAGACCAGCCCACAGGGGGCTGGTGCGCCTCTCTCCCTGGCCGAACAGCTCTAGGGAAGGAAAAGGGGGAGGGCTAGCCCCTCCTGCCTTTCCCTCTCATGGGAGAAAGGAAAGGGGGGCGCCACCCTCCCGTGCCTTTCCCCAGCTTCTATACATGGCAGGGGGGCGCCTCCTTGGGAGAGACCACAAGTAGGATTCCTTCTACTTGGGCGCCTCCTTTGGCTGCTCCTCCCTCCCTCCCACATATATATATGTGGGGAGGGGGCGCCACACAAGGACACAATGCTGTCTTAGCCGTGTGCGGCGCCCCCGTACACCATTTACTCCCTCGGTCATATTTTCGTAGTGCTTAGGAGAAGCCCTGCGGAGATCACATCACCATCACTATCACCATGTCATCGTGCTACCGGAACTCATCTACTACCTCGCCATCTTGCTGGATCAAGAAGGCAGAGGACGTCACCGAGCTGAACGTGTGCAGAACACGAAGGTGTCCTGCGTTCGGTACTAGATCGGTTGGAGCGCGAAGAAAGTTCGACTACATCAACTACATTGTGAAACGCTTCCGCTTATGGTCTACGAGGGTACATAGACATACTCTCCCCTCGTTGATATGCATCTCCATGTATAGATCAATGCGTGTGCGTAGAAAATTTTTGTTTTCCATGCAACGATTCTCAACAAGATGCCCTACTGAAAGGACTTACATGTGGAGCCATCGCTACGGTGACTAGCTTGAAGGGGTTGAGCGGGACGAAAGACACAGGTTTACCCAGGTTCTGCCCCTCACGATGGAGGTAAAGTGTACTCCTACTATCGTTGATTATTGCTTGAGTATAGATTACAAGGGAGCGGATTCGTTTGACCTAACTATCGATTGATTCTCACTTAGGTTTACCCGCCGCAGGGACTCACCCTTATATACACAGGTCGAGGCCCTGGGCTTACAAGAGTCCGGGTTGGGTCATACTTCGTGACCGACCTTGGTCCTAAGTCGCCTTTGAAGGAAATATGCCCTAGAGGCAATAATAAAGTAATTATTTATTTCCTTATTTCATGATAAATGTTTATTATTCATGCTAGAATTGTATTAACCGGAAACATAATACATGTGTGAATACATAGACAAACTTAATGTCACTAGTATGCCTCTACTTGACTAGCTCATTAATCAAAGATGGTTATGTTTCCTAACCATAGACATGAGTTGTCATTTGATTAACGGGATCACATCATTAGTAGAATGATGTGATTGACATGACCCATTCCATTAGCTTAGCACTTGATCGTTTAGTATGTTGTTATTGCTTTCTTCATGACTTATACATGTTCCTATGACTATGAGATTATGCAACTCCCGTTTACCGGAGGAACACTTTGTGTGCTACCAAACGTCACAACGTAACTGGGTGATTATAAAGGAGCTCTACAGGTGTCTCTGAAGGTACATGTTGAGTTGGCGTATTTCGATATTAGGATTTGTCACTCCGATTGTTGGAGAGGTATCTTTGGGCCCTCTCGGTAACGCACATCACTATAAGCCTTGCAAGCAATGTAACTAATGAGTTAGTTATGGAATGATGCATTACATAACAAGTAAAGAGACTTGCCGGTAACGAGATTGAACTAGGTATTGAGATACCGAAGATCGAATCTCGGGCAAGTAACATACCGATGACAAAGGGAACAACGTATGATGTTATGCATTTTGACCGATAAAAGATCTTCGTATAATATGTAGGAGCCAATATGAGCTTCCAGGTTCCACTATTGGTTATTGACCGGAAACGTGTCTCATTCATGTCTACATAGTTCTCGAACCCGTAGGGTCCGCGCGCTTAAGGTTTCGATGATAGATATATTATGAGTTTATGAGTTTGATGTACCGAAGTTTGTTCATAGTCCAGGATGTGATCACGGACATGACGAGGAGTCTCGAAATGGTTGAGACATGAAGATCGATATATTGGACGACTATATTTGGACACCGGAAAGGTTCCGGGTGAGATTGGGACAATACCGGACCCCCGAGAGGTATATGGGCCTTATTGGGCCTTAGTGGAAAGGAGGGAGAAGGAGCAAAGGAGGGGGCACCCCCTCCCCAAGCCCAACCCGAATTGGGAAGGGGGGCCACCCCCCCTTCCTTCTTCCCTCCCCCCTCTTCCTTCCCTCTCCTACTCCTAATAGGAAAGGGGGGAGTCCTACTCCCAGTTGGGATTGGACTCCCCCCTAGGGCGCGCCACCCCCTTGGCCGGCCCCCTCTCCTCCACTCCTTTATATATGGGGGAGGGGGCACCCCATAGACACAACAATTGATCTCTTGATCTCTTAGCCGTGTGCGGTGCCCCCCTCCACCATAGTCCTCGATAACATTGTAGCGGTGCTGAGGCAAAGCCCTGCGACGGTAGAACATCAAGATCGTGATCACGCCGTCGTGCTGACGTAACTCTTCCCCGACATTCTACAGGATAGGAGTCCGGGGATCGTCATCGAGCTGAACGTGTGCTAGAACTCGGAGGTGTCGTAGTTTCGGTGCTTGATCGGTCGGGCCGTGAAGACGTACGACTACATCAACCGCGTTGTTCTAACGCTTCCGCTTTCGGTCTACGAGGGTACGTGGACAACACTCTCCCCTCTCGTTGCTATGCATCACCATGATCTTGCGTGTGCGTAGGAATTTTTTTGAAATTACTACGTTCCCCAACAATGGCAGCCGAGCCTAGGTTTTTTGCGTAGATGTTATATGCACGAGTAGAACACAAGTGAGTTGTGGGCGATACAAGTCATACTGCTTACCAGCATATCATACTTTGGTTCGGTGGTATTGTTGGATGAAGCGCCTCGGACCGACATTACGCGTATGCTTACGCGAGACTGGTTCTACCGACTTGTTTTGCACACAGGTGGCTAGCAGGTGTCTGTTTCCCCAACTTTAGTTGAACCGAGTGTGGCTATGCCCGGTCCTTGCGAAGGTTAAAACAGCACTAACTTGACGAACTATCGTTGAGGTTTTGATGCGTAGGTAAGAACGGTTCTTGCTCAGCCCGTAGCAGCCACGTAAAATTTGCAACAACAAAGTAGAGGACGTCTAACTTGTTTTCGCAGGGCATGTGGTGATGTGATATGGTCAAGATGTGATGCTATTTTTTATTGTATGAGATGATCATGTTTTGTAACCGAGTTATCGTCAACTGGCAGGATCCATATGGTTGTCGCTTTATTGTATGAAATGCAAGTGCCCTGTAATTGATTTACTTTATCACTAAGCGGTAGCGATAGTCATAGAAGCAATAGATGGCGTAACCACAACGATGCTACAATGGAGATCAAGGTGTCGCGCCGGTGACGATGGTGATCATGACGGTGCTTCGGAGATGGAGATGACAAGCACAAGATGATGATGGCCATATTATATCACTTATATTGATTGCATGTGATGTTTATCCTTTATGCATCTTATCTTGCTTTGATTGATGGTAGCATTATAAGATGATCTCTCACTAATTATCAAGAAGTGTTCTCCCTGAGTATGCACCGTTGCGAAAGTTCTTCGTGCTGAGACACCACGTGATGATTGGGTGTGATAGGCTCTACGTTCAAATACAACGGGTGCAAAACAGTTGCAGACGCGGAATACTCAGGTTAAACTTGACGAGCCTAGCATATACAGATATGTCCTCGGAACACGGAGGCCGAAAGGTCGAGCGTGAATCATATAGTAGATATGATCAACATAGTGATGTTCACCATTGAAAACTACTCCATCTCACATGATGATCGGACATGGTTTAGTTGATTTGGATCACGTGATCTCTTAGATGACTAGAGAGATGTCTGTCTAAGTGGGAGTTCTTAAGTAATATGATTAATTGAACTTAAATTTATCATGAACTTAGTCCTGGTAGTATTTTGCAAATTATGTTGTAGATTAATAGCTCGCGTTGTTGCTTTCATATGTTTATTTTGATATGTTCCTAGAGAAAATTGTGTTGAAAAATGTTAGTAGCAATGATGCGGATTGGATCCGTGATCTGAGGTTTATCCTCATTGCTTCACAGAAAAATTATGTCCTTAATGCACCGCTAGGTGACAAACCTATTGCAGGAGCATATGCAGACGTTATAAAACGTTTGGCTAGCTCAATATGATGACTACTTGATAGTTAAATGCACCATGCTTAACGGCTTAGAATCGGGATTTCAAAGACGTTTTGAACTTGATAGTTAAGTGCACCATGCTTAACGGCTTAGAATCGGGATTTCAAAGACGTTTTGAACGTCATGGGCCATATGAGATGTTCCAGGAGTTGAAGTTAATATTTCAAGCAAATAGCCGAGTTGAGAGATATGAAATCGCCAACAAGTTCTATGGCTAAAAGATGGAGGAGAATCGCTCAACTAGTGAGCATGTGCTCAGATTGTCTGGGTACTACAATCGCTAGAATCAAGTGGGAGTTAATCTTCCAGATAAGATAGTGATTGACAAAGTTCTCTAGTCACCATCACCAAGTTACTAGAACTTCGTGATGAACTATAGTATGCAAGGGATAACGAAAATGATTCCTGAGATCTTCGTGATGTTGAAATAAACGAAGGTAGAAATCAAGAAAGAGCATCAAGTGTTGATGATTGACAAGACCACTAGTTTCAAGAAAAGGGCAAAGGGAAAGAAAGGGAACTTCAAGTAGAATGGCAAGCAAGTTGTCACTCCCGCGAAGAAGCCCAAAGTTGTACCAAAGCCTGAAACCAAGTGCTTACAATGCAAAGGAAATGGTCACTTGAAGCGGAAATACCCTAAATATTTGGTGGATAAGAAGGATGGCAAAGTGAACAAGGGTATATTTGATATACAAGTTATTGATGTGTGCCTTACTAGTGTTTATAGTAGCCCCTACGTATTTGATACTTGTTCAGTTGCTACGATTAGTAACTCGAAATAGGAGTTACAGAATAAACAGAGACTAGTTGAGGGAGAAGTGACGATGTGTGTTGAAAGTGGTTCCAAGATTGATATGATCATCATCGCACACTCCATATACTTTCGGGATTAGTGTTAAACCTAAATAAATGTTATTTGGCGTTTGCGTTGAGCATGAATATGATTTGATCATGTTTATTGCGATACGGTTATTCATTTAAAGTTAGAGAATAATTGTTATTCTGTTTACATGAATAAGACCTTCGATGGTCATACACCCAATGAAAATAGTTTTTTGGATCTCGATCATAGTGATACACATATTCATAATATTGATGCCAAAAGATGCAAAGTTAATAATGATAGTGCAACTTATTTGTGGCACTGCCGTTTGGGTCATGTCGGTGTAAAGCGCATGAAGAAACTCCATAAAGATGGATTTTCGAAATAACTTGGTTATGAATCATTTGATGCTTGCGAACCGTGCCTTTTGGGCAAGATGACTAAAACTCCGTTCTCCGGAACAATGGAATGAGCTACTGACTTATTGGAAATAATGCATACCGATGTATGCGATCCAATGAGTGTTGATGCTCGTGGCAAGTATCATTATTTTCTGACCTTCACAAGATGATTGGAGCAGATATGGGTATATGTACTTGATGAAAGATAAGTCTGAAATAGTTGAAAGGTTCAAAGAATTTCAGAGTGAAGTGGAAAAACCATCGTAACAAGAAAATAAAGTTTCTATGATCTGATCGTAGAAATGAATATTTGAGCTACGAGTTTGGCCTTCATTTTAAATAATGTGGAATAGTTTCACAGCTCATGCCACATGGAACACCACAGCGTAATGGTGTGTCCGAATGTCGTAACCGCACTTTATTGGATATGGTGCGATCTATGATGTATCTTACCGATTTACCACTATCATTTTGGGGTTATGCATTAGAGATAGCTGCATTCACTTTAAATAGGGCACCATCTAAATCCGTTGAGACAACACCGTATGAACTATGGTTTAGCAGTAAACCTAAGCTGCCTTTTCTTAAAGTTTGGAGTTGCGATGCTTATGTGAGAAGTGCGTCTTCATAGAATACCCAAAGGAAACTGTTGGGTACACCTTCTATCACAGATCCGAAGGCAAAACATTCGTTGCTAAGAATGGATCCTTTCTAGAGAAGGAATTTCTCTCGAAAGAAGTGAGTGGGAGGAAAGTAGAGCTTGATAAGGTAATTTGTACCTTCTCCCGAATTGGAAAGTAGTTCATCACAGAAATCTGTTCCAGTGATTCCTACACCAATTAGTGAGGAAGTTGATGATGATGATCATGAAACTTCAGATTAAGTTACTACAAAACCTCGTAGCTCTTCCAAAGTACAGTCCGCACCAGAGTGGTACGGTAATCCTGTTCTAGAAGTCATGTTACTAGACCATGATAAACCTACGAACTATGAGGAAGCGATGATGAGCCCAGATTCCGCGAAATGGCTGGAGGCCATAAAATCTGAGATAGGATCCATGTATGAGAACAAAGTGTGGACTTTGGTGGACTTGCCCGATGATCAGCAAGCCATAGAAAATAAATGGATCTTCAAGAGGAAGACGGACGTTGATAGTAGTGTTACTATCCACAAAGCTCGACTTGCCGCAAAAAAAGGTTTTCGACAAGTTCAAGGTGTTGACTACAATGAGATTTTTTCAACTGTAGCGATGCTTAAGTCTGTCCGAATCATGTTAGCAATCACCACATTTTATGAAATCTGGCAAATGGATGTCAAAACTGCATTCCTTAATGGTTTTCTTAAAGAAGAGTTGTATATGATATAACCAGAAGGTTTTGTCAATCCTAAAGGTGCTAACAAAATGTGCAAGCTCCAGCGATCCATCTATGGACTGGAGCAAGCATCTCAGAGTTGGAATATATGCTTTGATAAGTTGATCAAAGCATATAGTTTTATACAGACTTGCGGTGAAGCCTGTATTTACAATAAAGTGAGTGGGAGCACTACCGGCTTTCTGATAAATATATGTGAGTAACATATTGTTGATCAGAAATGATGTAGAATTTTTCTGGAAAGCATAAAAGGAGTATTTCAAAGGAGTTCTTTAAAAGAAAGACCTCAGTAAAGCTACTTACATATTGAGCATCAAGATCTATTGAGATAGATCAAGACGCTTGATAAGTTTTTCAATAAGTACATACCTTGTCAAGATTTTGAAATAGTTCAAAATAGAACAGTCAAAGAAAGAATTCTTGCCTGTGTTGCAAAGGTGTGAAATTGAGTAAGACTCAAATACCGACCACGGCAGAAAATAGAAAAGAGAATGAAAGTCATTCCCTATGCCTCAGTCATAGGTTCTATAAAGTATGCTATGCTATGCACCAGACCAATTGTATACCTTGCTCTGGATTTGGCAAGGGAGTACAATAGTGATTTAGGAGTAGATCACTGGACATTGGTCAAGAATATCCTTAGTGAGGACTAAGGAAATATTTCTTGATTATGGAGGTGATAAAAGAGCCCGTCGTAAAGAGTTACATCAGTGCAAGCTTTCACGCTGACCAGATGACTCTAAGTCTCAATCTGGATACATATTGAAAGTGGGAGCAATTAGCTAGAGTGGCTCCGTGCAGAGCATTGTAGACATAGAATATTTGCAAAATACATACGGCTCTGAATGTGACGGACCCGTTGACTAAGCTTCTCTCACGAGCAAAACATGATCACACCTTAGTACTCTCTGGGTGTTAATCACATAGCGATGTGAACTAGATTATTGACTCTAGTAAACCCTTTGGGTGTTGGTCATATGACGATGTGAACCATGGGTGTTAATCATATACAGATATGAATATTGGTGTTAAATCACATGGCGATCTGAACTAGATTATTGACTCTAGTGCAAGTGGGAGACTGAAGGAAATATGCCCTAGAGGCAATAATAAAGTAATTATTTATTTCCTTATTTCATGATAAATGTTTATTATTCATGCTAGAATTGTATTAACCGGAAACATAATACATGTGTGAATACATAGACAAACTTAATGTCACTAGTATGCCTCTACTTGACTAGCTCATTAATCAAAGATGGTTATGTTTCCTAACCATAGACATGAGTTTTCATTTGATTAACGGGATCACATCATTAGTAGAATGATGTGATTGACATGACCCATTCCATTAGCTTAGCACTTGATCGTTTGGTATGTTGTTATTGCTTTCTTCATGACTTATACATGTTCCTATGACTATGAGATTATGCAACTCCCGTTTACCGGAGGAACACTTTGTGTGCTACCAAACGTCACAACTTAACTGGGTGATTATGAAGGAGCTCTACAAGTGTCTCCGAAGGTACATGTTGAGTTGGCGTATTTCGAGATTAGGATTTGTCACTCCGATTGTTGGAGAGGTATCTCTAGGCCCTCTCGGTAATGCACATCACTATAAGCCTTGCAAGCAATGTAACTAATGAGTTAGTTACGGAATGATGCATTACATAACGAGTAAAGAGACTTGCCGGTAACGAGATTGAACTAGGTATTGAGATACCGACGATCGAATCTCGGGCAAGTAACATACTGATGACAAAGGGAACAACGTATGTTGTTATGCGTTTTGACCGATAAAAGATCTTCGTAGAATATGTAGGAGCCAATATGAGCATCCAGGTTCCGCTATTGGTTATTGACCGGAAACGTGTCTCGGTCATGTCTACATAGTTCTCGAACCCGTAGGGTCCGCACGCTTAAGGTTTCGATGACAGTTATATTATGAGTTTATGAGTTTTGATGTACCGAAGTTTGTTCGGAGTCCCGGATGTGATCACGGAAATGACGAGGAGTCTCAAAATGGTCGAGACATAAAGATCGATATATTGGACGACTATATTTGGACACCGGAAAGGTTCCGTGTGAGATTGGGACAATACCGGACCCCCGGGAGGTATATGGGCCTTATTGGGCCTTAGTGGAAAGGAGGGAGAAGGAGCAAAGGAGGGCCCCCCCCCCCAAGCCCAATCTGAATTGGGAAGGGGGGCCGGCCCCCCTTTCCTTCTTCCCTCCCCCCTCTTCCTTCCCTCCCCTACTCCTAATAGGAAAGGGGGGAGTCCTACTCCCGGTTGGGATTGGACTCCCCCCAGGGCGCGCCACCCCCTTGGCCGGCCCCCTCTCCTCCACTCCTTTATATACGGGGGAGGGGGGCACCCCATAGACACAACAATTGATATCTTAGCCGTGTGCGGTGCCCCCCTCCACCATAGTCCTCGATAATATTGTAGCGGTGCTTAGGCGAAGCCCTGCGACGGTAGAACATCAAGATCATCACCACGCCGTCGTGCTGACGGAACTCTTCCTCGACATTCTGCTGGATCGGAGTCCGGGGATCGTCATCGAGCTGAACGTGTGCTAGAACTCGGAGGTGCCGTAGTTTTGGTGCTTGATCGATCGGGCCGTGAAGACGTACGACTACATCAACCGCGTTGTTCTAACGCTTCCGGTTTTGGTCTACGAGGGTACGTGGACAACACTCTCCCCTCTCGTTGATATGCATCACCATGATCTTGTGTGTGCGTAGGAAATTTTCTGAAATTACTACGTTCCCCAACAGCCTTGCCTTACTAGGCAAGTCACCATCGGTCGGCTTACACTTTCGGGTCATGCACCGTCTTCTGGCCTTGGGCCTCCATCCAGCTCACCATGTAAGTCGCCTCCCTGGCTCCGTGTCTTGGTCTCTTGGGCATGTCTAAGGCTTTATTGTTGAGTCGCCAACATCCTAACCTGGCCCTTCTAGCGCGGGTTATATCGTGGGGTCATATCCCCAACTCCTGGTTAACCACATAACTAAAAAGTTTCTAAAACCGATTAGAGGATGTCTAACTTGGTTTTGCAGAGTGTGCATATGATGTGCTATAGCTTTCGTCATGATAATGAGTTTATGTATGACATGGTTATATATTGTAATGTTAAGTTGCCTGCGTGTCATAGCATGAAGGCAGGAGTCACGAGATTTCCACATTAATATAAATATCATAGAGATAGCCTACATATTACAGGTGATGATGGCAAACGTACACGGAGGACCCCGACGAGGAGAAGGTGTACTTGGCGCGGGGCGAGGAGCTATAATTTTGTGCCACGGCAATGTTTTCTGAAACAGTCTGATAAGTCTCCGTCGTATATACTTTTCCAAACACTGTTGCTCTTGTTTGGGGATCTAATTTGCATGATTTAAATGAAACTACCCCGGACTGATGTTTTCAGCAGAACTACCATGGTGTTGTTTTTGTGCGGAAATAAAAGTTCTCAGAATTGGACAAAACTTTTTGGAGATTTTTTATGGAATACATAAAAGAATACTGGACTGAAGATCCACAAGATGGAACCCACCAGTGGCCCATGAGGCACTTGGGCACGGCCACCCCCCCCCCCGGTGCGCCCAAGTACCTTGTGGGGCCACGTGGCTCCGCTGACCCTAATATCAAGCCTATAAATTCCTATGTCCCGAGAAAAAAACAAGAGAAGAAGTTTTATCGCGTTCTACGATACGGAGCCGTCGGCACCTCCTGTTCTTCATCGAGAGGGCTGAGCTGGAATCCGTTCGGGGCTCCGGAGAGGGGGATTCATCGACATCATCGTCACCAACCCTACTTCATCACCAATTTCATGATGCTCATCGCCGGGGGTGAGTAATTCTTTCATAGGCTTGCTAGACGGTGATGGAGTTGGATGAGATTTGTCATGTAATTGAGTCAATTTGTTAGGGCTTGATCCCTAGTATCCACCATGTTCTGAGAATGATGTTAGTTATGACTTTGCTATGCTTAATGCTTGTCACTAGGGCCCGAGTGCCAAGATTTCAGATCTGAACCATTTATGTTTTTATGAATATATTTGAGTTCTTGATCCTATCTTGCAAGTTATACGCACCTATTACGTGTTATGATCCGCATACCCCAATGTGACAATAATTAGGATTCTTTACGGTGATTACCGTAGTTTGAGGAGTTCATGTATTCACTATGTGTTAATGCTTTGTTTTGATTCTCTTTTAAAAGGAGGCATTAATATCCCTTAGTTTCCTGATGAACCCTGCTGCCACGGGAGGGTAGAACAAAAGATGTCATGCAAGTTTCTATTATAAGCACGCATGACTATATACGAAATACATGTTGGGGAACGTAGTAATTTCAAAAAAATTCCTACGCACACGCAAGATCATGTGATGCATAGCAACGAGAGGGGAGAGTGTGTCCATGTGCCCTCATAGACCGAAAGCGGAAGCGTTAGCACAACGCGGTTGATGTAGTTGTACGTCTTCACGGCCCGACCAATCAAGCACCGAAAGCACGGCACCTCCGAGTTCTTGCACACGTTCAGCTCGATGACGTCCCTCGAACTTCGATCCAGCCGAGTGTCCAGGGAGAGTTTTGTCAGCATGACGGCTTGGTGACGATGATGATGTTCTACCGTAGCAGGGCTTCGCCTAAGCACCGCTACGATATTATCGAGGAGGACTATGGTGGAGGGGGGCACCGCACACGGCTAAGAGATCAATGATCAATTGTTGTGTCTATGGGGTGCCCCCCTCCCCCGTATATAAAGGAGTGGAGGAGGGGGCCGGCCAAGGGGAGGAGGCGCGCCCAAGGGGGGAAGTCCTACTCCCACCGGAGAGGGAGAGGGAAGAGGGAAGGAAGAGGAAGGAGGGAGGAAGGAAAGAGGGGCCGGCCCCCTTCCCAATTCGGATTGGGCTTGGGGGGCGCGCCCACTCCCTTGCTCCTTTCCACTAAGGCCCATTAAGGCCCATATACCTCCCGGGGGGTTCCGGTAACCTCCCGGAGCTCCGGTATTGTCCCAATCTCATCCGGAACCTTTCTGGTGTCCAAATATAGTCGTCCAATATATCGATCTTCATGTCTTGACCATTTAGAGACTCCTCATCATGTCTGTGATCACATCCGGAACTCCAAACAACCTTCAGTACATCAAAACTCATAAACTCATAATATAACTGTCATCTAACTTTAAGCGTGCGGACCCTACGGGTTTGAGAACTATGTAGACATGACCGAGACACGTCTCCGGTCAATAACCAATAACGGAACCTGGATGCTCATATTGGCTCCTACATATTCTATGAAGATCTTTATCGGTCAAACCGCATAACAACATACGTTGTTCCCTTTGTCACCGGTATGTTACTTGCCCGAGATTCGATTGTCGGTATCTCAATACCTAGTTCAATCTTGTTACTGGAAAGTCTCTTTAGTCGTTACGTAATGCATCATCCCGTAACTAACTCATTAGCTACATTGCTTGCAAGGCTTATAGTGATGTGCATTATCGAGAGGGCCCAGAGATACCTCTCCGACAATCGGAGTGACAAATCCTAATCTCGAAATATGTCAACTCAACAAGTACCTTTGGAGACACCCGTGGAGCACCTTTATAATCACCCAGTTATGTTGTGACGTTTGGCAGCACACAAAGTGTTCCTCCGGTAAGCGGGCGTTACATAATCTCATAGTCATAGGAACATGTATAAGTCATGAAGAAAGCAATAGCAACATACTAAACAATCAAGTGCTAAGCTAACGGAATGGGTGAAGTCAATCACATCATTCTCCTAATGATGTGATCCCGTTAATCAAATGACAAATCATGTCTATGGCTAGGAAACTTAACCATCTTTGATTCAATGAGCTAGTCAAGTAGAGGCATACTAGTGACACTCTGTTTGTCTATGTATTCACACATGTATCAAGTTTCCGGTTAATACAATTCTAGCATGAATAATAAACATTTATCATGAAATAAGGAAATAAATAATAACTTTATTATTGCCTCTAGGGCATATTTCCTTCAGTCTCCCACTTGCACTAGAGTCAATAATCTAGTTCACATCATCATGTGATTTAACACCAATAGTTCACATCTGTATGTGATTAACACCCATAGTTCATATCGTCATGTGACCAAGACCCAAAGGGTTTACTAGAGTCAATAATCTAGTTCACATCGCTATGTGATTAACACCCAAAGAGTACTAAGGTATGATCATGTTTTTGCTTGTGAGATATGTTTAGTCAACGGGTCTGCCAAAATCAGATCTGTATGTATTTTGCAAATTTCTATGTCAACAATGCTATGCATGGAGCTACTCTAGCTAATTGCTCCCACTTTCAATATGTATCTAGATTGAGACTTAGAGTCATCTGGATCAGTGTTAAAACTTGCATCGACGTAACCTTTACGACGAACCTCTTGTCACCTCCATAATCGAGAAACGTATCCTTATTCCACTAAGGATAATTTTGACCAATGTCCAGTGATCTACTCCTAGATTACTATTGTACTCCCTTGCCAAACCAAGGCAGGGTATACAATAGGTCTGGTCCATAGCATGGCATACTTTATAGAACCTATGACTGAGGCATAGGGAATGACTTTCATTCTCTTTCTATTTTCTACCGTGGTCGGGATTTTTGAGTCTTACTCAACTTCACACCTTTCAACACAGGCAAGAACTCCTTCTTTGACTGTTCCATTTTGAACTACTTCAAAATCATATCAAGGTATGTGCTCATTGAAAAATCTTATCAAGCGTCTTGATCTATCTCTATAGATCTTGATGCTCAATGTGTAAGTAGCTTCACCGAGGTCTTTCTTTAATAAACTCTTATTCAAGTATCCTTTTATGCTATCCAGAATTTCTATATCATTTCCAATCAACAATATGTCATATACATATAGTTTTAGAAATGCTACAGAGTTCCCACTCACTTTCTTGTAAATACAGGCTTCTCCAAAAGTATGTATAAAACCATATGCTTTGATCAACTCATCAAAGCGTATATTCCAACTCTGAGATGCTTGCACCAGTCCATAGATGGATTACTGGAGCTTGCACACTTTGTTAGCACCTTTCGGATTGACAAAACCTTCTGGTTGCATCATATACAATTCTTTTTTAAGAAATGCATTAAGGAATGTAGTTTTGAAATCCATTTGCCAGATTTCATAAAATGCGGCAATTGCTAACATGATTCGGACAGAATTAAGCATCGATATGAGTGAGAAAATCTCATCGTATTCAACACTTTGAACTTGTTGAAAAACTTTTTGCGACAAGTCGAGCTTTGTAGATAGTAACACAACTATCAGCATCCGTCTTCCTCTTGAAGATCCATTTATTCTCTATGGCTTGCCGATCATCGGGCGAGTCAACCAAAGTCCACACTTTGTTCTCATACATGGATCCTATCTCAGGTTTCATAGCCTTAAGTCATTTCACGGAATCTGGGCTCATCATCGCTTCCTCATAGTTTGTAGGTTTATCATGGTCAAGTAACATGACCTCCAGAATAGGATTTCCGTACCACTCTGGTGCGGATCTTACTCTGGTTGACCTACGAGGTTCTGTAGTAACTTGATCTGAAGTTTCATGATTAACATCATTAGCTTCCTCACTTATTGGTGTAGTCGTCATAGGAACCGGTTTCTGTGATGAACTATTTTCCAATAAAGGAGCAGGTACGGTTACCTCATCAAGTTCTACTTTCCTCCCACTCACTTCTTTCGAGAGAAACTCCTTCTCTAGAAAGGATCCATTCTTGAAAACAAATGTCTTGCCTTCAGATCTGTGATAGAAGGTGTACCCAACAGTTTCCTTTGGGTATCCTATGAAGACACATTTCTCCGATTTGGGTTCGAGCTTATTGGGTTGAAGCTTTTTCACATAAGCATCGCAGCCCCAAACTTTAAGAAACGACAACTTTGGTTTCTTGCCAAACCACAGTTCATAAGGCGTCATCTCAACGGATTTTGATGGTGCCCCATTTAAAGTGAATGCAGCTGTCTCTAATGCATAACCCCAAAACGATAGTGGTAAATCGGTAAGATACATCATAGATCGCACCATATCCAATAAAGTGCGGTTACAATGTTCGGACACACCATTATGCTGTGGTGTTCCATGTGGCGTGAGCTGTGAAACTATTCCACATTGTTTTAAATGAAGGCCAAACTCGTAACTCAAATATTCTCCTCCACGATCAGATCGTAGAAACTTTATTTTCTTGTTACGATGATTCTCCACTTCACTCTGAAATTCTTTGAACTTTTCAAATGTTTCAGACTTGTGCTTCAATAACTAGATATACTCATATCTGCTCAAATCATCTGTGAAGGTTAGAAAATAACGATACCCGCCACGAGCATCAACACAAATTGGAGTGCATACATCGGTATGTATTATTTCCAACAAGTCAGTAGCTCGTTCCATTGTTCTGGAGAACGGAGTTTTAGTCATCTTGCCCAAAAGGCACAGTTCGCAATCATCAAATGATTCATAACCAAGTGATTCCAAAAGTCCATCTTTATGTAGTTTCTTCATGCGCTTTACACCGATATGACCCAAACGGTAGTGCCACAAATAAGTTGCACTATCATTATCAACTTTGCATCTTTTGGCATCAATATTATGAATATGTGTATCACTACGATCGAGATCCAACAAACTATTTTCATTGGGTGTATGACCATCGAAGGTTTTATTCATGTAAACAGAACAATAATTATTCTCTGACTTTAAATGAATAATCGTTTTGCAATAAACATGATCAAATCATATTAATGCTCAACGCAAACGCCAAATAACATTTATTTAGGTTTAACACTAATCTTGAAAATATAGGGAGTGTGCGATGATGATCATATCAATCTTGGAACCACTTCCAACACACATCGTCACTTCACCCTCTACTAGTCTCTGTTTATTTTGTAACTCCTGTTTTGAGTTACTAATCTTAGCAACCAAACAAGTATCAAATACCCAGGGGTTACTATAAACACTAGTAAGGTACACATCAATAACTTGTATATCAAATATACCCTTGTTCAGCCATCCTTCTTATCTACCAAATATTCAGGGCATTTCCGCTTCCAGTGACCATTTCCTTTGCAGTACAAGCACTCAGTTTCAGGCTTTGGTCCAGCTTTGGGCTTCTTCTCGGGAGTGACAACTTGCTTGCCATTCTACTTGAAGTTCCCTTTCTTTCCCTTTGCCCTTTTTCTTGAAAATAGTGGTCTTGTCAATCATCAATACTTGATGCTCTTTCTTGATTTCTACCTTCATCGATTTCAACATCACAAAAAGCTCAGGAATCGTTTTCGTCATCCCTTGCATACTATAGTTCATCACGAAGTTCTAGTAACTTGGTGATGGTGACTAGAGAACTCTGTCAATCACTATCTTATCTGGAAGATTAACTCCCACTTGATTCAAGCGATTGTAGTGCCTCGACAATCTGAGCACATGCTCACTAGTTGAGCAATTCTCCTCCATCTTTTAGCTATAGAACTTGTTGGAGACTTCATATCTCTAAACTCGGGTATTTTCTTGAAATATTAACTTCAACTCCTAGAACATCTCATATGGTCCATGACGTTCAAAACGTCTTTGAAGTCCCGATTCTAAGCCGTTAAGCATGGTGCACTAGACTATCAAGTAGTCATCATATTGAGCTAGCCAAACATTCATAACGTCTGCATCTGCTCCTGCAATAGGTCTGTCACCTAGCGGTGCATCAAGGACATAATTCTTCTGTGCAGCAATGAGGATAAACCTCAGATCACGGACCTAGTCTGCATCATTGCTACTATCATCTTTCAACTTAGTTTTCTCTAGGAGCACATATAAAACATAGGGAAGCAACAACGCGAGCTATTGATCTACAACATAATTTGCAAAATACTATCAAGACTAAGTTCATGATAAAAAAATTCAATTAATCATATTACTTAAAGAACTCCCACTTAGATAGACATCCCTCTAATCATCTAAGTGATCACGTGATCCAAATCAACTAAACCTTGTCCGATCATCATGTGAGATGGAGTAGTTTTCAATGGTGAACATCACTATGTTGATCATATCTACTATATGATTCATGCTCGACCTTTCGGTCTCCGGTGTTCCGAGGCCATATCTGCATATGCTAGGCTTGTCAAGTTTAACCTGAGTATTCTGCATGTGCAAAACTGGCTTGCACCCGTTGTAGATGGATGTAGAGCTTATCACACCCGATCATCACATGGTGTCTGGGCACAAAGAACTTTGGCAACGGTGCATACTCAGGGAGAACACTTTTATCTTGAAATTTAGTGAGAGATCATCTTATAATGCTACCGTCAATCAAAACAAGATAAGATGCATAAAAGATAAACATCACATGCAATCAATATAAGTGATATGATATGGCCATCATCATCTTGTGCTTGTGATCTTCATCTCCGAAGCACCGTCATGATCACCATCGTCATTGGCACGACACCTTGATCTCCATCGTAGCATCGTTGTCGTCTCGCCAACTATTGCTTCTACGACTATCGCTACCGCTTAGTGATAAAGTAAAGCAATTACAGGGCGATTGCATTGCATACAATAAAGCGACAACCATATGGCTCCTGCCAGTTGCCGATAACTCGGTTACAAAACATGATCATCTCATACAATAAAATATAGCATCACGTCTTGACCATATCACATCACAACATGCCCTGCAACAACAAGTTAGACGTCCACTACTTTGTTGTTGCAAGTTTTACGTGGCTGCTACGGGTTGAGCAAGAACTGTTCTTACCTACGCATCAAAACCACAACGACAGTTAGTCAAGTTAGTGTTGTTTTAACCTTCTCAAGGACCGGGCGTAGCCACACTCGGTTCAACTAAAGTAGGAGAAACTGACACCCGCCAGCCACCTGTGTGCAAAGCACGTCGGTAGAACCAGTCTCACGTAAGCGTACGCGTAATGTCGGTCCGGGCTGCTTCATCCAACAATACCGCCAAACCAAAATATGACATGCTGGTAAGCAATATGACTTGTATCGCCCACAAATCACTTGTGTTCTACTCGTGCATATAACATCAACGCATAAAACCTAGGCTCGGATGCCACTGTTGGGGAACGTAGTAATTTCAAAAAAATTCCTATGCACACGCAAGATCATGGTGATGCATAGCAACGAGAGGGGAGTGTGTGTCCACGTACCCTCGTAGACCGAAAGCGGGAGCGTTAGCACAATGCGGTTGATGTAGTCGTACGTCTTCACGGCCCGACCGATCAAGCACCGAAAGCATGACACCTCCGAGTTCTTGCACACGTTCAACTCGATGACGTCCCTTGAACTCCGATCCAGCCAAGTGTCGAGGGAGAGTTCCGTCACCACGACGGCGTGGTGACGATGATGATGTTCTACCGTCGCAGGGCTTCGCCTAAGCACCGCTACGATATTATCGAGGAGGACTATGGTGGAGGGGGGCACCGCACACGGCTAAGAGATCAATGATCAATTGTTGTGTCTATGGGGTGCCCCCCTCCCCCATATATAAAGGAGTGGAGGGGGGGCCGGCCAGGGGGAGGAGGCACGCCCAAGGGGGGAAGTCCTACTCCCACCGGGAGTAGGACTCCTCCCTTTCCTATTTGGAGAGGGAGAGGGAAGGAAGAGGAAGGAGGGAGGAAGGAAAGGGGGCCGGCCCCCTTCCCAATTAGGATTGGGCTTGGCCCCTCCCCCCCTTGCTCCTTTCCCCTCCTTTCCACTAAGGCCCATTAAGGCCCATATACCTCCCGGGGGGTTCCGGTAACCTCCCGGAGCTCCGGTATTGTCCCAATCTCATCCGGAACCTTTCCGATGTCCAAATATAGTCGTCCAATATATCGATATTCATGTCTCGACCATTTTGAGACTCCTAGTCATGTCCGTGATCACATACGGAACTCCGAACAAGTTTCGGTGCATCAAAACTCATAATCTCATAGTATAACTGTCATCTAACTTTAAGTGTGCGGACCCTACGGGTTCGAGAACTATGGAGACATGACCGAGACACGTCTCCGGTCAATAACCAATAGCGGAACCTGGATGCTCATATTGGCTCCTACATATTCTACGAAGATCTTTATCGGTCAAACCGCATAACAACATACGTTGTTCCCTTTGTCACCAGTATGTTACTTGCTCGAAATTCAATCGTCAGTATCTCAATACCTAGTTCAATCTCGTTACCGGCAAGTCTCTTTACTCGTTACGTAATGCATCATCCCGTAACTAACTCATTAGCTACATTGCTTGCAAGGCTTATAGTGATGTGCATTACCGAGAGGGCCCTGAGATACCTCTCCGACAATCGGAGTGACAAATCCTAATCTCGAAATATCTCAACTCAACAAGTACCTTTGGAGACACCTGTAGAGCACCTTTTATAATCACCCAGTTACATTGTGACGTTTGGTAGCACACAAAGTGTTCCTCCGGTAAGCGGGAGTTACATAATCTCATAGTCATAGGAACATGTATAAGTCATGAAGAAAGCAATAGCAACATACTAAACGATCAAGTGCTAAGCTAACGGAATGGGTCAAGTCAATCACATCATTCTCCTAATGATGTGATCCCGTTAATCAAATGACAAATCATGTCTATGGCTAGGAAACTTAACCATCTTTGATTCAACGAGCTAGTCAAGTAGAGGCATACTAGTGACACTCTGTTTGTCTATGTATTCACACATGTATCAAGTTTCCGGTTTATAATTCTAGCATGAATAATAAACATTTATCATGAAATAAGAAAATAAATAATAACTTTATTATTGCCTCTAGGTCATATTTCCTTCAATACATGCCTACATTACATTGATGAATTGAAGCTAGTTTTGTGTCGCTCTAGATTGTGACTGTTACATGATGAATGTCATCCAATACAAATATCCATCAAATATCCAACACAAATATCACATCTATTGGCTTGACATTTCGAAGCTGCAATATGTCATCCTCATTGTCACTTTTTATATACATGGGCGTCCAGGTTTGTATACTACTCCCTCTGTTCGGAATTACTCGTCGAAGAAATGAATGTATCTAGATGTATTTTAGTTGTAGATACATCCATTTTTATGACAAGTAATTCCGAACGGAGGGAGTACAAATATGCCGTTGCCCGTAATAATATGCAGGACTGGTTTGAGGTTTAGTCTTGTTTTGGAAAAGGGAACAAACTTAGCTGTATCAAGCTTTATCTACATACACGAGCATTGACTTCTAGTTTTTGTTCTTTCGTTTGTTTAAATTGCACATAAGCTCGAGAAAGAAAAAGGATTTGACGGCTAAAATTCAGTACACCTGATTCGGTGTTGGGACAGCTTAGCCCAGAGACGTGTAGGCTTTGAAGTTTTCATTCATATATACATGACCATTTGCTTAAAGGCAACGTTTAATTGCACATCATAAGATGGTGGTATACTCCTCCCTCTCGTTGTTTTCCGAGTAACATGTGGTACCCCTCAACTGCCACCTCGGGCGATTCAGATCGGGTGTAGATAGTCATCAACACCAAATATAATTAATCGCTACAGAATTGGAACCTTTTCTCTTACGGTCCTTCCTTCGTTCCAACAGAAAATACTGATCACATATAAGATCATCGAATAAAGAGTGTTCCATTCATTGTCATTTCTGATTATCTTTTCATGCACAGAGTGGTTAGCACACCTGGTGCCATATCGGTTGGCTTCCATTTTCATATGAATAGCCATATGCATTGTCAAATATGCACTCATTAGTGCATGTATTTTGTCTGCAGCTCCCTTTGCCGAAATAGAATCGTTGTTGACTAAACTAAATATATTAGTATGTCAATATCATCTACAGGCAATATTTTAAATAGCAGGCTATGACATATAGCGGCAACCCTTAAAAACAACTATTGCTGGGCTATAGCGGGCTATAGCGAGGCTATAGCGGCAAATTATGCATGAAATGATTTAGCGGCAACATGCTCAAACAGCTATAGCGGGGCTATAGCCGGCTATTTGAAATTATGTCTACAGGTAGCTGATGTCAATTTCCCGTTGCCTTTCAAGCTCCTCTAGGTGTCACAATCATGCACATTTGTCCTGTTTAGCACGAGTGCTTGTGATTCGCCGGCCCCTTTAATCGCACAGCCGGCAAAAAGATAACCGAGATATAGTTAACCATCAGCCTCACCCTAGCCTTATCGTATGTCCACTTCTTTTTCTTGCGTGTCCACGGTCCCTCATGGTACCACGACATTTCTTCTCATCTGTCCCCTTCTCATCCGTCAACTTCACAGCGTGATTCCTGTCAAAGAAAAAAAATCACACCATGATTCCTCCATTCATCTAGTAGCAAAATAAATAAATAAAAGTGAGGGAAGCAGACAGGGGAGCCACCACGCCGATGCTTACTGCTATTATTGAAAAGGCCCTTGTTTCCAAAGATTTTTCAGTGGTTCACGTACGTGTGGATTGGTGTTGGCTGCCAAAGCTTGGTTATTATAGCTTAGTGTGCACCTGGCTTTGTGGATTCGGCTATATATAGACAGGAAGGGAAAGCTAGAGAGGAGTTAGCCCCCAATTAAGTTTGCAAAATTCTCAGAGGCATATGTGTAGTACTCCTGGAGTTTATTTAAAGGTTTATCACAATCTTTTACATGATTGTGGCAAGGTGCAATTCGACGCTTTTACCATCGGAAATTCCTCCAAAACTTTTACATTGGCCTTATGTATAGTAGCAGTACTCCGTCCGTTAGGAAGCAAATGGCATCAATGACCTTTTCAGTGTCAAACAATGTTTCATCTCGTTGGCCATTATAAAATTATAAAAAAGTTAAGCTGGGTGTTTTTGAGCAAGTCATCTATGTAGAACAGAGGTAGTACAATTAAGCACCTATAATAATTTATTTATTTTTATCAGGCGTAACTTTCTCCAGCGAGGCTAGCGAATGTCTTTGCATGAAAAATGAGAAAAGTTTAGCCATTCGACCAGACATGCCATTTGAAATCAAGCGGTCACAGGTGAATGGCCTTTCACAAAGCAGATTCACCTAACAATGATACACAAGACAAGCGTCACTTCTGAACCTAATGCAATTAGAAAGCCGTCTTCTTCTTTAGTCGAAAGGTGAATATATGGTTGAAAGGAATGGGACGAAACATCGTTTGACAATGAAAAGGTCATTGATGCGAGGAATTTTAACTCGCTCCACCAAAGGAAGAAATGTCTTTTGTTCCTAGTTCCTACACGTAGTACAGCTCATGCTAACCACTTGATCGATCCTTTAGTACTGCACAAATGGATGTACCACATAACATGACATGACATAGCTACTCCCTCTGTCCCAGAATGTAAGAACATTTTTGACACTATGCTAGTATTAAAAACGTTCTTATATTTTGGGACGGAGGGAGTAACTTCTACGCCACTACACGGAACTTAATTTATTCCTCCCTGAAAGCCGATTAACCAAGGGACAGACAACACCCAGCAAAGATGGCACAGATTTGTTCTTCTGTCCGTATGATATGATAACCACTAGACTTCTTGGATCTACTACCGAGCTAGCTAGCGTTGGTGCATGCCTGGAAAGCTACTGAAAGCCAGGGATTATCCCACAGTTTTATATATAAACCATGGTCTCAATGTGCCGGAAGCATATCAGGCTGCTTTGTGAGATGTGAGAGCAGGATCGTGGACAAACACCACACCACAGCACTTATCCTATCCACCTTTAATTTACCATGGCTCACTGATGAGAGTCATGTATATGGGATGGTGGGCTAGGTGACCAGGACTGCTCACCACAGCCACAATGGCAAAAATGTCTCTGTGCCCTGGTTTTTTTGGTACAATGTCTTAGTGCCCTGTGACTATGAAGTATCTGGTGTATTTTATTATATTTTTGCTTAGAAAATGAATTCT
>NC_041393.1:610970858-610978884 GCF_002162155.2 Triticum dicoccoides | reverse complement strand
AGAAGAAACGTATGCCCACCTCCTATCATACCGTATAGACCGACGTCTGTATACCTTGACGAATGAAAACAAAAAACAAAAAAAACCGCCGCGCGTGTAGAGGAAAAATCAGCTACACGATCTTCTCGCTCGCCCGACGATCACGCACGTCGATCACGCCCATTTTCCAACTGTGCGATCGCCGCCGACTGGTCCCCATCCGACGCCGCATCTGAACGTCGCCGCGGATCCGTCCCGCGTCGACGTACGCCGACGACGTCTACACCGCGGCCCTCGTCTTCCACGTCGCCGTCGTCTTCCATCTAACCCTCGTGTTGCACGTCACCATCGGACGGCTTGTCGGCTGTGACTGACCGCGCTGTCGTCCGGAAGCCGCGGATCCGGCCCTGCGACGACCTACGTCCGCGACGTCTAGACCGCGGCCCTCGTCTTCCACGTCGCCGGCGTCTTCCATCTAACCCTCGTCTTGCACGTCGCCGCTGTCTACTCCGCAGCCCAAGGTTTGCCATCTAATCTCCTCATCTAAACCTAGCATGCTAGTTGATATGAGTCACACGTAGTGACCTAGGGTTTATGGTTGAGTAAACATGCTGTCGCAGCGGCGCCTCCCCGGAGGACCGCATGTTGTAGGCAGATAGAGTTGCACTTGGGCATGATCCACAGTAGAAACTTAACACATGATGAATTAACAATGTTATGCAGTTTGGTCAGTTAGGCGCGTTGCCATGGATGAACAAACCGCATTGACGGGGGATGATAATGGTACTAATAAGGCGACTCGGAATGATAACGAAATTTTTAATGAGGATGATGACAGCAGCGACAACGATTCCGTATCGTCTTTTGATATCTTGCCTCCGGAGGATTTTGATCATAATGAACATGGCGCAAATAGTGAAAACATAAGTGCCGTATATTTTGATTTCATCTTTTAACGTGCAATGTATGCCATGGCTAACTATTTATCTATGTGTAAAAATTTGCAGGAAGATGTGGATGTTGACAATGTGGAAAATAGTTTACAGGAATCATTCGTGGATAACTTGAGCCAGGTTCGTAGATGGATGTTGTACATGAATGAATATTGTGTATTAAATGATAGTAATTAACATATACATTTCATATGAATTTTGTAGGAGGAGTCAGATGGTATTAGCGGTGATCACGATGAGGGAGAGATCGACATTGAGGAGGCTCGAAGGCAGCAGCAAATGGTGGATACACATTGGAAGGTGATGGCTATGACCTTTCGGTCGCAAGGTGATGCATACATATTCTATAACAATCACGCCAAAGAGAACGGGTTTAGCATCAGAAAACAGAAGGTCAAACGAGGTGCTTCAGGAATGATACGGTACCGGAGATTTCTTTGCTCCAGGGCAGGTAGAAGGCAGAGCAAGTTTATAACCATGGAGGGCCGCAAGCGCAGGCTTAGACCGGAGACTCGTTGCGATTGCGGTGCACATATGGTGGTGAAGCTGGACAGAGAACGTGGTGTTTGGTTCGTCGCGTCATTCGTGGATGATCACAACCACGCGATGGCTAGGCCCGACGAGGTTTGTTTTCTGTGGTCTCACAGACGGATTGGAGAAGGCACGAGGGCAGAGATATTGGCGTTGGAAGCTGCCGGGATAAGAAAACATATAATAATGGATAACTTTATCAGCAGATACGGTTCGTACGATAAGTGCGGGCTTATCAGGAGGGATATTTACAATCTTTGTTGTAGAGAAAAAATGAAGCTCATTGCAAAAGGTGACGCAAAGACGGCAGTTGGCATCATGAGGAGCAGGAAGGAGAAGGACCCTGAGTTTTTTTTGAGTATGTGCGTGACAAGGAAGGGCGACTGAAGAGTATGTTTTGGTGTGATGCACAGTCGCGAAGGGACTATCAGGACTACGGAGATGTGGTTGTGTTTGATAGCACGTATAAGATGAACATGTATGGTATGCCGTTCGTCCCCTTTGTCGGAGTTAACAACCACCGTTGCACCACAGTGTTTGGATGTGCCATAATTGCTGACGAGACGGAAGCGACATATGTGTGGCTGTTGCAGACATTTATGAAGGCAAACTGTCAGGTGAAGCCTAAGTCAATAATCACAGATGGTGACGCTGCAATGATCCGGGCTATTCGTACTGTGCTTTCAGATGTTTTCCATCGTCTTTGCTCCTGGCATATCGAGAAAAATATGCAGAGGCACCTGCATTACAAGTCACTGGATGAGTTCAGATCGCTCCTATACTATGCCACCTCTCAAGCGAACTTTGAGCAGAGATGGACCGCTTTCTATAATAAGTGGAAGACAGATAGAAGTAAAGAGTGGCTTGACAGGATGTACAGGAAGAAGAGACTTTGGGCAGCTTCATATCTTTCTGATGGTTTTTTCCTTGGTATGCGAAGTAACCAGAGAAGCGAAAGCCTCAACTCCTGCCTTCACCTACACCTGGACTACGGTATGACAATAGTTGATTTGGTTGTGCATTATGAGAACTGTATAGTTCGCCTGCGTGAGAATGAGGCGTACGATGACTGTGAGGCACACCAAAAAGAACCACCGTCGGTTACTGAATATAAGGCACTTGAGGAGCATGCCGCCAAAGTATTCACACCTGCTAATTTTTCATCCTGCAAGATGATTTGCACAAGATGGGTCAGCTGGAGATATTTGAGACGCTCGTGGGAATTGAGCGGCAGACATATATGGTGACATGGAAGGATAACCACAAGTTCATGTACAATGTTGTTTATGAACCAGGTAACTCAGAAGAAACAATAACATGCAGTTGTCTTAGGATGGTTCGGAAAGGCCTGCCATGCAAACACATTCTTTTTGTTCTCCATCATCTGAGCATAACTGAAATACCAAAGTGTTGTGTCCTTCATCGGTTGTCAAAAAATGCGAGAGATGGTTTGCCTGTGCAGCGGAAGAGTGATATGTTTGGGTGGGGTTGGTCAGGGCCATTAGAGAGAGACCGGTATAGTCAAATAAGCATAAAAACCGCAGAGGCAGCTCATGTTGCAGCAAATGATCCATTCTTGTTTGACGAGTTGATGAAGTGTCTGGACAACATAATAGCGCAGAAAAAGATACCAGAGGAGGAACTTATAGGAAGTAGAAGGTATGCTAAGCTTAAGAAGGAGGCAAGTCAAGCGCAACAAGTTGAGCCTGGTATTGGTGATCCTGAGAAAGTTTCGACGAAGGGTGCACCTAAGAAGGGGCGGTCAAAGGGGGGCCCCGATGTTACGAAGAATGGTAGGCCAAAAGATTTTACAGAGAAAAAAGTGGTCCTTTGTGCAGTCTCTGTAGTCAACCAGGTCATAACAAGGCTACATGCAAAAAAACGAGAAGTAAGATGCTATTTTTTTATTTTTTGTTATGTTGGTACTTAGGTTTTGCAAACAATATTTTCTCACCCATTTTTGTATGTTATGTTCAGGAATTGGGCGTAGAGAAGCATCTTGCTATGTTGGAAGAATAAAAATGGTTGCACGAGTCTAGTCCGAATAAACTATGGTGTTTCTTGTTCGTACTTGTGTGGCAGCAAACTCTGTGTCTCGTTTTGTTTATGTGGGATGAAAATATTTATGTGAACATATGTGATATGACACATCTTATTTGTTTACAGAATTGTCATGTTATTTGTACTGCTATGTTATTTGTCACAGTTCTAATATACTGTGTTTTAGTTACTGGTTCTGTTGCAAAAAAATACCCGACCGTCGTTGTGCACAAAAACAAAGCCGTTGTGCAAAAAAATGCCCGACCGGCAGCTGGACCGCAAGTTGGGATATATGACCAGGCAACTCGGGAGGTCCATATAAAGCCCAACAAGGGCCCAGCAGCCGGGTCCAACGGGGCGTCGACATCAAGCAGTAGTAGCACAGGAGTTCGACCTGTGTACCACGGCGGCTTATTTAAGCTGGTCCTCACCCCCGTCAGCTTCCGAGGTGGGACTAAACTCCTACGTCGGGCGCGCGAGGCGACGGTGACTGGGCCGGGGAGAGGCGATGTTGGGCCTGTCGTATTGGGCCGACATGGGCCGGCCGGCGACTTCGTAGAAATGGAGGATCGTCAGCGTTCACTCGACCGCATCACTTGTTTAGTCCCACCTGGGAAGCAGAAAGGCGCACCGACCGGCTTAAATAGCCGCGTCGGCCGTATGTTTCGAACTCCTCTGTTACAAGCTCCTTCTCAGCCCCGTTGGACCTCCTTGTGGGCCCTTGTGGGGTCCGGCCGACCGCCTGAGTCGCCTGTCGGGCTAGATTTGGGTTGGTTTAGTCCCTGGGTCCACAAGGCAAGGTTGGGCTGTTTTTTTTCCTAAACATAATTTCTGTAACAGAGGAGGAGGCGTCCGCCTGCATTTATATCATCACAAATTTATATTGCACGTAGCAGCTGAACATATATAGCATATAGCACATAGCAAAAAAATTAAAATAAGCATATAGCAGACGGCGGCATCATCATGACATAAGCATATATATCACATAAGCATATTGTAGCTAGTACATAAGCATATATAGCTGAACATATATAGCAGACGGCGGCATCATCATCACATAAGCATATAGCACATAGCAAAAAATTAAAAATAAGCATATAGCAGACGGCGGCATCATCATCACATAAGCATATTGTAGCTAGTACATAACCATATATAGCTGAACATATATAGCAGACGGCGGCATCATCATCACATAAGCATATAGCACATAGCAACTGAACATATATAGTTGGAAAATAAGCAAATAAATATTGTAGCTAGTACCGACGACGGCGCATTTATTTAGATGCGGACGTGCGTAGTCATGCCCATTACAATAAAAAATGTCATAATATCGAAATCGTTCCTAGTGCCGTCAACGGCACGTTTGTTTAGTTGCGATCAAAAACCCATCAACGCACTAATTTCTTCTCCATGATCTTCAAAATCTTCTCTTTCACAGTTTCCATCGTGTTGCAGTCTGAAAAAAGTATTTCAGCTAGAATGTGTCCCGTTGAAGCATTCACCTCGGCTTGATCAAAGTCAAATATCCATTCATCTCCATTCCAGTTTTGAATGCATTTCACCACAAACAGAGCACACGAAACTCTGCAACAAAACGCGAGTCAGCCATCGCTGTGTAAGAGAAGTACTTAGAACTTAAACAGTTGCACATACCCATCCTTTTGTAACGGCATATCGTACTCATTTATTGGCCAGGAAGATACGTCTGGATGTTCCATTTCTAGAAGGGAGTTCACCTCCAACGTATCTTTAGCTATTTCTGCCCTCTGAAATAAAAATGTGAAGTTCATATGAAATACATAACTAATTACTACTATCTATCTTGTTTAATGTAAAGAAAGAAACTTACCAGCTGCCTTATTTTTTTTAAGAACTCCCTTGCTGCATTTACCAGTAGAATTTAAAACTTGAAACTCTTTTTTCTTGTTGTGCATGAGAATTGTTATCCAGTGATTTTCTTCCACATGAAAAGGAAAGTACGCCTACAACAAAGTTTATTCAAGTTCTTGGACACACAAATAGTTATGTACTACGAAGGATCATACAAAAGTGAAGTACCTTATTTGTAATGAAATACTCATCATTAACTCTAGACACCATTTTAGATTGGTTTGTGAAATGCTCCATAAAATGGTGCTTGGAGTTCTTAATCTTTCCTTCACCACGAAGAAGAAGCCAGTGTGACACCCAAGATGATAAAATGTGACGGTCAGCACGATGATTATGGGTCTCTATATGCTTGCAATAACTATTGATGACCTGAAAATAACATAATAACAATACTCCTCTTAGAAACAAATTAAATATGACATGTAGAACTGCATATAATTGTTGTACTACTTACACCGCCATGCAACCATTTTTTCGCAATGATGGCTTGAAGCATATCAGGTGTACATGTTTCCCCAGCAATTCCTATCATGTGCACGACAGTTTTCCTACTAAGCTTCTCCGAGTCTGATAGTGTCTGGATATAAACTTTCGCGGCCTCTATGTGATCCTCAGTAATGTAATCGGTATTAATTAGAACGTCTCGTATACCAAACAAACCTAAAATATAATGAAACAATGAGTAAATACATTGTGCATGCAAGGATTGAAATATCTTCAAATCAAAGTACATAACACTTACTTTTCTTTGGATGTTTACGTCCACCGATCTGCTGAAATGGTGAAACAACGTACTTTGACTTTTTTCTCTTGCGTTTCCCATCATTCTCCTCAGTGCCACTTTCTATCGCATTTTTTATACGTGTGTTCAGACTATCCAAACTAATCTCCTCAGATTTATCGGCGCTAGACCCGTCTGATAGTGCATTTATATTCTTGGGGGTTGAAGTAACTGCTGGAAAGTCATTCGTGTCTACCGTTGCAAAAGATGGGTCGATTGAATTACCATTCTCGTCAATAACGAAGGGGTCCCCTTCATCTCCTGTACCAGGTGTGTTGAGATGCATACCTTTCTCACGTATGGAGTTTTTCCCGTTCCCATTGGTGAACGATGCCTCCACCCCGTTGTCCATATCGTCCTTTGCAGGAGTTGATTTTACATCTGGAAAATATTTTGACAGACCATACCTCCTCATCCAGTTCTCACTATGCTCCACAAACTCAACGTCAGTAAACCCTCTGTTTGTCTTGAAGACAAGACCTTTGTTCTCCAGCTCCTCCAGTACTATCTGCAATAACACATGGGAAGCATTAAGTACATGCAAAGAATGTCATGTAATTTGAAGAACACATCACTAATTACCTCAGCACATTTTTTAGGGACAAGGCGAATTTCTTTCTGCATATCTTTGATGCTTTTCATAATTTGATCTAAGGTCGTGTCCTTGCTCGATGAAGCCTCGTCTCTATTATCCTTCCTTTTCCGCGAACGACCTGTTCCATCAACTGGCTCAGATTCTTCCTCCACGAATTTCCCCTCTTGAGCGATTATCATCTGTCTGTGCTTCTCACTTATTATGTCATCAACCTGTCCCATGTTAAATCATGTTAAAATACTCACCATGAAAAACGTTCCATAAGTCCATGCACGCAAACAGTAAATACTTACCCTCCCATTCCCGCGGCCGTACGATGTGTCGTACGCATCACGCTTCATAGCCTCGACTTCTGGCCAGTTAAGCATCAGCGGATACTCATGCGATAGTGGATCAAATGTGTCGTCATCAAGTGGCTGCACTTTCTCCCAAAACATGTACTGCATGAACATGAAATATATTAGCAATCTTAATACTCCAGCCTATAGTTTGAAATAAATTATATAGCATACAATTTACCTATATGAGGGCAAGGTTTCCCACCGGCCATGTAAATTTCGTCAGATCTGATACAGTCTTCGTGATGCCATCGATGCAAACGCGTAAAGTAAACGCGTTCCAGTTATATGATTTAATGCTCTCCACATCGTGCACTAGCTTGTAAAAAGAATTAGGAACTTCTACCGTGGAGTGTGGTGCAAGAACTGTGCCTAGAAGAACCAACACAATTCAACACAGAAAATCATCATCATACAATCCACTAGTAGTGATGTCCTGTATGAGCTGGTCTATCATTATTAGATTCGTACTCGAATCTATGAAACGACTCGACACTTTCACTTTTGCCTTTAGCCCCCCTTTACCTAAAGCTTTCATCGCATCTCTGCCCTTATTCACTAGGCCAAAAATATCATACACATCTTCGGCGCGCAATGATATCGCACCGTTTCGTGATGGCATAATGAACCTTTTTCTGTCCAATGCGTAAGATTTGATAATAAACTTTAGCAGACACTTGCGCATGAGCACACTAGGAATCATCAACATTTGTCCTAGTCTAGTGCTTGCAAATCGTTTTTTTTTTGCCTAGAGGTCAGTTTGCTCACGAGGAGACACCACTTCTCAACAAAACAGAAAATCTCTCCGTACTCCTCCATCACTACGAATAGGAACAAATAATATATTAGCTACTTTTCATGTCTAGATGATGAACATGATGAATGAACCGTTCAAAAAACATTAAAATTA
>NC_041393.1:610969473-610970496 GCF_002162155.2 Triticum dicoccoides | reverse complement strand
TGGGGGTGTTGGTGGTGACGACTACACCGGCTACGTGCTCTGTGGAACCCCGGCCGCCTTCGTCAGAAACTGCAGGGGGCCGTGACGTTGGATGGCGTGTTGTCGATCGGCGGACGGCGGATGAGGTGTTGTCCAACGGGGGCGGACGGATGGCGGAGCGGCGTCACGGGGCCAGAGGGGTGGATCGACGGCGGCGTGCTGAAGAGGACGGCGGCGTGCTGAAGAGGTCAGGGGATCGGGGGCAGATGGCGGCGTGGGTTAGGGCTTGGGGCAGGGCGTCGTGGGTGACGAGAGGCATACGGCGGCGGGCGTGCCAGGTGCTAATAACGATAGATTCGGTCAGGCCCGCGTCTTCTGTGTCTCTACTGCCGTCCGCAATGATTTGGCCGGGCCCCAGACGACACGGCGATTCGCGTCGGCGTGCTGCACTTCAAATTTAGTCCCACCTCGGCCGTCGAAGGATGTCCCAACCAGTTTATATAGCCGTCTCTGGTAGTCCATGCATGGTCATATATTATATTATGATATGGCTCTACATAACTGCCAGGTAGTACACTGTCTCGCAGTGAACTGCCGGGCAGTTAGGTAAAGTCACACCACAATATTAAACATGATTTATTTTATTTTTTTTAATAAAACAGAAAACAATTTTTTTTTAAATATGATTCCCAGATAATTTATTTTTTGTACTCCGTCAAACCTCGCGACACTTTTTCCACAAGTTGCCATCACCATCCACAGCACTCACGCCAACTCGCGTATTTTTCCAACGCTCCACGCATTTTCTAGGGTTTTCCAGGTCCAAAATCGCAAAAACACTGCCCGGACGTGACGCAACGTCCGTTTTGTGTCCGTTTTCGTTACAACCTTGCGTGAGGGCCTACGTTGGCCGTGCCCACACGTACGCACACTTTGGTGCAGTTGCATGCATGCGATCACGTAGCCCCAGTGCAACCAGCTACTTGTCGGTCTGCCGGGGAGGGGGTTCCCAACTACGGTTTTTTTTCTACTCCGTCAAACGTC
>NC_041393.1:610965779-610967374 GCF_002162155.2 Triticum dicoccoides | reverse complement strand
CTAGGGTTTTCCAGGTCCAAAATCGCAAAAACACTGCCCGGACGTGACGCAACGTCCGTTTTGTGTCCGTTTTCGTTCCAACCTTGTGTGGGGGCCTACGTTGGCCGTGCCCACACGTACGCACACTTTGGTGCAGTTGCATGCATGCGATCACGTAGCCCCAGTGCAACCAGCTACTTGTCGGTCTGCCGTGGAGGGGGTTCCCAACTACGGTTTTTTTTCTACTCCGTCAAACCTCGCGACACTTTTTCCACAAGTTGCCATCAGCATCCACAGCACCCACGCCAACTCGCGTATTTTTCCGACGCTCCACGCATTTTCTAGGGTTTTTAAGGAAAAAGTACCCTACACCGATGTCCGAACGTGACGCGACGTGTCTTTCCTCTCTGTTTTTGTCCATATCATGCGTGCAGGACGTACTCTCATACTAAGCGTTTTTAGCAAGTATTTATGTACAAACGCATCATCAAATCAAAACTCTCGAATGAAGTGGACAAAATTAATTTCACTCAAATTTCATTCAACATAGATAAAATATTTTACATACTCGGGCTAACTCAACGATTAAAAGTTCACCACATAAAGTCTACTACTTAGGCTTACAACGACATAACCAAATTAAATAAAAAACACAAAAAAAAACTACTCGTCGTCGCTATCAACGAGGTCAATGACGGCCGGGCCGTCGCCGCCGTCATCGTCGCTGCTGGACCGGTTCGCGAGGTCGTCCCAGTCTATCGGATCGTCGTCGTAATCCTCCTCCGCCGCCGCCGGCGGCGCTTGCTGCCACTCCGGCGGCACCTGCTGCCACTCCGGCGCCACCATCGCCGCCTGCTGCGCCGCCATCGCCGCCTGCTGCGCCGCCTCGGCCGCAATCTCGGCGGCCTCCATCGCCTCCGTCGCCGCCGCTGCAGCCTCCGACGCCCGTAGGGCGACGTGGTACCCCGGCGTGTCATCCGGATCGCCGTCCTCGCGGAGGATGACCTGCTCCGGCGGCAACTCAATCCCCGGCGGCAAGGGAGGGGCGGCCGGCACGGGCGCCCGTGCCGGGTACACACCGTGGCCGCCGCCACGTCTGCGGCGATCATGCGGTGGAGGCGGTGCGCGAAGACGGCCGCTGCGGCCCGTCAGATCGGGGGTCTCGCCAGCCGCGGCAAGGCGGAAGGCCGCCATCACCTCCCAATAGTCCTTCCCGCGCCAAAACCGCTTTCGGCCTTCGATGTTTTGCCGGCCGCCGCTGTGGTTGCGGAGCTCCTCCTCCGTCGCACCGGGACCCAGCGTCGCAAAGCCTCCGCGTCGATCTTCTAGTTGCGCGGGAGACGGCAGCCCGGCGGCACGGGGAGGCAGTAGTGGTGGAGCTCCTCCGTCTCCGGCCCTCCGATGCTCGTCGGCCATGCGCCGGGGGCGTCGGCGGCGGCGCCGCCACCGGTGCTGCTGCTGCCGCCGAAGAAAGCCATCGGGTGCGGGAGGTGGCGTGGAGGTGGAGGGTGCGGGAGGTGCGGGAGGTGGCGGAAGAAAGCCATCGGGCCGGTGCCGTTTTATAGCGGGGGGAGGGAGGGAGGCGGGCAGGCGGCGCCATGGTTATTAACGCCGGC
>NC_041393.1:610960286-610965347 GCF_002162155.2 Triticum dicoccoides | reverse complement strand
GGCGCCGTGATTGGCGGCCGACACGCCACACGACGGGTGTGGGATTGCGTGGGGCCGGCGGGCGTGGGGGTAGGGCCGGCGCGGCGCCACCGACAACGCGTTGACTACGAGCGGCCGGTTTAATTTTTTTTCCCTCCCGGGCGGGCGGCCGGCCTGTATTCATATACGTATACCTCCGTCTGTTTTTTTTTGCGGGCGGGCGGGCCGGCGGGGCAATCTTATGCCCATCCTACCCTTTGTTATGAAGGGGTATTGGGCAATCTCAGCCCTCCTTGTGTTTACAGAGGGTCTACCGAAGCGGAAGTGTCACATAAATAATAATAGTACGGGTGTTTACTACTCCCTCCATTCCTAAATATTTGTCTTTCTAGAGATTTCAAATGGTTACCACATACGGATGTACATAGACATATTCTAGTGTAGATTCACTCATTTTGCTCCGTATGTAGTCATTTGTTGAAACCTCTAAAAAGACAAATATTTGGAAACGGAGGGAGTATTATTTGAGCTCGTGCATGCTCCCCCGTGCGTCTAGAGGCAATTTGGCATCAAACTAAAGATATATTCTGAGTGTCGATCCTGGTCACTCTCACTCACACGCCTCCTTTTCATTTTTCTCGAAAGGCTCACTCACGCACCTCCTTGAAAAGAAGTCCAAACCAGCTCCAACTTTGTGAGTTGGATGGTTACCTTCTTCCCCAATCCGGTGAGAATCGAGCCTGGGATCTCGTGCACCATCTCTTTTACTTCTGTATCATTTCCACTCCTTTTTTCTGGCGTTGCTGTCTAAGATGAGATGCGGTTGGTTCTACGGACAGAAATGTAACAAGTTGGGACCCTTTTGGCCAGGAGCACATGATATATACAGTACATTCTACGCTGAGGATAATCGTGTGGTATATATCCTGTGCTGACCCGGCATACATGGCCTGGAGGGAGGAACAGAGACGAGAGTATAATTCTTGGCCGCGATGTCGTACATCCGCAGTTGTGCATCGTCCGTCCTCACGCACAGCTTGCACAGGGATATGATTGAGATGGGAAAATATCTGGTGATACGGCAGCTGAGGTGATACGATGCTCCAATCAACCCTGGACCTTTAGATCATGTTCCAATGGAGGTGATGAATGCACATGTGATGGACAGCTCATCCACCGTCAAATATGCAGAAAACCCCTGGGTCAGTTGTTAATTGAGCACATGGGTCTTTTCCTACTACTACTACTACTACTGTTTTGGCTCCTAGGTTCATATGCACCCATTATCGAAATACACATTTCGAAAAGTTGGAAAATTTGGAACAAAAATCCCGCGTGTATATCCGGACATTTTATGTGCGTTCACAAAGTTTCGGTGAAAAACAACTTTTTTTTTGGCTTGTGTAAAAAAAAAATGCCTCGTGAATAGTTAGAATGAAGCATCATAAATTGTCTTTTTTACACAAGCCACAAAAAACGTCGTTTTTCACTAAAACCTTGTGCACACACATAAAATGTCCGGATATACACGCGGGATTTTTGTTCCGAATTTTTCAACTTCTCGAAATGTGTATTTCGACAATGGGTGCATATGCACCTAGGAGCCAAAGGCGGGATTTTTGTTCCGAATTTTCCAACTTTCCGAAATGTGTATTTCGATAATGGGTGCATATGCACCTAGGAGCCAAAACGCCGCTCTCCTCCTCCTACTACTACTACTGCTGCTGCTGCTGCTACTACTATTACTACTACTACCAACCTCCGTGTTAGTTACTGTAAAACGAAATGGATCGGCTTTACTATGCAAACACCCACACCAAAAACACAGTGTTCCTCTCAAGTCTTCGTATGAAATTTTGCCATCTCCATTTTTTTTCTACTGCTAAAGTTCAACAAAATAAATCCACTAATTTTTTGGTTACTTTGTAGATGAATACTAACATATTGAATAGTCTAAAAAATACATTAGAAGACTGGTTTGGCATGTTAAGTCCCTTAATTTTCATATTAATTTCTGGTTGGTCTTCACATATTCCATGTCCATTCTAATCTTGTGTAGCTGGACAACTAGCCTCCATATGTCATATTTGCTTTCACTAAAAATAATTGCTTTTTTAGAGAACATAGAAACAATGTTTGCATTTAATTTGAAGAGGAACCCACTGAAAGTTGATAACCAAGTTTTATGCACCATTTCACATATGGTGCTTAATGAACATTGGAAAATTTTGAGGAAATCTAGCTGTTCTTATCTTCTGATTGCTTCAAAGCCTCGCAAAGAATTAAGAATGTGATTCAGGGTGTTCTGGTATATTTCACAGTGGAGGAGCTATCCATCGGGTGTGCATTCATCAGGTGCATTCAAACATGATCTACGGTTGAGGACCTCTTGGAGCATCGTATCACCTCAGCTGCCGTATCACCAGATATCTTCCCGATTGAGATGCCGCCGTGTGCCTGTGATGGTGGACTATCACCACCACGGCACCACCTTAGCATTCTGGTCAAGTGACCGGCCACCTTAGCACTCGACCCAGCGCAAGGTATACTATAACATGACCACGAGGCACGAGTGGTAGTGGTAGTGGTAGTTGCGCGGTGGCTTCCCCGTGCTGTGCATGCATGGTACGTCCATCCAAATTGCATGACATTGCAGGCCGGTGATAAGTTTAGGTATGTGCCTGCAGGCAGCCGAGCACGCAATCAGCGGCAGCACAGGATAGCGTCTCCAGCCTCACGACCGAGATTGTTGCATTGTTGTTTCTTCCTCCGGCCTCATGCGGAAGACAGCGTCCCCCACTTTGGCTTTGCCTGTACTACTCACTAGGCTGTAGACCACGCACGGCCGGCACGGCGTTGCCGTCCGCACCGCACCGCACGCCCACCCACGCTGTTGGTGCGTGTGCATCCTCTCGTGGCAACCAACCTCCCTCCATCGCAAAAGCCAAAAAGGAGGTCTGGTCTGTGCCGATGCCGTGGTGGTGCACTGCTGCCGAAAGGAGCGGGGGCAGTTGGTGCATGCCAGGATGCATGCCGCCTACCGTTCGCGTCAGCCTCGCTCGGATGGATCACAACACCGAGGGTAGGGAACAAACTTCTTTCTTTGACAAACAAATACATGCAGCAGATGCGGTCGAGATGATGCGTCGCGTCCACTTCCACCGCCACCAGTAGTAGATAGGCGCATGCGCTCACGCCAAGCGGATGCTGCGCAGAGTCAGCACAAGTATGCACACGCCTCCCTTCCCTTCACATTCGTTCTCCGTTTTGACACTATGACAGTGTGAAAAAACATCTTATATTTTAATACAGAGGGAGTACAACATGCTAAGTTCATATAGTAGTATAATTCTGTATTGATAAGAAAAAGGAAGAAGAAATATGCCCTAGAGTTGAAGAAAGGAGCCACTGAGCCCAACCAATTAATAAGATAGGCGTATGATTGTAATGTGGCCACATCCCAGAAGCTATCTAAATGCCAACCTAAATTGATTGATTGACCCAGCTTCTAATGAGCCAAACATGGAGTGGTTCATTTCACCCTGCAGATCCTCGTGCTCAGTCTCATTGACACGGAATAAAATCGTCGTTCTTGGAGTATTATTGGGCTAGAATAATCTCCCTTGGATACATACGGCTTTATCCGGTGACATGGTACAGATAAAGAAAGATCATGGAGACATGCAAGCAAAGAAATTGGATGGACAGAGGGACAGGCACCTGATCCTCGATGCATACATATGCCAGATTGCGAAATCTAAACCAACCACATAACACATGGCTAGGCTACGCCAGCATGGATGGACCCCTAGGCCTCCACGTATATATCGATGCATTGCACACGCACATTACTTTCTTCAGATGAGACAAGTACTCCCTCCGTCCAAAAATTCTTGTCTTAGATTCATCTAAATACGGATGTATCAAGTCACGTTTTAGTATTAGATACAACCGCATCTAGACAAATCTAAGACAAGAATTTTGGGACGGAGGGAGTATAAAAATGACCTGCTACTAGAGTAGTAGAGGCCATGATGCGCGAGTAGGAAGAAACGGGACTCCAGCATGATGCTGATAGATAGATCGTCCAAATGTTTGTCCAGAGCGATGGAGATGGCCGAGCAGGCTCTGGTGTTCAAATCAGGATTCATTTCTTTGCTTACTAAGCGCCGATTTGTTCACTCAAGTTTGAAAGAGATTGTTTCACGATGTAAATGGGGTGCTTTGTCGGACTCCTAATGGATAGACACCAGGCAGATCATGATGGAAACAGGGGTGCTGGTATTGACTGGCCACTCTAATTGTGACGTTCGACCAGACGAGCAAAGAGACATTGAACGACACAATTCAGAGAACCTTCTCAATGCCAGCCAGGTTCATGAAAGTTTGAAAACCAACTCTATCCAAGAGTAGAAAAAGGGAATATCCACCCACTGTAAAAGCTAAGAACCAATCGAGATAGACATTCATCGGAAAACAAGAGGCCGATAATGTTATCGAACCAATAAACTGCAAGAAACTGGAACTCTACCTAATTCGGCAAATAAAATACTCCCTCCGACCCGAAATAAGTGACTCAACTTTGTACTCCATCCGTCCGGAAATACTTGTCGGAGAAATGCATAAAAATTGATGTATCTAGAACTAAAATACGTCTAGATGCATTCATTCCTCCGACAAGTATTTCCGGACGGAGGGAGTACTAGCTCTGTACTCCCTTCGTCCAAAAATACTTGTCATCAAAATGAATGAAAAGAGACGTATGTAGAACTAAAATATGTCTAGATACACCCTTGTTTATTTTTTTTATGACAAGTATTTTCGGACGGAGGGAGTACTAAAGTTAGTACAAAGTTGAGTCACTTATTTTAGGACGGACGGGAGGGAGTAGTACTGTAGTAAGATTTACGTCGAAATCCAGTGGTAACTATAAGAATCAAAGTGAAAGACAAGTAAAGATAATGGTAGCTTCCTAAAGTCAAGGCAGGGGTCCGGAGAAAAAGACAACAAAATCATACAAGCAAAGCAAGCCAGTTCCTGAAGCAGTGATAACTCATGGATTTGTGGAAGTTTCCAACTTTA
>NC_041393.1:610930068-610959806 GCF_002162155.2 Triticum dicoccoides | reverse complement strand
CACACACACACACAAGTTGTTAATGCTACTCAGGTACAGGGACAGGGACAGGCAAGCAAAGACTGGTGTACAAGAAAGACTCATCAACCGGAAACTCAGATGGGTCAAAGAAAGCATGTGCTGTTGGTGGCCAATAATAGAGCCAAAATGTATTAATAAGAGAGGCCAATGCAAAGGCTCAGATCGTTTGGAGAGAAATCCTTACCAGGAGAAGAGAAACAAACAGGGTCAGAAAAGGGTGGGCCATCCATTGTATTTGCTTGACTTTTTCTGGGTAAGCCATCCAAATCTAGCTCTCAGTGCATCTGACCAGGCTCATGACCACCATCCAAATCATGCATCTCAATTACCCCCTCTGTAAAGTAATATAAAAAGATCTTATTACTTTACAGAGGTAGTACATAATTGTTTTTTGGAGTTGTGGTTATATTAACCTAAGCCAGTTATTATGGTTCCATGATATTTACTCTATATACTATGACAAGAATGGCACAACCTAAAATGTTGCAAAGGGAGGACTAACAACAGTAGACAGCAAAAACAAAGAAAAGAAGTGCTAGGTTTGGAAGTAAAACCTCCAGATTGACTAATAATTATTGTAATTCACTTGCCTTGACCTCAAATTCTTCTCCGGTAGACAGTACCTTCACACGAACCATGCCTCTCTCCCACTCAGATTTCCCAACCAAAACCAGCCTGCTAGCACTTGTCCTCTCTGCATGTTTAAACACCCATTTCAGAGTTCAGACGCTTGTCTTGTACAAGGTCTACGGATCTGCCATTCTTCCGCAGAGAGGACGCAACACAGGATGCTGGTCCCTGAAGCTCATCATCCAACGGGAAGACAATGTCGTCTATTTGTCGTGACAGATGAGGCAGAAGACTTCTCCTTCAGCAGTTCGACAATGACAGCGCCCCCAAACCCGAACCCCCACAGGCTGGTACTCCCTCTTTAAAGAAATATAAGAGCGTTTAGATCACTAAAGTAGTGATGTAAACGCTCTTATATTTCTTTATGGAGGGAGTACATCTTAGCTTCCAAATGTTGAAAGCAGGCTGAAAACAGGACCGCATAAAAAGAACGTGAGGCAGAAAGAAAGATAGGGAGGGACAAAACGCATGGCAACAGACTGCTGCAAATAGCTCCGAGAAACATTTGCTGGCAGAAAGATGCAGGAGAGAGGACAGCAGGTGTGGCTTTCGTCGACCAGTACGGGACAAGGGAGGCAATGCAGCTTGCACAAGTCATTGTACATGGGTTGGCAAAATGGAACGTCGTTAGGCGCCCAAAATGACAAGTGCTGTTTCAGATTTAACAAAAAGTTGGCGTGGAGTATTGCACTATGCTCGTCCCCCCTGTGACAGTGCAAGTAGATAGCACGCACGCACTCCATGTTACATCACCGGGAATGAGCTTTGTCTAGCTAGCATCTCCCATAAAGTCCCATCATCGATCCATGGGTGGATGGTACTCCCTCGGTATCAAAATACAAGACGTTTTTTTCACACTATGACAGTGTAAAAAAAACATCTTATATTTTGATACAAAGGGAGTACAACATGCTAAGTTCATAGTATAATTCTGTATTGATAAGGAAAAGGAAGAAGCAATATGCTCTAGAGTTGAAGAAAGGAGCCACTGAGCCCAACCAATAAGATAGGCGTATGATGATTGTAACGTGGCCACAGCCCAGAAGCTATCTAAATGCCTACCTAAATTGATTGACCCGGACGGCTTGTGATGAGCTAAACGTGGAGTGGTTCATTCCCCCCTCCAGATGCTCATGCTCAGTCTCATTGACATGGAATAAAATCATCGTGTCTGGAGTCGGGAGTATTATTGGGCTAGAATAATCTCCCTTAGATACATACTCCCTCCGTTCCTAAATATAAGTCTTTCTAGAGATTCCACTACAAACTACATACGGATGTATATAGACTCATTTTAGAGTGTAGATTCACTCATTTTGATCCGTATGTAATCCATAGTATAATCTCTAGAAAGACTTATATTTAGGAACGGAGGGAGTACGTCTTTATCTGGTGACATGGTACAGATAAAGAAAGATCATGGAGACATGCAACCAAAGAAAGTGGATTCACAGAGGGACAGGCACCTGACCCTCGATGCATACATGCCAAGATTGCGAAATCTGAACCAACCAAATAGCACATGGCTGGGCTACTCCACCATGGATGGACCCCTAGGCCTCCACGTATATATCAATGCATTGCACACACACATTACTTTCTTCAGATGAGACAAGTATAAAAATGAACTGCTACTAGAGTAGTATAGGCTATGATGCACGAGTAGGAAGAAACGAGACTCCAGCAGCATGATGCTGATAGATAGATCGTCCAAATGTCTGTCCAGAGCAATGGAGATGGCCGAGCTGGTTCTGGTGTTCAAATCAGGATTCTTTTCTTTGCTTGCTAAGCGCCGATTTGTTCATCCAAGCAATTGAAAGAGATTGTTTTCACAACATAAATGGGGTGCTTTGTCGGGCTCCTAATGGATAGACACCACACCAGGCAGAAGATGATGGAAACAGGGGTGGTATTGATTGGACACCCTAATTGTGACATTCGACCAGCAAAGAGACATTGAAAAACACAATTCAGAGAACCTTCTCAATGCAAGCCAAGTTTGAAAACCTACTATACCTAAGAGTAGAAAAGGGAATATGCACTCACTGTAAAGGTAAGAATCAATAGAGACATTCATTCATCAGAAACCATCAAGAGGCCAATAATGTAACTGAACCAATAAGCTGCAAGAAACTGGAACTCTACCTAATTCGGCAAATAAAATAGTAGTAAGATTTAGGTCGAAATCCAGTGGTAACTATGAGAATCAAAGTGAAAGACAGGTAAAGATAATGGTAGCTTCCTAAAGTCAAGGCAGGGTCCGGAGAAAAAGACTGCAAAACCATACAAGCAAAGCAAGCCAGTTCCTGAAGCAGTGATAACTCATGGATTTGTAGAAGTTTCCAACTTTAAAAAGGCAGGCCCTAGCCACACACACAAGTTTTCTATGGAGCGGGCAATGCTACTCAGGTACAGGGACAGGCAATCAAAGGCCCGTGTACAAGAAAGACGCATCAACTGGAAACCCAGATGGGTCAACAGAGGCTGAAGGTGACCTAAGCCAATGGCAAACAAAGCATGTGCTGTTGGTGGCCAATAATAGAGCCAAAAAGTGAGAAGTTCAGAGTGCAAGTTGTGGAAATAACATGGTTTGGAAGGCTACTGCGGAGGGAGAGAGAAATGCTTACCAGGAGAAGAAAAACAAACAAGATCAGAAAAGGGTGGGCCTCCAGTCTCCATCCTAGGCTATCAGCCATCCAAATCTAGTTCTCAGTGCATCTGACCAGGCTCGTGACCACCATCATAGGTTAGTGTCTGCAGAATCTGGTCCCAATCACTGCTCCTGTTCATGCTCTTAACTTTCAGGGGTTATAATTGAGCAGCAGCAGCAGCCAGTTAGTTGGCCACATCTCACCTGGCTCCATGTGTCCACACCATGCATAATTTTGTCGGTCCTTCTTTACCTAGCATATGTTCATCTGATTGGATCCCACTGAGAGCTATGTTTAGCGTTGCAGTTAACATATGCATCTCCCACTAAGACATCATTCTATGTTGACAACCACTTCAATGCAGGAGTATGAAAGGGATTGAAACCTGCCCATGAATAGCCTGTTGCAGGTATTGTAATGATTGGCATAACAAACTGATACAGCTTTGCATGCCTAGAATCAAGGTCCAAGATCAACAGTAAGCCATGTTACCCCGATTTCGTCGGTCATTATTCAGGGCCAACATAATCACGTAACCTACAGGCTTTCAGAGCATGACATTCCACAGCCCTTAATCAATCCATCAAAGCACTCCATTATACTCCCCCCGGTCCTTTTTAGTATGCATATAAGTTTTGTCTGAAATCAAAGTATCTCTGCTTTGACCAAGCTTATAGAAAAAAGTATCAACATTCACAATGACAAATCAATATTCAATATGAAATGTAGTTTCATATTATATATATTTGGTATTGTAGATGTTGATATTTCTTAATATAAATTTGGTCAAACTTTGCAAAGTTTGACTTGTCACAAATCCAAATTACACAAAAACAATATCAGTACCAGACTTGCTACAGAATAATCTGTCAACATCAACCAAACTCATGCTACAAAGCCTGACTGGCTCTTATTGCTGGATTGCAATATTTGTACTGAGATATTAACAAAAGAAAAAATAAATCATGTCAGCTTGTTGCATACCTATTCCTGCTGGATAAAGATCCTGTAGTGATCAGTAGGCCATCTTCGTTTAGTTGACCCTTTGTGAGTTCCATCCGCTGAACAATTGCCACTGTAGATTACAAAGATAAGTGGGGTCAGGACTATAGCCCATGCGCATTAGTCTTGCTTAACAGAAATGGGCTGCTACGCCTCCACGTATATATCAATGCATTGCACACACACATTACTTTCTTCAGAAGAGACAAGTATAAAAATGACCTGCTACTAGAGTAGTAGAGGCCATGATGCGCGAGTTGGAAGAAACGGGACTCCAGCATGATGCTGATAGATAGATCGTCCAAATGTTTGTCCAGAGCGATGGAGATGGCCGAGCAGGCTCTGGTGTTCAAATCAGGATTCATTTCTTTGCTTGCTAAGCGCCGATTTGTTCATTCAAGTTTGAAAGAGATTGTTTCACGATGTAAATGGAGTGCTTTGTCGGACACCTAATGGATAGACACCAGGCAGATCATGATGGAAACAGGGGTGGTGGTATTGACTGGCCACTCTAATTGTGACGTTCGACCAGACGAGCAAAGAGATAACACGGACGCTGAAATAGTTGGCCTAAGATACCACGTTGATCTATCGACAATGCTAGTGGCCAGTAATTTTGCACAATACTCTAAAAACAGAACAGACGCTGAAAACAGGACCGTCCGCATAAAAAGAACGTGAGGCGGAAAGATGGAGAGGGGCCAAACGCATGGCAACAAACCGTGAATAGCTCCGAGAAACATTTGATGGCAGAAAGATGCAGGAGACAGAGAGCAGCAGCAGGTGTGGCTTTCGTCGACCAGCAGAGGACAAGGGAGGCAATACAGCTTGCACAAGTCACTGTACATGGGTTGGCAAATGGAGACGGCATTATCAGGCGCCCAAACAGACAAGTGCTGTTTCAGATTTAACAAAAAGTTGGCATGGAGTATTGTACTATGCTCGTCCCCTGTGACAGTGCAAGTAGATGGCACACACGCACTCCATGTTATATCACCAGGAATGAGCTTTGTTTAGCTAGCATCTCCCGTCAAGTCCCATCATCGATCCATGGCTGGATGGTACCCCCTCCATATCGAAATATAAGACCCTTTTTTGACAATATGACAGTGTGAAAAAACATCTTATATTTTAATACAGAGGGAGTACAACATACTAAGTTCATACAGTAGTATAATTCTGTATTGATAAGAAAAAGGAAGAAGAAATATGCCCTAGAGTTGAAGAAAGGAGCCACTGAGCCCAACCAATAAGATAGGCGTATGATTGTAATGTGGCCACATCCCAGAAGCTATCTAAATGCCAACCTAAATTGATTGATTGACCCGGCTTCGATGAGCTAAACGTGGAGTGGTTCATTTCCCCCTCCAGATGCTCGATCGTGCTCAGTCTCATTGACACGGAATAAAATCGTCATTTCTAGGGTATTATTGGGCTAGAATAATCTCCCTTGGATACATACGTCTTTATCTGGTGACATGGTACAGATAAAGAAAGATCATGGAGACATGCAACCAAAGAAATTGGATGGACAGAGGGACAGGCACCTGACCCTCGATGCATACATGCCAAGATTGTGAAATCTGAACCAACCGAATAACACATGGCTAGGCTACGCCACCATGGATGGACCCCTATGCCTCCACGTATATATCAATGCATTGCACACACACATTACTTTCATCAGATGAGACAAGTATAAAAATGACTTGCTACTAGAGTAGTAGAGGCTGTGATGCGCGAGTTGGAAGAAACGGGACTCCAGCATGAAGCTGATAGATAGATCGTCCAAATGTTTGTCCAGAGCGACGGAGACGGCCGAGCGGGCTCTGGTGTTCAAATCAGGATTCATTTCTTTGCTTGCTAAGCGCCGATTTGTTCATTCAAGTTCGAAAGAGATTGTTTCACGATGTAAATGGGGTGCTTTGTCGGACTCCTAATGGATAGACACCAGGCAGATGATGATGATGGAAACATGGGTGGTGGTATTGACTGGCCACTCTAATTGTGACGTTCGACCAGACGCGCAAAGAGACATCGAACAACACAATTCAGAGAACCTTCTCAATGCAAGCAAGAATCAACAGAGACATTCATCAGAAATCAAGCTGCAAAAAACTGGAACTCTTTATCTTAACTAATTCGGCAGATAAAAAAAGATTTAGGTCGAAATCTAGCGGTAACCAGTATGAGAATCAAAGCACAAGTAAAGATAGTGGAAGCTTCCTGAAGTCAAGGTAGGGTCCGAAAAAAAAAAGATAGCAAAACCATACAGGCAAAGCAAGCCAGTTCCTAAAGCAGTGCACTTAAAAAATGGCAGGCCCTACCCACACACACAAGTTGTTTATGGAGCAGGCAATGCTACTCAGGGACAGGGACAGGCAAGCAAAGACTGGTGTACAAGAAAGATGCATCAACCGGAAACCCAGATGGGTCAATAGAGGCTGAAGGGTGACCCAAGCTAAGGGCAAAGAAAGCATGTACTGTTGGTGGCCCATAATAATAGAGCCAAAAGGTATTAAGAGAGGCTAATGCAAAGGTTCAGATGGTTTAGAAGGCTACCGCAGAGGGAGAGAGAAATGCTTACCGGGAGAAGAAAAACAAACAGGATCAGGAAAGGGCGGGCCATCCGTTGTATTTGCTTGACTTTTTCTGGGTAAGCCATCCAAATCTAGCTCTCAGTACATCTGACCAGACTCATGACCACCATCACAGGTTAGTGTCTGCAGAATCTGGTCCCAATCCTGCTCCTGTTCATGCTCTTAACTTTCAGGGGTCATAATTGAGCAGCAGCAGCCAGTTAGTTGGCCTCATCTCACCTGGCTACATGTGTCCACACCATGCATAATTTTGTCGGTCCCTATTTACAGGAATATGAGGTTATAATTGAGCATATGTTCATCTGATTGGATCCACTGAGAGCTATGTTTAGCATTGCAGTTAACATATGCATCTCCCACTAAGACATCATTCTATGTTGACAAGCACTTCAATGCAGGAATATGAGGACATACTCAAGATAGTCTGAAAGGGATTTAAACCTGCCCATGAATAGCCTGTTGCAGGTATTGTAATGATTGGCATAACAAACTGATACAGCTTTGCATGCCTAGAATCAAGGTCCAAGATCAACAGTAAGCCATGTTTCCCCGATTTCACCGGTCATTATTCAGGGCCAACACAATCACGTAACCTACAGGCTTTCAGAAGATGACATTGCACAGCCCTTCAATCCATCAAATCACTCCATTGTACTCCCTCCGGTCCTTTTTAGTCTGCATATAAGTTCTGTCCAAAGTCAAATTATCTCTACTTTGACCAAACTTATACAAAAAAGTATCAACGTTCACAATTTTTGTATCATGCCATACTTTGACCAAACTTCTTTGTCATCTTTGTATCATGCCATCTTTGCTTAGTTGACCCTTTGTGAGTTCCATCCGCTGAACAATTGCCACTGTAGATTACAAAGATGAGTGGGGTGAGGACTATAGCCCATGCGAATTAGTCTTGCTTGACAGAAATGGGGCAACCTGCAGCAAAGAAGTGTGGTGACTGTCAAAACACACAGACATAGGGTGTAATCATGAGCTATCACAGTATAAACCTTAGCAAGACTTTTATTTTCTTCTGAAGCAAGAAAATAGGGCTGATATTCCTTCTTCCTTTTAGTGTCCTGATGGGCACACAATGAATGTGGTGATGCAACATGAGTAGTTGAATGTCGAACCAAAACTTGTGTGTACATGTTACAACCATCTATATCTAAGATGACTCACAATTGTTCTGAAAACATAATAAACATGTGAGTAAAAACTGCAGTATTTCATATTACTGAGATAAAAAATCAAGAGAGCTATCCAAATAACGATTATGCTTATAAAGTTAATGCTAAAACAAATAATATAGGAAGACATCAAGTTACTACAAATGTCAGTGAGTTATGTTGTCCTCATGTCACCAAAATGAAGGATACTATCTACCAGCAGCTAGCCTATGACTCCGGATGTCTATCATAATATTTGTGCCAATTCAAAACCAATCAATTAGATCTTAAGTTAGTGAAATATTGAAGATCTGCAGTTACATGTGAAGCCATTTCTGATCCTTAGGCATCTCAAACAACCTCTAGGGATATCCTGCTTCTTATTCAGAAAATAGGCCACCTAAATACATAAATAAGTGGTCCGATACCATCAAAGTCCAATGCAGATAACTTGAAGTCACTAGTGACATGAGCATGAGGACACAACCGCATACAGTGAACATAAATAAGCATTGTCAAGAAATTCAGAAATTAGCAGAACAATCAATGTGCTAGAGACAGCATCTGGAGCATTTACAGGTGCTTTCTGCATGTTAAGGGATACAGAAACAACAAAATAAGTACTGACGAGATGCAGCTTGTTATTGTACTAAAACTGTTACCAATACTGGTAATGCATTTAAAACATCCAACCAACCAAGAGCGTCTAGTGGTATGCTTGTGTGAGTAACACATTTATGTTGTAGAACTCTCTAAAGAAGTTACAGAACAGTAACAAATATCCTGCTGCAAGCAGAGTCACATGAGACTGGGTGAACAATAGAGTTTCAGATAAATGAGTGCCTGACTATTGTTTATGAGCCAAAGGTAGAGATCCATCCAATTAGGAGAAGCAAACTCAACATTACATATCTTAGTACAAAGCGGAACTGATACTGTATCTTCTTTTTGGCATTATAAGCTGCAGAACTGGAGTTAGACGCTAATTGGTTTGATGCCAACATTTGGTAAATCAAAAGTTATCAAAATTTGGCAAGTTTTTGTGAGCTTGGCAAGAAACAAACCAATCAGTAGCCAACATTTGGCATTTGCCAAACCTTGGCATGCCAAATTTTGGTATCAAACCAATCATGCTCTTAATCCTCTCAAATCCCTCAACCCCTACATTCCAACTGAATTTGTGACCTCCATAAAAACATTTATGTCTCATCAGCTGAGCTGCAACTTGATTCCTGGGGTGCTTCATATTTAAAGATGTGATGTTGGTGTTTACAGTTTTATCTTTAACAGCTAATAAGGTGCAAGACACATCCATTGTACAGAGGAATTACGTAGTTTGTTGTGTGCAAGTAGGCTCATGTGAACATCAAGCAATCAACTAAGAAGATGCAGCAGCCAGATGCACCATGGTTTCCCTTCTCATGTAAATCAATAACACTCGAGCTATACTGCCAGTGGAGTATTTAAGTCGGAGCATGATCGGCCAATTAAAGATGAAAACTGATCATGGAATTTCAGAAGAGGACACTTCTCAATGAGCTTAGTATCATCGTAGGCCTCCTTGAGGAAGACGGTACTTCTTGCTCCCTTGTTAGTGATGTAGAAGATACCATGATTTTTTACTAAGCAAAGAAGTAGCTTGCATGGCAGCCTGTACTCATTATGGAAGACTTCTAGCTTATCAGATGTCAGTCGTTTCTGCATTGTCAAGCTTAAGATCTCATGTAGAACAGCAACAGATCGCTTTCGAGCCTGTGGAGTTGCAGGCTCCACTCTCCTAGCATTCAAATAAGGTGAAGGAAATGCCATCTTCTGCCACCTGACAACCTCCTCAAGGTACTTGCGGTTGGGCCTAAATCCTGCTGGATACTTTAACTTGAAAGCAAAAGGACCCAGTATATTCCCATCTTTAGGAACCCCTCTATAGTCCATTTGGAAACCATCGAATTCAATTTTTCTTCTCGTGCTGTGACTGCTAGTGAACAATCCCAACTCTCCAAACACAGATGGTCCAAGCCTCTCACACCACGGATTGAAAAAAAATCAGGGTAACTAGGAATCAACTTGTCCTTGAAGTTTTTTGGTAAACCCAATTCAGGTTGGATGAGCTCAATCTTCTCTAAAGGAATTTGGCAGTCTATCGACATCATTAACAGCTTCCTCAGATTTCTTACCAAGATAGGTTCCATTAGCTCCTGTGCCAGGATCTCTTCACCAGAAATATTTCTTGCCTTCTCAGTAAGCGTGACAGCAATGGGCTCACGCGATGTACTTCCACCAGAGACATGGAAGATATTGGGATGGCGCTCGATAAGTGAAACAAAGTTCCATTTTTGGACAAAGCCAACCTCCTTTTCAAGGTCACGTACAAGTAGTGATCCTTTCTTTTGGGCCAAGATGAGCTCACAGAGACGAAGGAGGAGAGCGGGCTTCTTTTGGAGATCCATGGCCTTGTCGAGGCCAGGCTCACGGTGATAAAGCTTCTTCTTTGGCCGGCGTCCATGACCAGCAGAAAATGAGGACATTTCCTTGAGTTGTATCAAGGAAAGAGATCTGGGAATGTAAGATAAATGTTCTGCCAATCTTCTTCTCATCAAATTTTAGGTCTTAAATGCAAGTCCGGGCAGGCACCGCAGATCCCAAGTGATCAAGAGCGCAGAATAAAGAAGCAGAAAGTTGTACTTCAAGTTCTGCAAAACAAAAAGGGACAGAATGTTCAAGCCATTTTAAACAACATAAGCTTTGCAACTAAAGAATCAAATTCATAATACCAAGAGCCTGTGTCTCAGGTCCCAACAATTCCCATTTCAGAACAACAACTCATCGCAGCAGAAGCCCAGCCAAGAGCAAGTTACAGGGTGTGCCACCTCCAATTTTTTTTACTGACATCACACGCATAATACAAAATTGACCGAAAGAGCCATATAAATAGCTTAGTCAAGTCTCACAATTAGAGTTTACTAAATACTCCCTCCGAAAAGAAATATAAGAGCGCTTAGATCACTAGAGGAAGTATGTATGAAATTTGCAAATGTAACAACACAATTGGTTGGCAAGATGAAAAAGCCTTACAAGAATAAAAGATAACATGGGTACAAAATTTCAACATTAAACTACTTTCCGCTTTTGCATTGCCCTAAAAGCATCAACTACTCATACATCATCTTCACTTGCTCTCAAGAATATAGTTCGCTCAATAAGTGTCACCAAGCGATAGTTCATGAGTTGATCACCTATACCATTTATCGATTTATCCTTCACTAGACTCACTGCAGAAAATACTCTACTACTCCGTAGCTCTGAAGACTGAATTGAAGTAGTACTGAACTTGGCACTGTAGGAGTGTACTTGTAATTTCTACAATCACACTAGTTAGTACCTCGAGCAGTTGAGCTCGATGCGGCGTTTACCTGTCGCGTTCCGGACAACAGGACGTCACCGGCTGGAGCTCGCCGGCGGCAGTGGACAAGACGAACAGACTGCTCGTGCTCGGAGGTCGAGTTTGGAGTCGGCCGCGGGCCGCGGCCGTGAGAGAGTGAGGACGGCTTTATGGGGAACGAGGAGTGGGGAGCGAGGGTCACCGTAGCCGAGGAAGTCGTGGAGGAGGGAGGAGGGGGGCCGGCGCCGGGGCGGCCACGCCAATCGTGGAGCCGCCGGAGTGGAGTGAGGATGGCTCGATCTCGATGCGAACAGCCGAACAGAACAGCACGGGTAACGGGCTAGATCGAGAGCTCCTATACGACGCCTGCGGGCGACAAATTGACGACCCTTCGCACAGAGCGGGAACCAACTGGACCGGGCCATTTTGGACGCAGCGAAGGGGAAACCACTGAGGGTTTTTTTTTAGTGGGAAACCACTGAGCTATACCTCCCAACAACACTGCAGCATCTGGTTCACTGTAGCGGCCTGCCACTGTATGAGGGTTCACTGTAGTGAATTGGTGTTTTGGTCGCTTTTTATTTCATACTGTTATAAATAAACATTGAACATTTTTGTAATATACGTTGAATTTTTTAATATATGATGAACATTTTTATGGTGCATGCTGAACTTTTTTGTAATATATGATGAACATTTTTGAAATATAGTGAACTTTTTTTTATATACACTACCAATTTTTGAATGTGCACTGAACATTTTTGGAATATCTGTTGAACATTTTCTTAATATATGATGAACATCTTTACAATGCACGGTGAACTATTTTGTACTCCCTCCATCCCAATAGTGTAAAGTTGAGTCACTTATTTTGGGACGGAGGGAGTAATATACAATGAACATTATTTTAATATACAATGAACATTTTTGCAATACACTATGCAATTTTCTCTATAATACACAAGAAAGAGAAGAACTGAAAAAATAAAATAAAATAAAATAGAAAAAAGCAAAAAAGAAAATGAAATGAATAAACAAAAACCAAAAGGAAAAAAGGAAACAAAACAGCAAAAACGAAAAAACAGAATCATGTGTCGCTACAAGGTTGAGGCTTTCTTCGTCTTGAAGAGCCGTGAACACAATAGGTGCGTCAAGGCCGGCGTCCGCAACATCTGTTTCGGGGCCCAGGGCACCAACGATTTAATGTGGCCTATCTACGCCTTGGGATTCAGCCCATCCAACGAGGAGCGCAGGCTCTTCATGATCTCCTCATCAACAGCGACCCAAGAAGAAACCTATGTAGACGTGTACACCTTAGAAGACAAGGATGGGTGGCATGGACTCCCCTACCTCTCCCGACATTGCCTAGCGGAGAATGGCTGGCAACCGGTGCTCGTCAACGGCAAGTCATTCATGCATAGTGCATGGACGTTACGGGGCATGACATCCAAAGCCGATTGAAGTCATGGATTGGATCCGATTGAGTGACTTGGATACAATCCAACTGGACGACTCGAAAGGATTCTCATGAGAAGATCCATATTGTTTCATAGCTAATATGATTGTTTGTGATTGTTAATGCTTATTTTACTTCTATGCATGTTGGTGGTAGTAGTATGATCCCTCATATGATGTCAATTAAATTTTGCCTCCCCAAATGTTGCAACATCACAAGTCAAGTGTATCTAGTGGTTGGCCTATAAAATTATGGCGCCATTGGGTCTAGTTAAATTGATGGGTTCATGTCTACAATTATATGCAGGGCATTGGTTAAGTTGATGGGGCTATCGAAACATGTTCGGGCCTAGGGGCAAAGGAAGCCAGAGCCGGGACATGTCATGTTGTCCGATGAACATGAGTCACATGAAATTCGATTAGCAAGTGTTTCTTACCATTTGGTCTAGTCTGCTAGCAGTGATTTTGCAGCTCACTAGGCGGCTTGCTCAACTCAGATCTTGAACCATTGTCAACTAGAGGAATCTTTATCTTAGGGAGAGTATTTCATGATTAAATTATTTAATGGGAATTACTTTTTGATGAATATAAGTCTTAGTGTTTTTACATATTTCTATTGTAGATCAATGGCACCATCTGCTCAAGTTTTCAGATTTGCATTGTGTTCTATTCTTAAGAAATATAAACTTAATGGAATAAACTTCACAACTTGGTACATAAATCAAAGAATTGTTCTCAGGCATGATAAAAGGGGCATGTTCCAGGGTATCCACTTCCAGATGAACCGACTGCAAGTGCTAATGCTACTTCCTGGAACGCTTACAAGAAACTCCTTGACGATTCGACTGAAGTCAGTTGTCTCATGCTTGCCTATATGGAGCCAGACATGCAACAACAATGTGAGAATATAGAGGCTTTCGATATGATCAAGATTCTCAAGTGCATGTTTCAATCTCATGCAAGGACTGGGAGATTTAATGTCTAGAGGACCTTACTAGAGTGTAACTAAAGGACAGTGATCCACTAAGTCCACATGTAATCATTTGGCAAACAAAACCACATGTTAGGCTTCCCTTTAGGCCAACAATGGACACAAATACAATTCTGGCTTCACTTTCAGCTAGCTATGGCTTGTTCATATTAAAGTACCATATGAACAACATGCATAAGAAGCTCACTGAGTTGCATGGGATACTTAAGATGATAGAGCGGGACATTAAGAAGGCTAAGGCAAAGGGCAAGGATTAGGATATGATCCCTTGAACCATTGTGCCTAAGTTAGGGTCGGATTCGAAGACCACATACTTTTATAGCAAGGAGGTCGGTCATTGGAAGAGTAATTGCAGGAACTTTCTTGCCGAGAGGGGCACGAAGGTGGAAGTGTGACTTCTACCAACGATACACTTGTTGCATTTACCTTACTGACTCAGCTAGTAGCCATGGAGCATGCCAACTACGAGGTGTGTCCCAACCCCTTGGCCTAGTAGGAGGACGCAATGATTGCCACAACCATAGTCGGATCAGGGAGGGGGGTTGATTAAGATTTCCTCTCTCAAGATGGACTTGGAAGTATATCTTCATTTAACAATGGATTAGAAGTATCTAAGTTAGTTTAACATCGAGTTAGATCTATCTATGTATGTTAGTCTATGATATGTTCGTTTCGATTTAGAACTACTATGTTTGGTTTGTATTACAATTCGAAATCTAAATAATATTTGTGGAATTGTGTTTGAATCACTATGTTTGTGTATGAATGTTTCTTTTTGTGTGTTTGAATAATTTTATATGATGAAATGTACGAGTGCAGCGATTTGGTGCCCAGACTCATCCGAACATGGTAGACAATTGAACATAAAAAATTCACAAAAAATACTAGAAAAATTTGGAGTAGGATAGCACAATACAAAGAGAGATAGGATTTTTAGTTATAGGTAACTGAATTTTAGGCTAGCCGTGGGAGTAGAGAAAACAAAGATTCCTACCATCTTCTCTCTCTTATGCCTAAAACTTCTTTTAGGTCACCAAGTATACATATGTTGCTCCTTCATTTTATATACAAGGTCACTTCATTTTATTATGTCTAGTTTTGACCATTCATTTTACCAACAAAAATGTGAGTTTTATGCCACAAAAAGTATGTAATTGGATGCACATTTCATAAAACTTTTCAATGATATATTTTTAAAATTATAAGTCAAAGTTTGACATAAAAAATGAAGTGGTCTTCTATAGAAAAACGGAGGGAGTATTGGAGATTCTCTTAGGGGCTCAAAGAATTAAGAGGGAGACGAGGATCCACCTTCGTGTACCTGAGCCAAGTCGATGTGCAGCCTTCCTCCCACGGACATGTGAGAAAGCGATTCTCCGGTGTGGACATGGCGGTGGCAGATGGCAGTGGTGGGCGTTGTCACTCGCTAGGGAGAGGGAAGTGAAACCTATGGAATTAAGAGCCTTTTTTTTCCTCCACGGGCGGATTGTGCATTGTTCATTTTGTTTCCTTTTTAACTATCTACATGTAGATCAGCTAAGAATCATCAAGATTTGATTAGCAACAAATTTCAGATCAGTCAATAATATGCTTCCACCTAATCAGCTAGCACTTCCATGGGGAAAACTATTAGAGCTCGGTATTTTCAGAAAATAAAAACTTTTATTCGAAGTACTCGTTATCCTGATCACGGAATGGAAAAGACAAACGATAGATTAAATCAACTTCCAAACCGACACTCTAGGTGGCCAGATTGGCAACCAGCTCCTTGAGAAGATGGGGGCAGCTCCTCATCAGATGCTCAAAGCCATCACTAGCCGTGAGTGCTTTGAATTTGCCCAAAGGCGCGACGAACTCGAAGCATGCATCCTTGAGCGCCCCACAACAATGCTGCTCGGCCAGCACCAATATAGTTGCCACCGTGCTGGTGTCCAAGTGTCCGCGCAGCGTGTCCTCACACTTCGACTTCAGCTTCGCCAGATTATACCTGTCTGCCACCACGAGCAAATGCTGAGCCATCGGCATCACCTCTCCCGCGTCTATATGCGGCAATGAGTCGGTGTAGACGAAGTGGAGCATGGTCTTGAAAACTTTAGCTTCTATGCCGTCCAGCCGAACGCTAGCGTCCGTCCTCTCCTTCATAGGACCGAGGAGCTCCGCCTTGAAGACTGAAGAGCTAGCCGCCAGCACGCACCTGTGTGCGGGAAACGTCTCGTCCCCGACCTCGAACGTGACATCGGCCCCGTCACCAGTGGAGAGGAGCTGGCCAAAGCGTTGGTGCATGTCAGACGAGAGCGAAGGCGCTGGCACGACGGACTTCGGACGGGCTCCGTGTAGATGTCCATTGCCATGGTAATGACACACCTGAAAGTGAAGGTATCATCCTTTAGGTAAGCAGATTGGTCCAGTTCATTCTTCCTGATGAACTGGTGGAAACCACAATGTCCACTTTGCCTGGAGAAGGTCCATGAGTTGCTGGCTTTGGTGTAGGCTGGCACGGGGTTCCCATCCTGGTCCAGCAAACTGATCTGGACCTGCACGCTTATTGTGTTGATGACGTCGGCGGGTCGAGGCAGAGGTAGATAGCTATCCAGTCGGGGTAGCCGGAGTAGCCGTTGGGGTAGTACTGTAGACGCCAGACACGGCCTCCGATGACGAACTTCTCAGACGTCATGGAAATGCCGTGACCGAGCCCCTTGATCACGGAGTAGCCATCTATCTTGAGGTCATGAGAGGCGGAGACGGGCCCAGCCCGCGCGACAATGGCCGACGCGGTATGCGACGGCTGCTTGCCGCCGCTGGATGAGGACGAAGAAGAGTTGGCCATGGCAAACCCTAGCTGCGACTTGGGAGATGGTACGGAGAGATGAGATCGATCGCTCCGTCTTGGCAGATTGGATCATCGGAGGTTTAAGTAGGGAAAGAAATAAGAGCAAAAGCCGGCCGGATGGGAATGATTGATTGAGCACGCCCTGAGGGCTGATCAACCAACCCTAACCTGAGAGCCAGCCCAATGCACGCATCTACGGACGGCACGCCCCGAATGGGCCGACAGGCCCAGTAATAGGTTTATTAATTTCTCCACTCAGTTTTGTTTCTCTCGTTTTTGACTTTTCATTTTTCTGTTATTTTTTTACGTTTTTATACATTTTCATATTTTTTTTCCAGAAATGCATATTCCGAAAACAATTTATTAAGTTTAAAAAACTGTTTGTCCATGGTTAAAAAATGTTGATAGCTTTAAAACAATGTTTGTAACAAACAATTGTTCACGTGTTTCTACAAAAATGTACATGACTTTATAAAAAAAATTAAACAAGTATACCAAAATTTTCATAATTTTTTATAACAATCTTCTTATTGCATACGACAGATAAATCTTGTATGAAAAATAGTAGACACTAGAAAATACATTTTTTACAAAAAATATTTATCATGTATTTATATGATGTTAAATGTCTATAAAAAATGTTTCTGATGTATTGGGGCACCTAGGGCTGTTATGGCAAGTCATAGGGAAAATATCTGGCCACTTTGAAAATGTTCAAAAAAATCTGTAAAGAAAAACACATTCACACAACATCAATGTAGTTTGTCACAAAATTTCAAGTCAAAACTCGAAACATAAATCAAAAAATAGAAATGAAATATTCACCACTGAATAATACATATCATAGCTTGGGTTTTAGATTTGACCCATTTTCACACTAATGTCAAATTTGTCATTTTTGTATCTCAAAAAGTGTTTCAAATTTTGATACAAAATTTTGTAACATCGTACATTGATGTTATGTTAATATGCTAGATTTTATTTCTTAATTTTAAAGATATTATATGGCATTCGATGCACCGGTAGCACCACAAGTGCGGGTGCACCGGATACATTCCGGCAAGTCATATTCATTAGTGCATAGACGTAACACAACTCATTGGCCCTGCTTTCTTTTTAGCTCTTATAGCCTCACTCCTGGTTGTATACATGGACCACACCCATTCGATCGTCTCAAGGGCAACACCCCGTGTTTCCTATTTAGCTCTCATTTAAAGGAAGCTACCACATGCATTCTGGTTTAGTTTTTTTTAGTTCTTGTGTTGTGTTTTTTCAAACTTTTTGTTTCATTTTTCCGGATATTTTGTGTGTGTTTGTATTTTATTCTTTTCTTTGTTTTTCTATTTTTCAAATCATAACATTTTTAAATTTGTGAACTTCCTCAAAATCATGAACGTTTTTTCAAATCCATGAACATATTACAAATTCCTGAACATTTTCAGATAAGTGAACTTTTCTCATCTGTGTTTTCAAAGTCAACTTTTTTGACCACACGGTTTTTTCAAATTCAAAATCATGAAATTTTACCAAATTCATGAATTTTTTTAATTCACGGATTTTTTAAAATTCAGAATCATAAACTTTTTCATATCTGTCAACTTTTTTGAATTCATGAACTTATTCCTAATGGCCAAACTTTTTATCACTTCCATGAACCTTTTTGCAAAGTCAATGGTCAAACTAGTCAATGAGTCAAAGGTCAAGGGGGCAACTAGTCAATGGATTAATAGTTAAATAATCAAATGAAACAAAAAAATATGTAATGCGCGCAAAGCTTGTGGATCGTATTGGGTACAGGGGGCACACCCCTCGATCATATATTAGGCCGAGCCATAAGTCACATTTTGGAGGAAGCTCTCATGGTTTTGCGAAGCTTGTGGCAACATCCCAGCCAGTTTTGGAAAGCTTCTACAAGCTTCCAGGGCGTTTTTTTCTCTCTTTTTTTCTTTTTTCCTCACTAGTTTTTCCGAAACAGGTTTTGTTTAGTTTTCACCCTTTTATTTTTTCTTTTTCTTTTTTAGTTTTCTTTTCATACTTTGCAAAAATTTCAAATTTGTGAAACTTTTCCAGATTCTGTAAATTATTCAAATTCATTTTTGTCAATTTTTCAACAAATTCGTGAAGTCTTTTAAAATTTATAAACATTTTTCAAATGTCCAAACTTTCTACAAATTCGTGAGCTTTTATTCAAATCCCGCAAACTGTATCAAATATGTGAACTAGGAATCCATGAACACTTTTCAAATTTCCATTTTTTTTAAAAAATAAACTTTTTTAGATCCGTGAACTTTTTCTTTCAAAATCCATGAACCTTTTAAAAATTGAAATTTTTCATATTCATAATATTTTTTGAAATTTATGAAATTTCCGTAATCTATGTTTTTTTTCAATTTTCGTGTTTTTTTCATTCTTTGAACTTTTCAGGTTCATGTTTTTCAAAAGTCGATGCTTGATCAAGTGAAAGACTGAGATCTATGACCGAGCGACCAAGTTTCGTTGCCTTGTTGAGCCAGGACTAGGAGAGTGAGTGCGTTAGTGCTAGGTAGAGAACCGGCGCTGAGGGCACAGTATAGGAGGTCTCCTACGAAAGTCCCCAACGGGTGGCCAAATTTGGTGTTTTGACCCTTTCGTGAAAGTTAAGCCAAATTTGAACCTGGTTCAAAAAAAAATTCGGGATCTGACCCTTTTCCTACCACCAAGGTCGATGACAGTAGGGTATACCAGCCTACCACCAAGCCTCTGGCAATAAGCACCTTATCCACGTCAGTGCAGTGCTGCCCTACTGTCAAACAGGCTGGCGGTAGCCTGTGCAACCCTACCGCCGAGATGCCCGACGATAGGTGGGTACAAGCAATCTATTTGATACTTAGAAAATGTTTACGGTAGGGCGTGCGACCCTACCACCAAGGACCTCGAGGTAGGCAGTTATATCCTACCGTCATTGACCCCGGCGATAGGAAAAGGGTCAGAACTCGGAAAAAAAATCGAACCAGGGTCAAATCTGGCTTAACTTTCATAAAAGGGTCAAAACACCAAATTTGTCCCCAACGGGTCATGAGCACAAATGAACACGCCATGTGTTGGGGATATAACTATTTGTGTAAGCCGCCCAGGAGGGGCCGGGTTACGCAAAGAAGACTCACCAGAGAGAAGCCCAAGACCAAGCATGAAGATGGTGATTCAATAAAGGGCTTAAGGCCCACAGGCGACTTAAGGCCCGTTATAGTAAACCGCCATAATGGCATGACTTGTATCATAAGGTAGATTTAACTAGTCACCGAGCCGGACACTGTTTATAAGCCGGCCGGGACTCTGTAAGCCACAGGGCGTCAACCCGTGTATATAAGGGGACGACCTGCTGGTGGCTTAGGGCAAGAAACAACTCATCGGGAGCCGGGCATAGCGTATTTTGCTCCCTGGTCATCGAAACATCAATACCAACCCCAACTAGACGTAGGCCTTACCTTCACCGGAAGGGGCCGAACTAGTATAAACCATCTCGTGTCCTTTGTCCCGATTTAACCCCTTCAAGCTTCCTAGTTGCGATGGCTCCACAACTAAGACCTTTCACGAGGACATCTGACGTGACAAATCCACGACAGTTGGTGCCCACCATGGGGCCAGCGCACGGTGGATTTGAGTTCTTGAAGGGCAACTTCGAAGGGCTCAAGGGATACGTAGTGGGCCGGATGACCAAGAGTCATCGCGGCAAGATCTACATCGACGACGAAGGCTAGGGTCCTGACGCCGGCTCAATTGAGTACGGATACCGGGTCCCCTTCGGCGGAATCCACATCTTCATCGGCCGGATCGGTGAGCCGGGCCCTGAGACGGACAACTGCACCGACCTCGTCAAGACGGCTCAGCATGCGAGGAAGACCCGGACTCAACATGTTATGAAGCGTGCCTTCGTGGGCTGCATCCACGGAGAGGAACTTTCTGAAGGATCTGAAGCTACGGGTGAGATGGCCGTCCCCTCAGATGGTGATTCGTCCGCCGGCTCAACAGATTCATTGTACCAAGTGCAAGACGGTGTGCTCGGGGGGTGTTCCGATGGCATCAGTATTCCGGACCCCTGTGAGCCGCCAAGATGGGCAGGAGTCTTTATGGCCGGGACTCAGCCCGGCTCAAACTCTACAGCTGCTGCAGTAGTAATGTGTGGGTTAGGAGCAGCCGGGGCAGGCGGCCCCGTGCGCCCACCGGCTCAGGTGTTGATAGACCTCATGGACAAGCTTACGACCCTGTTAACCGCAACGGTTATTCCCCCAGATAAAGATGAGCATGACGCGGAGGTGGCACGAGTGCGTGAGGAAATAGCTCAGGCCAAGGAGGCCTTGGCAGCAGAGGACACTAGATTAGCTACAGAGCGGGCGGCTCTAGATGCCCGGGCACATTGGCTGCAGTCGGAAGCTTACCAGCTCACAATGAGCTTAAACGCATCCAATGAGGTGATGAGGAGGAGACATCAGAAAACCCAGTCCCGTTTACCTTCGAATTACGACCCTCGGGTTCTTTTTGCTACACCCGGAGCCGGCCCAAGCAACCCGCCAGAGGCCAATCAGCTTATGACAGTCGGAACAGGAGGGCCGACTCAGCCTCGGGAGATGGCACCGCCTCACTTGAGCATGGCACCGCCGCGTTATGTGCTGATTCCACCGAGTCACTTTTCCAACCCCATGGAGAACTTAATCGCAGCCTCAACACGTTTGGCGGCTCTCCCTATGGACGGTGATGACCCGGCGGCAGTGGAGACCCGGAGGGTCAGAGAACTTCTCCAGACGGCCTTAGCTCAGCAAGAGACCTATTCTTACAGCCGGGACAAAATTCATTCAACTCCCCCGCCTTGGTTAGCGCTGCCTGCCAGAACCGGAGCCCGAGTTACAACAGGCACATGGAGTCTGAAGCTTTGTCAAGCAACGCCCAACGCCGTAACCAGCCCGGTGGCTATAATCCAGTGCAAGACCGAATACGCCAGGAGAACGAGCGGGCGACTCAGCTAGCGGCTCAACAAACGTCACATTAAGATTTTCCAGAGTATCCGACGACTTCCGTTGAGGCGGGAGTAGCCACTAGAACCGGTGGTGTTCCTTGCCTGGTACCGGCTTTGCGTAATGTGCGGTTGCCCAAGGACTTCAAGGGACCTCGAAAGGTGCCGAATTACACGGCCGACTTACAGCCCGGAGCTTGGATCGAAAGTTATGAGATGGCTATGGAGTTATTAGAAGTCAGCGATGCGACGATGGCTAAGTACTTCACCATGTTGTTAGACGGAACAACCCGGTCTTGGTTGAAGGGTTTGCCGCCCAATTCCATTGGTTCATGGGTAGAACTGAAGGCCCGTTTCATCCAGAATTTCAAAGACACCTGTAAGCAGTCTATGTCAATTGTGGACTTGACAAATTGTAAACAGGAGGAGGGTGAATCTACGACTCATTGGGTACGCCGGGTCAAGGAGATAATACATTCATCTGACAAGATGGATGCCGGCTTTGCAGTCCTCATGTTGGAGAAGAATTGCCGTTTTGAGCCATTAAGGCAGAAACTGGGGCGCCTTAAGTGTGATTGCAATGATATGGGTACGCTGATGGCGGCTTTAGTCAAATATGCCAATTCTGATAGTACCAAGGATCCTGCGTCTGATGAGGAAAAGACCGGGAAGGGAAAGAAGAACGACAATGGAAAGGGTCAGCAGCATAACCCGATGAATCAAGAAGGCAATAAGCGTAAGGCGGATGGTAACCCGGAGTTTGTGGCCAATGCCAATGCGCAAGGTAACAATCATAGACGTAAGGGTAAGCCGCCTCGATCCAGCGGGTCAGGCCCATCTCTTGAACAGCTGCTCAATGAGCCCTGCCCGAGACACGGCACCAAGGAGCGGCCCCCCACCCATCTGTGGAAGGATTGCGCGATCATGAAGGCGTTTAAGAATTCCAACACCTATGATGGCCATAATGGGTCCGGTGGCAGTTCAGGGGCTGGCGGTTTTCATGGCCCGGGTGGCGGCTCAGGTTCCGGCTTTCAGGGACGTCAAGGAGGCTATAGTCAACAACAGTCTGGTCAAGGAGAGCAGCAGCAACAACAGTCGGGTTATCAAAGCAACCCGAAGCAGTTGAATGGTGGGCAGTACCACGTGTTTACCACTAGCTTATGCAAACGTGACCAGAAGGTTCATAAGAGGGCCGTGAATTCTGTCGAGCCGGCAGTTCCCCGTTATTTGAGGTGGTCAGAACAGCCCATTGTATGGAGCAGAGAAGATCACCCTCCACGAATCGATAATCCGGGTCAGTTGGCCTTGGTGGTGGCACCTCAGGTTGGTGGATATAATTTCACTAAGGTACTCATGGACGGGGGTAGTAGCATCAATATCCTCTATTATGAGACCTTTCGATGCATGGGGTTAACTGATAAAAATCTGAGGACGTCCAACACTGTTTTCCATGGAGTGGTCCCTGGTAAGTCGGCTTACCTAGTTGGCAAGATTGAGCTGGAGGTGGCCTTCGGAGACGAATATGACTCCAGAGCTGAGAAGTTGACGTTTGAGGTGGTCAAAATCAGGAGCCCATATCATGCCCTGTTCGGGCGACCGGCTTATGCTAAGTTCATGGCCCGGCCGTGTTATATTTATTAGCAGCTCAAGATGCCGGGTCACAAGGGCACCATCACTGTGCATGGAAGTCGGAAGGTGGCGTTGGAGTGTGAAGAAGGCGATGCGGCTTATGCTGAGTCAGCTTGTGCAGCGGAAGAGCTCAAATTTTATCAAGATAATGTTGACCCGGTGGATATGACCTCCCTGAAGAAACCAACTACAGAGCACGACCCGACGTTGAAGTTTAAATCGGCTGCCGAGACAAAGCTTGTTGATTTTACCCCGGGTGACCCCTTCTAAGCAGTTCAGCATCAGCAGCAATTTGGATCCCAAATAGGAAAGTGCGCTCATCGAGTTCATCCGCGAGAACCGGGACATCTTTGCATGGAAACCTTCTGACATGCCGGGTGTACCGAGGGAACTCGCTGAGCACACTCTCAATATTCATCCGAAGTATAAGCCGGTCAGGCAGTTTCTTCGACGTTTTAATGAAGAGAGACAGAAAGCTATTGGAGAGGAAGTCGCCCGGCTCTTAGCGGCCGGGTTTATTATTGAAGTTTTTCACCCGGAGTGGTTGGCTAACCCGGTGCTTGTCCTCAAGAAGAACGGCACTTGGCGGATGTGTGTGGACTACACTGATTTAAACAAGGCTTGTCCGGCTGATCCCTTTGCTCTCCCCCGTATTGATCAAATCATTGATGCTACGGCGGGTTGTGAACGTTTGAGTTTTTTGGATGCTTACTCTGGTTATCATCATATCAAAATGGCAGTTAAGGACCAGGAGAAGACGGCTTTCATCACTCCGTTTGGGGCCTTCTGTTATGTATCTATGCCGTTTGGACTCAAGAGTGCTCAGGCGACTTATCAACGATGTGTGCAGAACTGTCTACACGATCAAATCGGGCGTAATGTTCATGCTTATGTAGATGACATCGTGGTGTAGTCCAGAGAAAAGGAAACCTTAATATCCGATTTGAAAGAGACCTTTGATAATCTTCAGGTTTATAAAATGATGCTTAACCCGGCCAAGTGTGTATTTGGTGTACCAGCAGGCAAGCTTTTGGGTTTTCTGGTATCAAACAGAGGCATTGAAGCTAATCCGGGGAAGATCAAGGCAATTACCTCTCTGGCTAAACCGGCGTGCATCAATGATGTTCAGCAATTGGCGGGTCGTGTTGCCGCTTTAAGCCGGTTCATAAGTCGGTTAGGTGAGAAGTGTTAGAAATATGCCCTAGAGGTAATAATAAATTAGTTATTATTATTATATTTCCTTGTTCATGATAATCGTTTATTATCCATGCTATAATTGTATTGATAGGAAACTCAGATACATGTGTGGGTACATAGACAACACCATGTCCCTAGTAAGCCTCTAGTTGACTAGCTCGTTGATCAATAGATGGTTACGGTTTCCTGACCATGGACATTGGATGTCGTTGATAACGGGATCACATCATTAGGAGAATGATGTGATGGACAAGACCCAATCCTAAGCCTAGCACAAAGATCGTGTAGTTCATATGCTAAAGCTTTTCTAATGTCAAGTATCATTTTCTTAGACCATGAGATTGTGCACCTCCCGGATACCGTAGGAATGCTTTGGGTGTACCAAACGTCACAACATAACTGGGTGACTATAAAGGTGCACTACAGGTATCTCCGAAAGTGTCTGTTGGGTTGGCATGAATCGAGACTGGGATTTGTCACTCCGTGTGACGGAGAGGTATCTCTGGGCCCACTCGGTAGGACATCATCATAATGTGCACAATGTGACCAAGGGGTTGATCACGGGATGATGTGTTACGGAACGAGTAAAGAGACTTGCCGGTAACGAGATTGAACAAGGTATCGGGATACCGACGATCGAATCTCGGGCAAGTACTATACCGCTAGACAAAGGGAATTGTATACGGGATCGATTGAGTCCTTGACATTGTGGTTCATCCGATGAGATCATCGTGGAACATGTGGGAGCCAACATGGGTATCCATATCCTGCTGTTGGTTATTGGCCGGAGAACGTCTCGGTCATGTCTGCATGGTTCCCGAACCCGTAGGGTCTACACACGTAAGGTTCGATGACGCTAGGGTAATAAAGGAAGTTTGTATGTGGTTACCGAATGTTGTTTGGAGTCCCGGATGAGATCCCGGACGTCACGAGGAGTTCCAGAATGGTCCGGAGGTAAAGATTTATATATGGGAAGTCCTGTTTTGGTCACCGGAAAAGTTTCGGGTTTTATCGGTAACGTACCGGGACCACCGGGAGGGTCCCGGGGGTCCACCAAGTGGGGCCACCATCCCCGGAGGGCAGCATGGGCCAAGTGTGGGATGGGACCAGCCCCAGGTAGGCTGGTGCGCCCCCCACAAGGGCCCAATGCGCCTAGGATTTGGGGAAGGGGGCGCACCCACCTAATTTGGGGGGCAAGTTTCCCCTCTCCCCCCCTTGGCCGCCCCCCAGATGGGATCTTGGGCTGGCCGACGCCCCTAGGGTGGAACCCTAGGTGGGGGCGCAGCCCCCCCCCTCCCCCCTATATATAGTGGAGGCAAAGGGGCAGCCCAACAGACAAAGTTTCTTCTCTTGTTGGCGCAGCCCTACCTCTCTTTCTCCTCATATCTCGCGGTGCTTGGCGAAGCCCCGTTGGATCACCACGCTCCTCCACCACCACCACGCTGTTGTGCTGCTGCTGGATGGAGTCTTCCTTAACCTCTCCCTCTCTCCTTGCTGCATCAAGGCATGGGAGACGTCACTAGGCTGCACGTGTGTTGAACGCGGAGGTGCCGTCCGTTCGGCATTAGGATCTCCGATGATTTGGATCACGACGAGTACGACTCCTTCAACCCTGTTCTCTTGAACGCTTCCGCTTAGTGATCTATAAGGGTATGTAGATGCACTCTCCTTCCCCTCGTCGCTAGTCTCTCCACAGATAGATCTTGGTGACTCGTAGGAAAATTTTGAATTTCTGCTACGTTCCCCAATAGTGGCATCATGAGCTAGGTCTATTGCGTAGATTCTATGCACGAGTAGAACACAAAGTAGTTGTGGGCATTGATTTTGTTCAATATGCTTACCGTTACTAGTCTTATCTTGATTCGGCGGCATCGTGGGATGAAGCGGCCCGGACCGACCTTACACGTACTCTTACGTGAGACAGGTTCCACGGACTGACATGCACTTGGTGCATAAGGTGGCTAGCGGGTGCCAGTCTCTCCCACTTTAGTCAGAACGGATTCGATGAAAAGGGTCCTTATGAAGGGTAAATAGCAATTGGCATATCACGTTGTGGTTTTGCGTAGGTAAGAAACGTTCTTGCTAGAAACCCATAGCAGCCACGTAAAACATGCAAACAACAATTAGAGGACGTCTAACTTGTTTTTGCAGGGTATGCTATGTGATGTGATATGGCCAAGAAGAATGTGATGAATGATATGTGATGTATGAGATTGATCATGTTCTTGTAATAGGAATCACGACTTGCATGTCGATGAGTATGACAACCGGCAGGAGCCATAGGAGTTGTCTTTATTTATTCACTAGTAGAAAAACACCTAATAGTCCCGGTTCGTGAGGGCCTTTAGTCCCGGTTCATGAACCGGGACTAATGGGCCGTTACTAATACCTCCACCCATTAGTCCCGGTTCAAACAAGAACCGGGACTAATGTGCCTCCACGTGGCTCTGTGCGCCGAGCCCAGTCAGGGGGCCTTTGGTCCCGGTTGGTGGCACCAATCGGGACCAAAAGTCCATGTTTTTTTGGAAAGTGGCTGCTTTAGGGGTTTTGGGGGTTATTTTTAGGTTGTTATATTAGCTAGCTAATAGAGAGAAGTGTCCTCTCTTATATCTTCGTCCTTGGTTTACCAACGCTGCTGCTATATATGTTCATTTTACCCGCTGATATAATAACTCATGCATGCTCGCATACATCAGCATATATAATAACAAGTACTCGTCCTACTAATCATGCATCATCATACAACTTCTACTCGTTATTAATAATAAGTCATACGATCATCATCCTCATAGTCATCGAACCCAACCCTACATAATTGTTCTTAACACATGATCATTAGTATCAGGTAGGACCTAAACACCCTTAAGGTAAAATAGCATAAAACAATATAGACCCTGACTCTCCATTATGAAGAATGATGATCATCCTGTCTCCAATTTTTGCCCTTCGCTGAATGTTGCTTCCAAGAAGCTCCTTACGACTGTCCATACATTTTTTCCATTCTTTGATTGTCATGTCTCCACTTCTTTTAGAAACCCGGTATGGACAGTTCAGATTCGTGGGAAGACCTGGTTGTATGTTCAAAACATGAAGGCTACCGTGTGTATACATCAGATGAGGCACACAATCATTCGGGATTACCTGTTGAAAAACATAGTAATAACTTCGTAGTTAGCAATGATAGGATGTACTAGTTTTAGAAGTGTGCAAAAAGATGCACGGATGTCGTAATAGTAAAAAATCTTACCAGGGTATCTCCATGGTAGTTACCGTAGTTCAACATGTGCACTAGTGGCACGTATTGACCATAATGTTGAGGAGTTCGATTGTAGACATTGTAATTCTCAAGATCAATACAAAATGCGACCAGATGATTTTTCTCCTGATAAGTTAGTTCGGAGCCTTCGGTGTAGTAGGTTCTGTCTACCATCTTCCGCACATTCTTTGAAGAATGTTTGTCAACTATTTTGAAATAAACAATATAAATTACTTAATAACTATGTTAAGCTCACATGGGGGAAGAATTGGAGGTGTATCCACAAGGACGAAAATCGTAGGTCTCTCTTGCTCGATTGTAGGATCACCAAGATCCATGGTAACAAGCATACCCTCATCAAAACCATACATCTTGCAAAGTGCTTCCCAATTTTTACAACCAAAATGGGTTACACTCTAAGCATTGTACAACTTTACTTGAAAATCCACACCATGATGGGTACTTAGGATAATTTTTTTGGTTTCGAAACTTTCATGGTCTTCAAAACCCATCCTCTCCAAGACATAGCGTCTTGCAAAGCATGGGATAAGCTAGTCGAATTGGAAAAGATGAAAAATATTGTCATGATTAAAATAGTTGAAGTCATGAGTAATTACGAAAAAAAACTATTATCGTCGGTTGCGTACCGTATGAACATCGAAGGTCTCCTTGAGCTTAATGCTGAAGCGACGATCTTTGTCCAGCACAATGAACCTGTCGCAGATACCTCGTCGTCGTGGCACCAGTCGCACTCCCCCGGGCGGTTTTTGTCGTCCGATGAGTATGACATTTCCGGCCTACGTTCATAATTCAAATATTAAACTAGATCATTATTATTAATCACGGGTTGACTATCGATGATCGATGTACGTAGCTCCTCCTTTCATTCCCGAATGCATTATTATATCAAATTGTCTAGCACACGGGAATGAAGGAGAACTTATCCAATATGAGCATTCAATAAGCAAAATCAAATCATAAAATAAGCAAAACCAAATCATAAAATAAAGTATAGTATTCAAATTAGCATGCATTCAATAATTATAAGCAAAAGTACATCATCTCTTGGTGTCCGTACATCGTCAAATATTATCACTAATACAACTAGAACCGTAGCGCCCGACGGGTATCGACGCGGGCGGTGGACACCCAAAGATAAGGAACCATCACAGGATCATAGCTCCAGTGAGATCCCTAAAGAACCTGCCAGGTATTGTCGAACCTGCCCTCCAATGCAACCATGTAGCGACGAACGTGCTCGTCCTCCTCGCTGACACGGTAATGTACCACCTCCGCGGTGTCCGGATGCCTCACCACCATCACTGGCCCACGCGACCGCCACCAAACAAGGATCGGGTCAACAACGGGCTGCCTCCTCACCAACCTACGTCCCCAGAAAGGTAGCACCTCCCAATACCAGCCCGGCGGAGCCCAGTCCCGAACATGGCCCTGACCAAGCAGGCCTCCAGCGCCGAGTCGACGACAACGAGGATGCGGGATAGGCATCGCCGACGTTGATGCGGGAACTACTTCTATATATAGTTAAATAGAAGTAGTTTTATTAATTAAATCAACTATCTAGTTCAACTACTAAGCACTTACTATAAATAAATAAGTAGTACTTACTAAAAACAAACTACTTCTATATATAGTAAAATAAATTAGTTTATTAAATCAACTAGCTAGATCAACTATATATAAACTACTTCTTATTTTTTTCCTTTTTCTAAATACTATGAACAAAAAAATCATTAAAATTCTATGAACAAAATTAATTACTACACATCTAATCTAACACAAAAAAAATCTAATCTAACAAAAAAAATCTATGAACTACATATCTAAATTACTACACATCTAATCTAACAAAAAAAATCTAATTAATCTAACAAAAAATCTAACATAATATAAACAAATTAATTACTACACATCTAATCTAACAAA
>NC_041393.1:610928195-610929239 GCF_002162155.2 Triticum dicoccoides | reverse complement strand
GAACGGGGCACGCGGGCGGCGACGGCGCGGGGCGGGGCTGGGCGGGGCGGCGACGGCGTCGGGGCGTGGCGGGGCGTGGCAGTGACGGCGTCGGGGTGGGGCAGCGACGGCGAGGTGGCGGCAGGGAGACGCGCGGCGACGGGAGTGGAGCAGGAGAAATCGAAGTCGCGCTAAGTGCTGTATATATAGCAAAGGCCTTGGTCCCGGTTCGTGGCACCAACCGGGACCAATGCTCCCTTTAGTCCCGGTTGGTGCCACCAACCGGGACCAAAGGCCTCTTTTCAGCAGCCTAAAGGGCGGGAAACGAAGACCTTTGGTCCCGGTTGGTGGCTCCAACCGGGACTAAAGAGCGGCATTCGTCCCGGTTGATTCCACCAATCGGGACCAAAGAGCGGCATTGGTACCGGTTGATGCCACCAACCGGTACCAATGGACCCGTCTAACTACTTTTTTATTTTCTGGAGCTATTTTTTTGTTGATTCTTCCTGCAGCTGTTTTTTTAGTCCCACCTCGCCAAGAGAGAGGCACTCGCAGCTGTTTATAAGCCCTGAGTGCAGAGATGATGACGACGAGGCTCAATGCTCCTGCACGTTGGTTAGCTTCAAGCCTTGAGGAATACGGTAGACTGCACAGAGCTATGTGCAGTGCAGTTGACACTATTCCGAAAGGCTTGAAGTAAATTAACAAGCATTGCGCCTCTTTTTTATTTTTAATGACTTATTACAACTCAGAAATAAAAAGAAAAAAATAAATATAGCAGAAAAGAAAAAAAAACTATATAGAAAACTACTCAGAAATGAATTGAAGCAAAAATAGTTGTGATTAACTGTACTAAAAACGGAGCATAGATGCTTATTTTTAATGACTTATTACAACTCAGAAATAAAAAGAAAAAAATAAATATAGCAGAAAAGAAAAAAAACTATATAGAAAACTACTCAGAAATGAATTGAAGCAAAAAATAGTTGTGATTAACTGTACTAAAAAAGGAGCATAGATGCTTATTTTTAATGACTTATTACAACTCAGAAATAAAAAGAAGAA
>NC_041393.1:610875469-610927111 GCF_002162155.2 Triticum dicoccoides | reverse complement strand
ATATAGAAAACTACTCAGAAATGAATTGAAGCAAAAAATAGTTGTGATTAACTGTACTAAAAAAGGAGCATAGATGCTTATTTTTAATGACTTATTACAACTTAGAAATAAAAAGAAGAAAAAATAGTTGTGATTAACTTTACTAAAATATGAGCATAGATGCTTATTTTTAATGACTTATTACAATTCAAAAATAAATAGAAGAAAAAATAGTTATGATTAACTTTACTAAAACATGAGCATAGATGCTTATTTTTAATGACTTATTACAACTCAGAAATAAAAAGAAAAAAAATAAATATAGCAGAAAAGAAAAAAAAACTATATAAAAAGCTACTCAGAAATGAGCATAGATGCGCTTATAGAGGAAAGTCAAATTAAATTCATAACAAATTTCAAGAGAAATTCGTATGAATTTAGCCTAAATTCCCTATATAAGGGCATCTATTTTCATTTTCAGAGGAGCTCAATAAGGCAGAGAGGGAGGGGCTTATAAACCGGTCTGATTCCCCTTCGATTGGCGAGGTGGGACTAAACTTTGGCCGCAACGAGGACCAACCCTTTAGTCCCGGTTGGTGGAATGGACCGGGACTAATGGTCGTCCTTTGGTCCTGGTTCAGGCCACCAACCGGGACCAATGGTGGTGGGCCAGGAGCGAGGGCCATTGGTCCCGGTTCGTCCCACCAACCGGGACCAATAGGTCCAGACGAACCGGGACCAATGGCCCACGTGGCCCGGCCGGCCCCTGGGGCTCACGAACCGGGTCCAATGCCCCCATTGGTCCCGATTCTGGATTGAACCGGGACTAATGGGCTGGATCGGCCTGGACCATTGGCCCCTTTTCTACTAGTGATTGTATGACCTGCGTGTCATTGAACAACGCCATGTAATTACTTTAATTTATTGCTAACGGTAGCCATAGTAGTAGAAGTAATAAGTTGGCGAGACAACTTCATGGAGACACGATGATGGAGATCATGATGATGGAGATCATGGTGTCATGCCGGTGACGATGATGATCATGGAGCCCCGAAGATGGAGATCAAAAAGGAGCAATATGATATTGGCCATATCATGTCACTATTTGATTGCATGTGATGTTTATCATGTTTATGCATCTTATTTGCTTAGAACAACGGTAGTAAATAAGATGATCCCTCATTAAAATTTCAAGAAAGTGTTCCCCCTAATTGTGCACCGTTGCGAAAGTTTGTCGTTTCGAAGCACCACATGATGATCGGGTGTGATAGATTCTTACGTTCACATACAACGGGTGTAAGCCAGATTTACACACGCGAAACACTTAGGTTGACTTGACGAGCCTAGCATGTACAGACATGGCCTCGGAACACAAGAGACCGAAAGGTCGAGCATGAGTCGTATGGTGGATACGATCAACATGAAGATGTTCACCGATGATGACTAGTCCGTCTCACGTGATGATTGGACATGGCCTAGTTGACTCGGATCATGTAATCACTTAGATGACTAGAGGGATGTCTATCTGAGTGGGAGTTCATAAGATGAACTTAATTATCCTGAACATAGTCAAAAGATCTTTGCAAATTATGTCGTAAGCTCGCGCTTTAGTTCCACTGTTTAGATATGTTCCTAGAGAAAATATAGTTGAAAGTTGAAAGTAGCGATTATGCGGACAGTAGAAAGCTTATGTCCTTAATGCACCGCTCAGTGTGCTGAACCCCAAATGTCGTTTGTGGATGTTGAGAACATCGGACATACACGTTTTGATAACTACGTGATAGTTCAGTTAGATGGTTTAGAGTAGAGGCACCAAAGACGTTTTCGAAACATCGCGGAACATAAGAGATGTTTCAAGGGCTGAAATTGGGATTTCAGGCTCGTGCCCACGTCAAGAGGTATGAGACCTCCGACAATTTTCTTAGCCTGCAAACTAAGGAAGAAAAGCTCAATCGTTGAGCTTGTGCTCAGATTGTCTAAGTACAACAATCACTTTAATCGAGTGGGAGTTGATCTTCCAGATGAGATAGTGATGTTTCTCCAAAGTCATTGCCACCAAGCTGCTAGAGCTTCGTGATGAACTATAACATATCAGGGATAGATATGATGATCCTTGAAGTATTCGCGACGTTTGACACCGCGAAAGTAGAAATCAAGAAGGAGCATCAATTGTTGATGGTTGGTGAAACCACTAGTTTCAAGAAGGGCAAGGGCAAGAAGGGATACTTCATGAAACGACAAATCAGCTGCTGCTCTAGTGAAGAAACCCAAGGTTGAACCCAAACCCGAGACTAAGTGCTTCTGTAAAAAGGGGAACAGCCACTGGAGCAGAATTACCCTGGATACTTGGTAGATGAGAAGGCTGGCAAGGTCGATAGAAGTATATTGGATATACATTATGTTAATGAGTACTTTACTAGTACTCCTAGTAGCACCAGGGTATTAAGATACCGGTTCGGTTGCTAAGTGTTAGTAACTCGAAATAAAAGAGCTACGGAATAAACGGAGACTAGCTAAAGGTGAGCTCACGATATGTGTTGGAAGTGTTTCCAAGTTTGATGTGATCAAACATCGCACGCTCCCTCTACCATCAAGATTAGTATTAAACCTGAATAATTGTCATTTGGTGTTTGCGTTGAGCATAGACATGATTGGATTATGTCTATCGCAATACGTTTATTCATTTAAGGAGAATAATGGTTACTCTATTTATTTGAATAATACCTTCAATGGTCTTGCACCTAAAGGAGTGGTTTATTGAATCTCGATCTTAGTGATACTCATTTTCATGCCAAAAGATATAAGATAGTAATGATAGTACCACTTACTTGTGGCATTGCCATGTAAGTCATATTGGTATAAAACGCATGAAGAAGCTCCATGTTGATGGATCTTTGGACTCACTCATTTTGAAAAGTTTGAGACATGCGAACCATGTCTATTGGTGTATATGCATGAAGAAACTCCATGCAGATGGATCGTTTGGACTCACTTGATTTTGAATCACTTGAGATATGCAAATCATACCACATGGGCAAGATGACCGAAAAGCCTCGTTTTCAGTAAGATGGAACAAGATAGCAACTTGTTGGAAGTAGCACATTTTTTATGTGTGCAGTCCAATGAGTACTGAGGCATGCAGTGAATATCGTTATGTTCTTACTTCACATATGATTCGAGTAGATGTTGAGTATATTTACTTGATGAAACACAAGTCTAAATTATTGAATGGTTCAAGTAATTTCAGAGTGAAGTTGAAGATCATCGTGACAAGAGGATAAAATTTCTATGATATGATCATAGAGATGAGTATCTGAGTTACGAGCTTTGGCACGCAACAAAGACATTGTGGAAATTGTTTCACAATTAATACCGCCTGGAACACCATAGTGTGATGCTGTGTCTGAACATCATAGTTGCACCCTATTGGATATGGTGCGTACCATGATGTCTCTTATCGAATTACCACTATCATTCATGGGTTAGGCATTAGAGACAACCGCACTCACTTTAATAGGGCACCACATAATTCCGTTGAGATGACACCGTTTGGAGAAACCTAAGTTGTCGTTTCTTAAAAGTTTGGGGCTGCGACGCTTATGTGAAAAAGTTTCAGGTTGATAAGCTCGAACCCAAAGCGGATAAAATGCATCTTCATAGATCAAGGGTCCTTTCTCGAGGAAAAGGGGAAGCAAAAGTGATTGTTTCTAGAAACGGGTCCTTTCTCGAGGAAAAGTTTCTCTCGAAAGAATTGAGTGGGAGGATGGTGGAGACTTGATGAGGTTATTGAACCATCACTTCAACCAGTGTGTAGCAGGGCACAGGAAGTTGTTCCTGTGGCACCTACACCAATTGAAGTGGAAGCTTATGATAGTGATCATGAAGCTTCGGATCAAGTCACTACCGAACCTCGTAGGACGACAAGGACGCGTACTGCTTCGGAGTGGTACGGTGATCCTGTCTTGAAGGTCATGTTGCTAGACAACAATGAACCTACGAGCTATGGAGAAGTGATGGTGGGCCCATATTCCGACAAATGGTTAGAAGCCATGAAATCCGAGATAGGATCCATGTATCAGAACAAAGCATGGACTTTGGTGGACTTGCCGGATGATCGGCAAGCCATTGAGATAAATGGATCTTTAAGAAGAAGACGGACATGGACGATAATGTCACCGTCTATGAAGCTCGACTTGTGGCGAAGAGTTTTTCACAAGTTCAAGGAGTTGACTACGATGAGATTTTCTCATCCGTAGCGAAGCTTAAGTCCGTCGGAATCATGTTAGCATTAGCTGCATTTATGAAATCTGGCAGATGGATGTCAAAAACGAGTTTCCTTACCAGTTTTCGTAAGGAAAGGTTGTATGTAATACAATCAGAAAGGTTTTGTCGATCCTAAGGATGCTAAAAGGTACGCTAGCTCCAGCGATCCTTCTAAGGACTGGAGTAAGCATCTCGGAGTTGGAATGTATGCTTTGATGAAATGATCAAAGATTTTGAGTTTATACAAAGTTTATGAGAAACTTGTATTTCCAAAGAAGTGAGTGGGAGCACTATAGAATTTCTGATGAGTATATGTTATTGACATATTGTTGATCAGAAATGATGTAGAGTTTCTGGAAAGCATATAGGGTTATTTGAAAAGTGTTTTTCAAGTGAAAACCTGGATTAAGCTACTTGAACATTGAGCATCAAGATCTATAGGGATAGATCAAAAACGCTTAATGGTACTTTCAAATGAGCATATACCTTGACATGATCTTGAAGGTGTTCAAGATGGATCAGTCAAAGAAGGAGTTCTTGCCTGAGATGTAAGGTATGAAGTTAAGACTTAAAGCTTGACCACGGCAGAAAAGAGAGAAAGGACGAACATCGTCCCCTATGCTTTAGACGTAGGCTCTATAGTATGCTATGCTGTGTACCGCACCTGATGTGTGCCTTGCTACATATCTGGCAAGAGGGTACAAAGGTGATCAAGGAGTGGATCACCAGATAGCGGTCAAAATTATCCTTAGAGGAATAAGGATATGTTTCTCGATTATGAGGTGATAAAGAGTTCGACGTAAAGGGTTACATCGATGCAAGCTTTAACACCTATCCGAATGACTCTGAGTAGCAAACCGGATACGTATAGTGGAACAACCATTTGGAATAGCTCCAAGTGGAGCGTGGAAGCAACATTTACAATACGACCTAGAGATTTGCGAAGTACATACGGATCTGAATGTTGCAGACCCGTTGACTAAAACCTCTCTCACAAGCAAAACATGATCAAACCCCAGAACTCATTGAGTCTTAATTACATGATGATGTGAACTAGTTTAATGACACTAGTAAACTCTTTGGATGTTGGTCACATGGCGATGTGACCTGTGAGTGTTAATCACATGGCGATGTGAACTAGATTATTGACTCTAGTGCAAGTGGGAGACTGTTGGAAATATGCCCTAGAGGCAATACTAAATTAGTTATTATTATTATATTTCCTTGTTCATGATAATCGTTTATTATCCATTCTATAATTGTATTGATAGGAAACTCAGATACATGTGTGGGTACATAGACAACACCATGTCCCTAGTAAGGCTCTAGTTGACTAGCTCGTTGATCAATAGATGGTTACGGTTTCCTGACCATGGACATTGGATGTCGTTGATAACGGGATCACATCATTAGGAGAATGATGTGATGGACATGACCCAATCCTAAGCCTAGCACAAAGATCGTGTAGTTCGTATGCTAAAGCTTTTCTAATGTCAAGTATCATTTCCTTAGACCATGAGATTGTGCAACTCCCGGATACCGTAGGAATGCTTTGGGTGTACCAAACGTCACAACGTACTGGGTGACTATAAAGGTGCACTACAGGTATCTCCGAAAGTGTCTGTTGGGTTGGCACGAATCGAGACTGGGATTTGTCACTCCGTGTGACGGAGAGGTATCTCTGGGCCCACTCGGTAGGACATCATCATAATGTGCACAATGTGACCAAGGGGTTGATCACGGGATAATGTGTTACGGAATGAGTAAAGAGACTTGCCGGTAACGAGATTGAACAAGGTATCGGGATACCGACGATCGAATCTCGGGCAAGTACTATACCGCTAGACAAAGGGAATTGTATACGGGATCGATTGAGTCCTTGACATCGTGGTTCATCCGATGAGATCATCGTGGAACATGTGGGAACCAACATGGGTATCCAGATCCCGCTGTTGGTTATTGGCCGGAGAACGTCTCGGTCATGTCTGCATGGTTCCCGAACCCGTAGGGTCTACACACTTAAGGTTCGATGACGCTAGGGTTATAAAGGAAGTTTGTATGTGGTTACCGAATGTTGTTCGGAGTCCCGGATGAGATCTCGGACGTCACAAGGAGTTCCGGAATGGTCCGGAGGTAAAGATTTATATATGGGAAGTCCTGTTTTGGTCACCGGAAAAGTTTCGGGTTTTATCGGTAACGTACCGGGACCACCGGGAGGGTCCCGGGGGTCCACCAAGTGGGGCCACCATCCCCGGAGGGCAGCATGGGCCAAGTGTGGGAGGGGACCAGCCCCAGGTGGGCTGGTGCGCCCCCCCACAAGGGCCCAAGGCGCCTAGGGTTTGATGAAGGGGGCGCACCCACCTAACTTGGGGGGGGGGCAAGTTTCCCCTCTCCCCCCCTTGGCCGCCCCCCAGATGGGATCTTGGACTGGCCGCCGCCCCTAGGGTGGAACCCTGGGTGGGGGCGCAGCCCCCCTCTCCCCCTATATATAGTGGGGGCAAAGGGGCAGCCCAATAGACGAAGTTTCTTCTCTTGTTGGCGCAGCCCTACCTCTCTTTCTCCTCATATCTCGCGGTGCTTGGCGAAGCCCTGCTGGATCACCACGCTCCTCCACCACCACCACACTATTGTGCTGCTGCTGGATGGAGTCTTCCTCAACCTATCCCTCTCTCCTTGCTGGATCAAGGCATGGGAGATGTCACCGGGCTGCACGTGTGTTGAACGCGGAGGTGACGTCCGTTCGGCACTAGGATCTCCGGTGATTTGGATCACGACGAGTACGACTCCTTCAACCCGGTTCTCTTGAACGCTTCCGCTTAGCGATCTACAAGGGTATGTAGATGCACTCTCCTTCCCCTCGTTACTAGTCTCTCCACAGATAGATCTTGGTGACTCGTAGGAAATTTTTGAATTTCTGCTACGTTCCCCAACAAGAAGGCCCTACCACTGTATCAGATGATGTAGAAAACTAACACTTTTGTCTGGAGTGAGGCTGCTGATGATGCTTTTGAATACTTGAAGAGACAATTGTCTGAACCGCCGGTTCTCGCGGCCCCCATTGATAAAGAGCCTTTGCTGTTATATGTGGCTGCCAATTCACGAGCCGTCAGCGTTGCCATCATGGTGGAGCGTAAGGAAGCTGGCAAGGAGTATCCGGTTCAACGACCGGTTTATTACATCAGTGAGGTGCTCATTGAATCTAAACAAAGGTATCCACATTGACAGAAACTCGTTTATGGAGTATTTATGGCCAACCGGAAGTTGAAGCAATACTTTCAAAGTCATCCTATAACTGTGGTAAGTTCTGCCCCTTTGGGAGATATCATCCAAAATAGGGAGGCCACAGGACGAGTCGCCAAATGGGCCATCGAGCTTGGGCCTCATGATTTAAAGTACATGCCACGTACTGCTATTAAGTCTCAGGCCTTGGTGGATTTTATCAATGATTGGACAGAGTTACAGGCGCCTGAGGAGAAGCCAGATAACACATATTGGACTATTCATTTTGACGGATCCAGGCAGCTCGAAGGCTCGGGGGCGGGAGTTGTTTAACTTCCCCTCGAGGTGACAAATTTTGTTATGTACTCCGGCTTATGTTTCCATGTACTAACAATGCAGCCGAGTATGAGGCCTTACTCCATGGTCTCCGGATGGCTAAAGAGATGAACTTAAGCCGGGTAAGGTGCTTGGGCGACTCAGATCTCGTGGCTCAACAGGTGTCAGGCAAGTGGGATTCTAAGGATCCCCTTATGGCGGCTTATCGACGTGAAGTAGATGTTGTGGCTGGTCACTTCAAGGGTTATCAAGTGGAGCACATTGATCGACGGAAGAATGAGGCGGCTGATGCTTTAAGCCGGTTGGGATCTCAACGTAAGCCGGTACCTCCTAACACCTTTCTCGATGTTTTGCATAACCCTTCTGTCAAGGTGCCTACCGAGGAAGAGCTAGCGGTGCCAGACCTGGAGGCACAGCTGGTGGCGGATCTTCACGTTATCCCGGATTGGACAGTGCCCTATTTGGCTTATATGACCCGGGGTGAGTTACCTGAGGATAAGACCTTGGCAAGACAAATCGTCAGGCGCTCCAAATCTATGACGATTGTTAACAGCGAGTTACATCACCTGAGTGTAACTGGGGCGTTTCAATGCTGTGTGTCCCCTACGGAAGGCCAAGAAATACTTCGTGAGATCCATGAAGGGGATTGTGGCCATCATGCCGGGTCAAAATCTCTGGTAGCAAAAGCTTTCCGTCATGGTTTCTACTGGCTGACGGCTCATGCTGATGCGGAAGATCTGGTCAGCATATGTGACGGTTGTCAAAAGTTCTCACGACGAGCTCATGTGTCGGCTCAAGAATTGAGAATGATCCCAATCACTTGGTCGTTTGCAGTCTGGGGGCTTGACATGGTTGGGCCTTTCAAGAGGTCTAAGGATAAAAAGACACATCTCCTGGTGGCAGTGGATAAGTTTACAAAGTGGGTTGAGGCAGAGCCGGTCAGTAAGTGTGATGCAGCCACGACGGTTCAATTCATGAAAAACGTGATCTTTTGTTTTGGTTTCCAACATAGCATCATAACTGACAATGGCACTAATCTCTCCAAGGGTGCCATGGAAGAGTTCTGTCAACGAGAACATATCCGGCTTGATGTTTTGGCTGTTGCTCATCCTCAATCCAATGGTCAAGCAGAAAGAGCTAATCAAGAGATCCTAAAAGGCATCAAGCCCCGACTCTTAGTCCCCTTATAGCGGACTCCGGGTTGTTGGGTGGAGGAGTTACCTTTCGTGTTATGGAGCATCAACACTACGCCTAACAGATCTACAGGCTACACGCCTTTCTTTATGGTGTATGGTGCAGAGGTGGTCCTGCCAAGTGACATCCGACACGATTCACCCCGCGTGGCGGCTTACGTTGAGGCTGACAACGAAGAAGCTCGTCAAAATGCATTGGACTTATTAGATGAGGAGCGAGACTTGGCAATAGCCCACTCGGCAATTTATCAACAAGACCTGCGCCGCTATCACAGCCGCCGGGTTAGGAGCAGAGCCTTTCAGGTAGGCGACTTGGTGCTCCGGCTCATCCAGGATCAGTCTGATATGCACAAGCTATCCCTTCCTTGGGAAGGGCCCTTTGTGGTCAGCAAGAATCTGCACAACGGGTCATACTACCTCATCGATGTTCGAGAGCACAAAGACTCACGTAAGTCGAAAGAGGAGACCTGCCGGCCGTGGAATATTGCCCATCTCCGGCCCTATTATACTTAAGCCACCGACTTTCAAGATGTATATATTTTTTGACAATGTATATATTATATAAAGAAATAAAGTAGGGCCTCTCTCCTTTTTACCCTCAAAAATCTATGTGTCTTCTTTATCAGGTAGTGGAGACACCCAACAGGGTGCGGATCACATCTAAATCCGGCTTTCCCTTTGGACTGGCTTATGATCATATCTGAATCTAGCTATGGTCACTTGGGGGCTTCCTGTTCAAACATAGGTCGTATTCGAACCAAAGAGAACATAGCTGTCGATACCCACTTGATCGGCATACTGCCAAACCCACTTGGGGGCTTCTTGATCATATTTGAATCATAGCTTAACCCCTTTGGGTTTGACATGGATCGTATTCGAATCAGCGTCATTAAACAACTCTTATGGTCACTTGGGGGCTTCCTGTTCAAACATAGGTCGTATTCGAACCAAAGAGAACATAGGTGTCGATACCCACTTGATCGGCATTGCCAAAGCCACTGGGGGCTATATGATCGTATCCAAATCTTAGCTTAACCCCTTGGAACGGTTTACTGATCGTATTTGAATCAGAGGCCTTTTGAACATTGTTTATTATATATCATAAGTATAATTACTTGACTATTTTGAGACCTTTTTCAAAGCACTACGAGATTGCTTTTGATTCTTCCGGCTTAATGTTAATTATCCCAGGTTGTTAAGTGCTAGGTGAGTATTATATGTTCCAATTTTCAGGAGTTGAATCCATCCGCATGGCGAAGGTCACATAAGCAGGTGAGATTACCAAAGGGATTGCAGGATGAGGCAAGCAATTTTAACATCAAGGAGACAAGCGATCAACATAAACCGGAAATTTATTTCGATGGTGGCTTACAAAAGTATTAAGCGCCATAAACATGCATGCAAGCATGACAAACATTGAGAGGTTTTTTCTATCCTATTACAAGACTCCCAGAGTCTGAATAAGTGAAGCATTGTTTTTGCGAAGTTATAAAACGCCTGGCGGTTCATTCCTTCGGCGGGCTTGAAGACTCCGGGTTATCCTTCTCCGCCTCTCCGCCAGTTGCTTTGTCCTGGAAGGTGGATGAGGCCCAGTCAATGACATTCAAGGCTTCAAACTCAGCCTCATCATCTATTAAACCGGCTGGGTCAACTTCAGGGGCAAAGGTATGCTTACGCGTTGGAGGGATCAAGCTGACTTGGTCATATGGAATGTTTGGAATTCTCTGGTTCTCGCTGTGATAGCCCGGCGAATACTTAGTAAGATCAGTATCTTTCCCAATAAGGGTAGCCAAGGGACATACAACTTTGACACAGGCGGTGAAATCTTGATAATCAAATGCAGTACCGTCCTCCTTAAGGCTTGGATATCCAAGAGAGAGATCAGCCAAGTCAAGCTCTGGCATCCATGCCTTTGCCCGGCTTAATGCGGCCACGGCTCCGGCTCTTGAAGATGCCCGCCTTAAATCCTGAATTCGTTGAGGCAGCACTGTGAGATGCTTCAGCACATCTTGTAGGAGGTGGGGAGTGGTATTTGATAAGGCCACGACGGCCAAGGCACGTTGGGACCCGGAGTACAGCTGTTCCACTAAGGTGTAAACCACCTTAAGCTTGATCACCATGTTTTGCTTGAGGTTGGCACTCCTGGGGCCTGTATGTTCACAAGCATAACAATGAGCCGGAGGTAACTATTGCAATAGTCACTGGAAGATTACAATGCTTGAGGTTTTGCACAGTAACATACTGAAGATGGCTGAGACCATTTGAGATATCTGCCGTTTCAAGTTAGATAACTCAGCTGTTGCCTCTGCAAGAGTTGTTTCCGCCGTCTCGGCCCGAGTCACCAGTGAAGTTTTCTCATCAGCCCAGATTTTCTTCTCTGACTCAAAATTTTGCTTCAACTTCTCTTGTTCAGAGACGCTGAATTCAAACTTGGAGTTGGCTTTCTGAGTTTCAAGCTCTTGAGTTTTCAGCTGGCTCTTCAGGCCAGCAAGCTCCGACTCAAATTAACTTATGGTGGCCTGTATTGATATCATGTTATGGTAAGAATCATGGTAAGGTAACATTCAAGTCCCAAACATTTTACAAGTCAAGATATTTGGCACTTGGGGGCTAATGTATGCTTAAAGAATTTTTAACCTACCTTACCGAGTCATACATATTAAGTCTCAAGCGCTTTACAAGTAAAGATACTTGACACTTGGGGGCTAATGTGTAACACAAGTTCAAAGTATCATGCTATCACCGGGTTAAATATATTCTTTTTAAACCGGACAAACAAATAGTAAGCAGATTTCTAAGTCTACAACATATTCATTCATAAGCAATAGACTTGGGGGCTGGTACAATAAGTAAGATTCAGGAAAATAACATAAGTTATACCTCAGATTTGTGCTGTATTTGTTTCACCATGTCAATTTCCAGGTCACGACTATTATGCACTTGATTCAGATAGCCCGAGACTATATCACCAATGCTTAGGTGAGTATAGTCAGTAATGTCCTGTTTAGCTTTTCGACGTTGGGCAAATTCTTCCTTGGTAGTGCATTGGGCAAGAACAGTAGGCCGGCCCGGTTCAACAAATTGACTTTTCACAAATTCAACTTCTAGGTCAGTCGTCTTGGCCGGACTAGGAGCTTCCGGGTTATCAGAGTTGTGGATAACATCTTCAGCAGGCGGGTCAGAAGTTGGCACCGGAATATCAGAAGCCGGTTCAGGCGGCGGTTGATGGGTGGAGCTGTCAGGAGTGGACAAGTCAAGCGCCGGTTCAGTGACAACCGGGTCTTGGGACGGCTTATTTTTCCTTGCCCTCTTGCTGGGATTCACTTGCAGACTGTCAATAAAGGTAGAAGGATGAGTATTAAAGCATAAGTACGGTAAAATTTAAAGAAAGGTTACATTACCTAGGAGCCGTTTTGAAAGCCAGCATGTTTGATTGCATAGACTCGTCGGAAGAAGGAGAGGTATCCTGATAATTGGAGTCAGATGAATTGAGAGGTTGGTGAATCAAACCCGCCAAAGGTAAAACAGAATGTAAATCGGAGATAACCTCGGTCCGACGCTTCCTAGTTACATCGAGTAAGCCGGAGGAGAATTCTGCGTCTTGATTGGCCCGAGTCTGCCTCCGGTTCTCAAGCTGTTGTTGCTTCAAAAGAAATTGAGGATCTTGATAAGCTAGAGGATGTGAAAATCTTACTTTCCGGGTCACCCTTCGGATTTTTTGTTTTGGCAAAGGCTCTGAGCCGGAGGAGATTATAGTTGCCTCTTCTTAACTGCTTGACTATTCCCTGTATCCTCCTGAAAGGATAGAATGTCAGTAAAATAACGACAAGGGAGTTAAGAAAGTTAAAGGATTACCTCGTCATCATCCGAAGAGCTATCATCCAATTTGAATAAGTCGGAGGCGCTGGGTTTCTTCTTCTTTGAGGTGCCCGTTTTGGCGGCCTTCTTTTCGGTTTTCTTGGCTACCCTGGCTTGTTTGGCAGCCTCGTGGTCATACTTGACCTTCCAGAAATTATCATCGGCCTGTGAAAAAAGATAAAGAATTATAAGTACAAAGAAGGTATAACATGTTAAAGAATATTTATTAAGATTGGTAACTCACTGCAGGGGCCCGGTTCTTCTTGCAGAAGCGAAGTAAGCCGAAGGCATTGCTAGTTACAGTGCCCTCCTTCAGCAGTGACTGGGTTGTGGCATCTACCACGTCATCTGGTAAGTCGTCAGGGCTATGACGCATTGGATCATCTTTCTCGCCTGTGTAAGTACACATTAAGACGGAGCGGCGGCTTAATGGTAGTATTCGCCAGGTGACCCATACTTGGACCAGATCGATGCCGTTTAACCCGTTTCCTAAAAGAGCTTTGATCTTCTTGATGGTGGGATTGAGAGGCAGGCGCTCAACAGCGGTCAACTTATCCGCCAGCTGATGGTTGGACTCAAGGCGCAGGGCGCGAAAACCGGGCAGCGGCTTCTCATCAGCCGGAGAGGTGTCCTTACAGTAGAACCACGTCTGGTTCCAATCTTTTGGGTGGCTCGGCAGTTCAGCATAAGGAAAAAGGCAGTCCCTCCGCCACTAGATCGAGATGCCGCCCGTTGGCACGTTCATTCTGCCGGTTCAAGTAAAAAAGTTCTTTGAACAAAAGCAGACTTGGCTCTTCTCCCAGGTACACCTCGCAGAAGACTTGAAAATTGCAAAGATTTGACGTGGAATTGGGTCCAATGTCTTGAGGTCTAAGATCAAAGAAATTCAAAACTTCCCTGAAGAATTTTGAGCCGGGAGGGGCAAATCCCCGGTTCATGTGATCCGCGAAAACTATCACCTCCCCTTCTTTGGGTTGATGCTTCTCTTCAGACGGGTCAGGAGCACGATAAGACATGACCTCCTTTTTTGGAAGATGGCCAGACTTCACAAACTCAGCCAGTTTACTCTTGGTGACTATGGATGGGACCCAATTGCAGGTTACAGGGCCCTTGGCCGCCTTAGGTGCCATGACAACAGTTGGCCTATTACAAAATAAGAAGTTCCGGTTCAAATTTTAACCCGGGAGAAATATCCAAATTATTTAAGATAGCGGCTTACGAAGGGGCCTAATGATATAAGGATGACTGTGCAACAATATTTAAGCCGCTACAAGTATCAAGAGCAGTTCAAAATTCTTATGGTGATGAGAAGCAAGCAAGGCTCACAGATCAATGTCATTTATTTAAGCCGGACACCTGGACAGTTGTGTTTAAGGGCATTTAACAGAAGGAGTTTTCCGGGTAATAAAAACAGGTTTCATAATCTTCTGCTGATATTTGAGATCAAAGGTCTGTTCTGATAAGAAAATTTTCTAGACCTAAAAACTGACGCGGATGTGTTCATAGGCTCGAATGAGGCTTTTATGCAGGGAAAGGGATCTGTTTTTTATCCAAAACAAGTGCGAAAACAACTACCACGGCCATTTTATATCATTCTCAGATCAAAAGAGGCGTCTAAGAGGAAAACTAACAAGGGTTTGGCTCTAATGGTGATGAACTCCGACGAACTCGAGGAAGCTCTAATGCGGATCTAAGCGAGGAAGGGAAGGGAACTTACGGATCTGGATGGGCTGCGGAGGTTCGTCGCGTTTCTCTGATCCAACCAGGTCGATGCAGCGGCCTGAGATGGTGAAGACAGGAAGCTCGACAGCGGCGGCGGCATAGCTCGAAAGGAAGCAGGAGGAAGAAGACGACTGAAAGAGGGAAGAATGGAAGACCTAAGTCGCGCCTATTTATAAGGAGAGGATAACTGAGATGGCGCGGGAAACAAGGAGATAAGAATTATTATCCAGCGGCCCCGACGCCTCAATTTTTGGAACAGTCAATAAAAACAGAGATCCGTTGGAAGATATGGTGGAATAGAAAAAGAATTTAAGAAAAGGATGACGTCACAGTGGGTTAACCCGGATCCAAGAGATGACGTCATGGCGGGTTAAAGAAAACCTTTTGAATATTCAGAAGACGGAGGATTTATTAAGGTATTTTAAGATTGACATGAACAGGTTCAAATCAATCTGGGGCCTAATGTTGGGGATATAACTATTTGTGTAAGCCGCTCAGGAGGGCCGGGTTACGCAAAGAAGACTCACCAGAGAGAAGCCCAAGACCAAGCATGAAGATGGCGATTCAATAAAGGGCTTAAGGCCCACAGGCGACTTAAGGTCCGTTATAGTAAACCGCCATAATGGCATCACTTGTATCATAAGGTAGATTTAACTAGTCACCGAGCTGGACACTGTTTATAAGCTGGCCGGGACTCTGTAAGCCACATGGCGTCAACCCGTGTATATAAGGGGACGACCTTCTGGCGGCTTAGGGCAAGAAACAACTCATCGAGAGCCGGGCATAGCGTATTTTGCTCCCTGGTCATCGAAACATCAATACCAACCCCAACTAGACGTAGGCCTTACCTTCACCGTAAGGGCCGAACTAGTATAAACCCTCTCGTGTCCTTTGTCCCGATTTAACCCCTTCAAGCTTCCTGGTTGCGATGGCTCCACAACTAAGTCCTTTCACGAGGACATCTGACGTGACAAATCCACGACACCATGGATAGTACATTCCTAAGAATTTGAATTTTTTTTTCAAACAATTATGAATTTTTTTGTGGCAAACTTTAGCAAATGTTTTCAGCGCTTGCAAATTTTCTTTTTGGAATGGCATTCGTGGAAGTCGCAGCAAAAAATAATCTATACTCCAAAATGCTTTTGAAAATGGCATTTTTGAAGCATCATTTTTTTTGCCATAACTTCCATGAATGTGATTTCATGATGAAATTTTGCAATCACTCGGAACATTTGTCAATGTTTGACAAAAAAACAGAGTTTTTTGAATATATATTCAATTTTTTACAATTTTACTGTTCATCCGAGTTCATTTTAGTTCGAGCTAAGAATAGTCGTGTCCCTCTCCTAATGCGGCCTTCCATGGGAGAGCAGTGAAAGTATAAACACATTGCAAACAAAAAAAATCGAGCATTGTCTGGAAATACAAAGAATTGAACACGAATGGAAAAGGGGTTTTTATTTTTTATTTCAAACAGTTACAGTAGAGAGTGAAAAAGTGGAACTAACCCCTGATTTTAACCCAGTATATTTATTTCTAGCAACCATCTTACTAGAACGGCTTTAAGTTTTTTCGCGTAGTACCAGAACATTTAACTAAAATCAGGCGATAATTTCAACGAGGACATGAGGTTTGTGGAAACGAAGACCTATAAGGGGTATTGATTTATCACAAAAACAAATCTCAAGTTTTACAAAAGAATAATACACATTGAGAAACAGTAAAACGGGGCGAGCTGCGACCCTCTCACAGCGATTTCACGTTTTCGACCATTGGATCGCAATACTGGACGTTCCAGATCCATCTACTGCGCGTCGACTAGCTTCTACCCATTTTTCACGACCTTACTCGCGCGGCCCGCCCGACTCAGGGCCGCTGCTCCGCAGGCTGACCTGGGTGTCCTCTCATTAATCGGGCCAAACCAACCGTGTTAGCTGAAATACAGGCCCATATGGTGTCTGGCCCGTACTATGCATCCACTGCCTCTCTTTCGTGAAGTTGCGTCCGCCGTGCCTTCCTCACCGCCGCCGCCGCCGCCGCCATAGCCTCCTCAAGCGCCAGTTGCCGTTCCTTCCTCAAGCGCCCTAGCCTCTCTATCTCTCCTACTTGCCGCTTCTTATGTCGTTTAGGAGCAGGGAGAGCGCCTTGGCATTGATACAAAGAGAAGCAAATCGGATAGCTCACATGTCGTCATGTCCACTTGACTTTCCTCCCATCTTTTTTTTCCTCTTATATGTTGGTTCTTCCCTGCTTCTTGCTACTCATTGAGCTTTTTCCTGTGTTATCGCAGTCTCCTCTTCGATCTTCAAATGTGCATTTCAGCAGGTTTCAGGAGACGCTCAGAATATATTTTTCTCTGCAAAGATGGTATTTTGTTTACATCGTCTATTTTCTTTTACAAATTTATACTTACAGCATGGGATAATGAAACTATGAAGGGAATCAAAAGTTTGTCTTCCTGTTTCTTGAATCAGTTGCAACTGTGAATGAAAAAAGGCAATCAAGGAACATAATCGTATGCATTTCTGTATTACCTGTATTTAAACTAGGACCAGATAATTAGTTATAATTAAGTTAAGTTGTAATTTACATTTTCTTATTTTGAAAACATAAAGATGGCGCCGGTCCGTCCCGTCTCCGGTGGCCTTAGGGCCATGGAGGCGGAGTGGATCTCGCCCCTTGCCGGTGGGAGGGCTCATTTTTAGATCTTTTTTCGATCTTTGTTAGGGTTTGCGTCCTACTCAGGAAGGCGAAACGGCGGCGGCTCCCTGAAGATGGAATAAAGGTCTCCCCGCCTAGCCCCCGTTCCGGTGATGCGTCCAGCATCATCAGTGGGCGTGTGGAGTTGTGTCTCCGGCTGATCTGTCCTTGGTGGATTTGCTCGGATCTGTTCGTCGTTCGTCTTCGTTCGTGTGTCTTCAGGTTGGATCCTTTTAATCTACACTCTTCATCTGCGGTGGTTGCTGTTCTGGTGCGTTGGTTTTATGGGGCCTTAGCACGACGACTTCCCGACTGTCTACAACAACAAGGTTTGCCCGGCTCCGATGAGGGAGGGGCGATGGCAGCGGCGCGCCTTCGGCTCGCTTCAGTGCTTGTAGTCGTCGCTAGGTGGTCTACGGATCTGGATGTAATTTTTATTATTTCTAGTATTCGTTGTACTACCATGATTGAAAATGAATAGATTGGAAGTTTTTTCCGAAAAAAAAGATGGTTCCGTCATTATTTTTTATTTTGCTTGCTCTAGAATTTGTTGTTTCTGTCATTATTTGCGCAATTGCTTTCTTTCCATACGAACATGATGATACCATCAAGAAACCACAAAGGAATATATGTAAACTATAGCGAATACCTTTTAGTGCCACAGTATAATTTTATCTCTTTCTGAATTGGGATGTTTAATTATTACTTAAATAATGAAAATTCATGGTGTAATTTCAGAGTTTAGGTGAGGATGCGAGTTGATCATGTGGGAGGGTTTGGGAGTCTGGTGGATTCCAGGCAGTAGTGTAAGCTCTTTGTCCTTGTAACATAATATATCATGTTGCTAATAAACTGCAAGTTATTACAAGAATTTGAACTGCTTTGATTATTGAACATCTGAGGATTACGCTGGTGAAGAGGGATCTGGTACTGATTTACTAGATTGAATTAAAAAGGTACACCGACTGCCTCTTGAAGTACGCTCTTTTTAACCCCGCAAAAAAAAGTACGCTCTTTTTAGTAAAAAAAAAACTCCGATGGAAGGTCGGTACACGTCTAAGGGTCCTGATTTTGAATACCATCTGTGCCTGCTGCAGCATGCTCATTTTATTTGAGAAGATAGCCAATTCTATGGGGATATTCTACCGAAGTACTTCTCTTGGACAGTTGAATCAGACAAGGCTAGCCTCCAGAAGATAGAATGTTGTACATTTTTTGTCATATCTATTTCTCATTCATTTCTTTGGATGAATGTAATATAGGAAGAAAGTAAACACAAAGGATTTATGCCATTAGTGGATTGATTCTAACTAACGGTGGACAATTATGCCGGACTACTTATATCGACACACTTTTAATTTGAATCGTTCATTTTTTATCAAATGTTTCTAAAGTCTAATAAGTTTCATTAACATGTCTCTCTATATATTTGTTTTAGGATGGACGGGCGTGGCAACGTGCGCCTTTATGGTCTAGTAAGCTAATAATATATATTCCACTGGTGATAATTAGATTGGCTCTCTTGAATAGATGGAATAGTTACGTACTAAATCAGTGGTATAGCCTCCGTTCTATAGTATATAGGGCGTGCACACTTTTTCCAAGATTTAACTTTGATCATAATTTGAAACAAGTACACACATAATTTAGGGAATACAAACCACGTGACTTCAAAATTACTCACTCCAGTCCATATTATTGCGTGTGTATTTCTATAAGTCAAACATTGTAAAGTTTGATGAAGTTTTTCAAATACAAAAATATCAATAGCGACAATACCAAATAAATATAAGAGCCCAGATGATATAAAATATGCCACACGATGTACCTAATGAGATTGATTCAATATTATACACATAGATATTTTTCTCTACAAACTTGGTCATATCCGATAAAGTTTGAATCCAGGAAAAAAATCTATATGGATTACATTATGAAATGAAGGGAGTATATCATTGAAACTTTCTTTTGAATATAGAATAATTGGTATAAATTTGTGTATCTCACTAATCAATTCTCTGTGGAGGTCACCTACCTTTTTTCAAGTACTTCTACATGATCACCCGAGTGGTTTAGGGAGTGGCCAAGCTTTTTTTACTCTGATTAGTACTCCAATAGTTAAGAAAAGATGACTTTATACTTACTAGCACATATGTCTGTGTGTTGCAACAAGAGAAATATAGTATGCATTTAAAGTTAGTGAGAATTATATGTGCAAACAAAACCCTGTGTGCACGTGAAAAATGAACATTTAGCTTCTCGGTTTCGCCGGGTAAGTAATCAATCCGCTATTTTTCAAATTCATTTTTATAAAATTTTCAACAAATTTGTGAAGTCTTTTAAAATTTATAAACATTTTTCCAATGTCCAAACTTTCTACAAGATCATGAGCTTTTATTCAAATCCCGTGAACTTTATCAAATATGTGAACTAGGAATCCATGAACACTTTTCAAATTTCCAATTTTTATAAAAATAAATAAATTTTTTCAAATCCATGCACTTTTTCTTTCAAAATCCATGAACCTTTTCAAAATTTTGAACTTTTTCATATTCATAATCTTTTTGAAATTTATGAACTTTTTGTAATCCATGTTTTTTTTCAATTTTTGTGTTCTTTTATTCTTTTGAATTTTTCAGGTTCATGTTTTTCAAAAGTCGATGCTTGATCAAGTGAAAGAATGAGATTTATGACCGAGCGGCCAAGTTACGTCGCCTTGTTAAGCCAGGACTAAAAGAGTGAGTGCGTTAGTGCTAGGTAGAGAACCGGCGCTGAGGGCACCATATAGGAGGTCTCCTACGGAAATTCCCCAACGGGTGACCAAATTTGGTGTTTTGACCGTTTCATGAAAGTTAAGCCAGATCTAAACCTGGTTAAAAAAAATCAGGATCTGACCCTTTTCCTACCACTGAGGTCGATGGCAGTAGGGTATACCAGCCTACCACCAAGCCTCTGGTGGTAGGCACCTTATCCACGTCAATGCAGTGCTTCCCTACTGCGAAACAGGCTGGTGGTAGCCTGTGCAACCATAACGTCGAGATGCCTGGTGGTAGGTGGGTACAAGCATTGTATTTGATACTTAGAAATTTTTTACGGTAGGGCGTGCGACCCTACCACCAAGGGCCTTAGCGGTAGGCAGTTATATCCTACCGCCATCGACCCCAGCGGTAGAAAAAGGGTCATAACTCGAAAAAAAATCGAACTAGGGTCATATCTGGCTTAACTTTCACAAAAGGGTCAAAACACCAAATTTGTCCCCAATGGGTCATGAGCACAAATGAACATGCCATGAATAGCATATTCCTAAGAAGTTGAATTTTTTTTCAAAATATTATGAAATTTTTTGTGGCAAACTTTAGCAAATGTTTTCAGCGCTTGCAAATTTTATTTTCGGAATGGCATTCGTGGAAGTCGCAGCAAAAAATAATCTATACTCCAAAATGCTTTTGAAAATGGCATTTTTGAGGCATCTTTTTTTTGCCATAACTTCCATGAATGTGATTTTATGATGAAATTTTGGAAGCACACGGAACATTTGTGAATGTTTGACAAAAAAACAGAGTTTTTCGAATTTATTTTCAATTTGTTACAATTTTACTGTTCATCCGAGTTCATTTTAGCTCAGAATAGTCGTGTCCCTCTCGTATTGCAGCCTTCCATGGGAGAGCAGTGAAAGTATAAACACATTGCAAACAATAAAGTGAGCATTTTCTGAAAATACAAAGAATTTAACACGAATTGAAAAGTGGTTTTATTTATTATTTCAAACAGTTACCGTAGAGAGTGAAAAAGGGGAACTAACCCCCTGATTTTAACCCATTATACTAATTTCTAGAAACCATCTTACTAGAACCTTTAACTTTTTTTCACGTAGTACCAGAACATTTAACTAAAATCAGGCGATAATTTCAAAGAGACATGAGGTTTGTGGAAACGAAGACCTATAAGGAGTATTGATTTATCACAAAAACACATCTCAAGTTTTACAAAAGAATAATACACATAAGATAATAATATATATTCCACTGGTGATAATTAGATTGGCTGTCTTGAATAGATGGAATCGTTACATACTAAATAAGTGGTATAGCCTCCGTTCTATAGTATATAGGGCGTGCACACTTTTTCCAAGATTTAACTTTGATCATAATTTGAACCAAGTACATACATAATTTAGGGAATATAAACCACGTGACTTCAAAATTACTTACTGATGACCCACAAGTATAGGAGATCTATCATAGTCCTTTTAATAAGTAAGAGTGTCGAACCCAACGAGGAGCAGAAGGAGATGACAAGCGGTTTTCAGTAAGGTATTCTCTGCAAGCACTGAAATTATCGGTAACAGATAGTTGTGTGATAAGATAATTCGTAACGGATAACAAGTAACAAAAGTAACTAAGGTGCAGCAAGGTGGCATGATCCTTTTTGTAGCAAAGGGCAAGCCTGGACGAATCTTATATAAAGCAAAGCGCTCCTGAGGACACATGAGAATTGTCGTCAAGTTAGTTTTCATCATGCTCATATGATCCGCGTTTGTTACTTTAATAATTTGATATGTGGGTGGACCGTTGCTTGGGTCCCGCCCTTCCCTGGACAAGCCTCCCACTTATGATTAACCCCTCTCGCAAGCATCCACAACTACAAAAGAAGAATTAAGATAAATCTAACCATAGCATGAAACATATGGATCCAAATCAGCCCCTTATGAAGCAACGCATAAACTAGGGTTTAAGCTTCTGTCACTCTAGCAACCCATCATCTACTTATTACTTCCCAATGCCCTTCCCCTAGGTCCAAATCATGGTGAAGTGTCATGTAGTTGACGTTCACATAACACCACTAGAGGAAAGACAACATACCTCTTGTCAAAATATCGAACGAATACCAAATTCACATGATTACTTATAACAAGACTTCTCCCATGTCCCCAGGAACAACCGTAACTACTCACAAAACATATTCATATTGATAATTAGGGGAGTATTAATTACCATTAAGGATCTGAAAATATAATCTTCCATCGGATAAACCAACTAGCATCAACTACAAGGAGTAATCAACACTACTAGCAACCCACATGTACCAATCTGAGGTTTTGAGACAACGATCGAATACAAGAGATGAACTAGGGTTTGAGAGGAGATGGTGCTGGTGAAGATGTTGATGGAGATTGACCCCCTCTCGATGAGAGGATCGATGGTGATGACAATGGCAATGATTTCCCCCTCTGAAGGGATGTTTTCCCGGCAGAAGAGCTCCGTCGGAGCCCTAGATTGGTTCTACCCAGGTTCCACCTCGAGACGGCGGCGCTTCGTCCCGAAAGCTTCCTTCTGATTTTTTTCTAGGTCAAAACACACCATATAGCAGAAGATGGGCATCGGGGGCCTGCCAGGGGGCCCACAAGACCGGAGGGCGCGACCAAGGGGTTAGGGCGCGCCCTCCACCCTTGTGGATGGCAGGTGGCCCCCCTCTGGTGCTTTCTTCGCCCAATATTTTTAATATATTCCAAAAATACTCTCCATGAAGTTTCAGGACTTTTGGAGTTGTGCAGAATAGGTCTTTAATATTTGCTCCTTTTCTAGTCCAGAATTCCAGCTGCCGGCATTCTCCCTCTTCATGTAAACCTTAGAAAATAAGAGAGAATAGGCATAAGTATTGTGATATAATGTGTAATAACAACCCATAATGCAATAAATATCAATATAAAAGCATGATGCAAAATGGACGTATCAACTCCCCCAAGCTTAGACCTCGCTTGTACTCAAGCAAAAGCTGGTATCGAAAAATATGTCCACATGTTTAGAGATAGAGGTGTCGATAAAATAAAATACGGACATGAGGGCATCATGATCATCTTTAGAACAGCAACATATAATGTCATATAATTTCTTATGCTAAACAAGGTAGAGTATGAATCAGAAACTTCATTCAAAACTAACAAACTATCATCTCAGTCATTGAGGCAATTGCAATTTATCTTAACATCCGAAAGAGTCAATATAGGAGCTTTTCAGCAAGTCCACATACTCAACTATTATTTAATCTTTCACAATTGCTAACACTCACGCTATAATTACGGGTTTAAAGTTTCAATCGGACACAGAGAAAGATAGGGGCTTATAGTTTCGCCTCCCAACCTTTTACCTCAGGGATAATGTCAACAATAATACTTTATGAAAACCTACATCCAAGTGGATATAAATATCCGGATCTCTCCAAAACATATTGCTTGCCAAAGGAAAAAGTGTAAAAAGGAAAGGTGAAGATCACCATGACTCTTGTATAAGCGTAGAAGATAAAAATAAAAGATAGGCCCTTCGCAGAGGGAAGCAGAGGTTGTCATGCGCTTTTATGGTTGGATGCATAAAATCTTAATGCAAAAGAACGTCATTTTATATTGCCGCTTGTGATAAAGAACTTTATTATGCAGTCTGTCGCTTTTATGTCTTCCATATCACAAGTTCCTATAAAGCTTATTTTCTTCACACTAATAGATCATACATATTTAGAGAGCAATTTTTATTGCTTGCACAGATGACAACTTACTTGAAGGATCTTACTCAATACATAGGTAGGTATGGTGGACTCTCATGGCAAAACTGGTTTAAGGGATGTTTGGAAGCACAAGTAGTATCTCTACTTGGTGCAAAGAATTTGGCTAGAATGAGAGGGAAAGGCAAGCTCAACATGTTGGAGGATCCATGACAATATAACTTCTATTCGGATATAAGAAAACATAACCCATTATGTTGTCTTCCTTGTCCAACATCAACTTTTTAGCATGTCATATTTTAATGAGTGCTCACAATTACAAAAGATGTCCAAGATAGTATATTTATATGTGAAGCCTCTCTTTCTTTATTACTTCCTATTAGTTGCAACAATGACCAAAACTATGTTTGTCAACTCCCAACAACTTTTATTCATCATACTCTTTATATGTGAAGTCATTACTCTCCATAAGATCAATATATGATCTTTTTATTTCTTTTTTCCTTTCTTTAATTTTTAATTCTCTCCAGATCATAGCAAGAAAGCAAAGCCCTCAACTCACAACTACTCTTTATTATATATAACTCACGAACTCAATTACATAGAGGGAACATAAAGCAAAACTCAAAGCTAGATCATACTAAGAACTTTATTCTACTAGATCAAGATATAACCAAAAGGATCAAACTAAGAAAAACGATAAAGGTGTAAGTGTATCTAGTGCCCCTTAGTGATTTTGGTGTATTGAAGACTTATAGGTTAAGGGACTAATGCATTTGTGAGTGTACACAGGTCTATAAGTCTATGAGGAGTTTGATATTTATAGAGAAAGTCGACACCTAAAAATGAATGTCTTCAACTGAAGACTTTGGCTTTCTGAAGACTTTGAAAATGAAGAAATTGGTGCGACCATGAAGACTCTATATTCATGCGAGGAATATGAAGCGTGAAGACTTTTGTTTTTCTCTTTCTTGAGTCATAGGAAACACCGTATTGTTAAAGGGGGTCGAGGTAAAACTAAGGGAAAGTTTCCAAGTGATGCTCATCTCAAAATCCTACACCTACCCAATCCTTTCGAGTGAAGCCATTGGAAATCTCATATAGTTCAGTCAATTTCTTCAGTGACAGAGACGAAGATCTTCTGTTCTCTGAGGAATTTGTTCTGACTGAGGAGTTAGGAATTCGCCAGTGCGGATTGCCTACAAGTGAGGAACATGATAGCCCTGAGGAATTTGATAGATCAGATATCCGACCGTTTCTGTGCTATGCGCCAGCTATCCCAAAATGTCTACCCACCTAACAATCATATCATTGAAGGGCATTTATGTCTTATCATGTTGGGCTACTCCCTAGGCTATAAATAGCCGCCCCCTACAACCATTAGCTGGTTGGCTGCTCCGAGAGAAACTTACACTTTTCATTGAGAGCATCCCATCCTCCGAGGACTTTGAGCGAAAATCATCAAGTGAGGAAAACCCAAACCCAAACATCTACAAACCCAAAGTGATTGAGCATCATTGAAGAGATTGTTCCTATGTGGAACCGATGCTTGTTACCTTTGAAGATTGTGCATCTTCCAGACGGTTAGGCGTCATGGTCTAGAGCATCCAAGAGGAAATTGTGGATCGCTGAGTGACCGAGTTTGTCAAGGTTTGGAAGTCACTTGAAGACTTACCACAAGTGATTGGGCGAGGTCTATGTGACCTTAGCTCAAGGAGAATACGGTGAGGACTGTATGTCTGGGACTGTGTATCCTCATGTTTAAATACCTAGCCACTCCAACCAGATGTACAACTGTCACAACAGTTGGAACTGGTCTAGCAAATCACTGTCTTCACCAAGCTACTGGTTCTATTTCCTCAACCCCTCCATTTCCTCAGTTACTTACTGTTGTACTTGATCGTTACTGTTTGAAGACTTTGACTAAAGACTCTCTCAATTTCCTCAATCTTATTTCTTCAGTCAGTTTGTCTTCAACGTTCTTATCCTGTGTTTACGCTACTCGTGCTCTCTGTGTGTTTTTCATTTCATCATGATGACTATGCTGTTACTTTGTTATGCTTACACTTGAGTACTTATTCCGGTGGTAGTTGTTCGTGACTTAGGAATTTCCTCACCCTGAAATTCCTAAGTGACGAATTTGTAAAAATCGCCTATTCACCCCCCTCTAGTCGACTTAACGCACTTTCAATTGGTACTAGAGCAAGGTACTCCCTTGTGCTGTGTGATTTTGGTTTAACCACCTGGAGTTTTAGTTATGTCGACCGCATGTATGAAGAAAGTGACATGCCCCATCTTTGACGGTCATGATTATCCCAAGTGGAAGACCATGATGAAGAAGCGCCTCATGGCGATGAACAGCAAACTGTGGACCGTCACTGAGATTGGTCTTACCGATCTATGCAAGATGGCGGAGGCTGATGATATTCACAAGTACACTCTTCTTAACCTCACGACGAAGGATGTCATCTTCTCCTGTTTGTCCCAAAATCAGTTCAGGAACATTATGCATCTCAGCCACGCGAAGCTTATCTGGGACCGACTCTCTAAGGTCTATGAAGGTCATCGAACTCGTCATGACCCATGGTTTGTAGATTTCAAGGAATCACTCAAGGCGATGACTTTCGATCCAAAATCTTCATCCTCTTCACCATGCCTTATGGCAAAAGGTGCCAAGGTAACCGAATGCTACCTATCCGAGTCTAGTGATGATGAATCTGGTGATGAATTTGGACCCAGCTATGTCAAACTTGCTTCCCTTGCCACTAAACAACAAAGAGCTTTGGAAAAGGTCCAAAATATGCTTGATGAAAGCGATGATATGGTGGGTGAAGAAATGGATCGCTCTCAAACCTTGACTCATAATCTCCAGAGACTTCAGTCCAAGTTTGATAACCTTCATAGTCATCATAACACTTTGTTATCTGATCATGAGAAGCTTTCTTATGAATTTCTTCAAAGAAAGCAAGATCTTGAGAGGCTAAGGGGGAGTTATGAAGATCTTCAGAAGGAGCGTGATTCATTACTTGCTCAGCAGATCAGCGCCGCTCAGGAAGAATTCATTCTACCATGTTTGAAATGCATTGAACGTGAATCTGCTAATTCTTCACCTGAAAGTTCAAATGCTTCTGTTGCTACAAATTCTTCAACTGTTTCTCTGCTATCACAAATTGCTCATCCGAGGATGCTACTAGTATCACTAACAATGCAGGGCTGAAGGAATTGTATATGACAGGCATGTACAAAAGCCTCAAAGGGCATCAAGCACTTTGTGATGTGCTTAAAAAGCAAATCCTCAACAGAAGCCCTAGGAAAGAGGGTATTGCCTTTGAGAGGAAGCTCAATGCTGATGGGACCTACTGGAAACCTGAGCAGTACCCCAAAACCTCATGGGTTGCTGCAAAAGGACCTCCTGTAGATCCATCTACCTTATCTGGCTTTACATGTGAATCTTCATATTCTTCTGATGAGTCATTTGACTCCAACTATAAGCTGTTCAAAAATCAGAATGATGAAGTATTTGCTAGATATGTTGGCACTAACTACAGGAACGACCCCCTATGAAGAAAATCTGGGTTCCCAAAAGGTGCCTTGAGAGTCTTCAGGTGGATGTTGTCATGACACCACCTGTGAAGAATAGGAACCCCAGATCAAATTCTTCATATGGACCAAAGTGTTCATATGGATCAAAGTCCTCATATGGACATCATTGTGCTAACACTTCTATTTTGCAGGGAAAGCCTAAGGGCAATGAATATGTGCATTATTCTTCAAATCATTATGTTCATAAGTCCTTGAAGAATTTCTCTGCTTATTCATATGCTTACCCTAACCCCTCTTATGTGAAACGAAGTGGACTGGCTTCTATGGCACCTTTATCATATGGAGCTCGCAGAATGATGAACTCTTTGCCACCCCTCCAGATGTGGGTGGTGAAGAAAAATAACTAATCTCTTATGTAGGGTCATGTCTCCAGACGAACTTAAACGTCTGAGGAATTTGCTGGAGACCTGAATATGCTTGAAAGGACGCAAGCTAATCATGAAGAAATGAATTTTCATTTCTCACGTCCTCATACTGCTATATCTGTTCTATTGCTTGATGAAATTGATCTGATGAATTTGATGTCATATTCTTCACCGATGAAGTATATGAGTTTGTAAGTTGCACTAATTCATCTGTAGGATGATCAACCCAAAGACACTGAGTGGGTCCTCGAAAGTGGATGTACAAATCACATGACTGGTGACAGGAACTTATTGATGGACACTGCTTTATCTCCATCGCATCTGAAGCATATCACCTACGCTGACAAAGACAAAAGCAAGGTATTGGGTCTAGGTAAGGTTGCGATCTCAAAGGATCGACACATGGACAAAGTCATGCTTGTCGAGTCCTTAGGATTCAACCTCATGTCTGTCTCAATGCTTTGTGATCTTGATATGGTTGTTGTCTTTGGCAAGTATCGTTGTGTTGTGATCATGGAAGCTGACCATTCCAAAGTCTTCGAATGCTTTAGGAGAAGAGATCTGTATATTGTTGATTTCTCTACAGGACCACAACCTGCTACATGTCTACTTGCAAAAGCTTTAGAAGGCTGGCTATGGCATCGACGACTTGGTCATGCTGGCATGAGGAACTTGCACACGCTTGCGAAGAAGAAGCATGTCATTGGCATCGAGGATGTCAAATTCCTCAAGGATCATTTGTGCGGAGCTTGTGAAGCTGGAAAGATGACCAAGGCCAAGCATCCCTCAAAGACTATCATGACTACCACTCGTCCATTTGAATTGCTTCACATGGATCTCTTTGGCCCTAATCATTATGCCGCATTCACAAATGAGGCATCTTATATGGCTTTTTTTTATTGTTGATGACTATTCTTGTTACACATGGGTGCATATTGTCACTTACAAACGTGAAGTACAGGATGTCTTCAAACGATTTTCCTCAAGGGCTTCAACCAACTTTTGTGTGAAGATCAAGCACATTAGAAGTGACAATGGGACCGAGTTCAAGAATACTGGTCTTGATAACTATCTTTTTGAACTTTGTATTACTCATGAGTTATCTGCTCCTTATACTCCTCAGTAGAATAGCATCGTGGAGCGCAAGAACAGTACTCTTGTTGAGATGGCTCACACTATGCTTGATGAATACAAGACGCCTTGTCATTTTTGGCCTGATGCAATTGATACTGCATGCCACATCATCAACAGGGTATACCTTCAAAAATTCTTCAAAAAGACCTCATATGAACTCCTCACTGACAAGAAACCCAATGTGAGTTATTTCAAAGTCTTCGGTGCTAAATGTTGGATTAGAGATCCTCATCACAATTCTAAATTTGCACTGAAAGCACATGAAGGTTTTATGCTTGGTTACGAAAAGGACTCGCACACCTACAGAGTCTTCAACACCGTTCATCACAAGGTTGTTGAAACTATAGATGTGCGGTTTGATGAAACTAATGGCTCGCAAAGAGAGCACCTACCTCCTATGCTAGATGAAAAGTCACCTGAGGGAACCATCAAGTTCAAGGCTACTGAGGATGTCATTCCTACCAAAGAATATGCTGAAGAAGTCATTCCAGAACGTGAAGAACATCATGCTGGTACACCTGAGGAAAATGGCTCTGAAGAAAATGTCGAGCCAACTCAACATCGCCAACCCGCTCATCCTCGTGTTGCAAATGAAGTGCAGATCAAGAAAATCATCAGCGACATCAATGCACCAGGTCCTCTCACACGCTCAAAGGCTTCACATTTGTCTAAGTTTTGTGGGCACTTTGCTTTTGTCTCTATTACAGAGCCCACCAAAGTAGATGAGGCATTTCTTGACCCTGAGTGGATTCAAGCGATGCAAGCGGAATTACATCAGTTCGAGCTCAACAATGTCTAGGAACTTGGCAAGCGACCAGACCCTCGCAAGCACAATATCATCGGCACCAAATGGATCTACCGCAACAAGAAAGATGAGAATGGCCTTGTGGTGAGGAATAAGGCACGACTAGTAGCTCAAGGCTACACACAGGTTGAAGGAATTGATTTGAATGAAACTTTTGCACATGTTGCTAGACTTGAGGCTATCCGCATATTGCTTGCTTATGCTATCCATCATAATATCATCTTATATCAAATGGATGTGAAAAGTGCATTCCTGAATGGTAAGTTTGAGGAAGAAGTATATGTTGCTCAACCCCCAGGTTTTGAAGATCCAAAGCATCCTGACAAAGTCTTCAGACTCAATAAGGCCCTCTACGGCCTCAAGCAGGCCCCACGGGCGTGGTATGATACTTTGAAGGAATTCCTGATGAAGAAAGGCTTCAAACCCGGTTCACTTGACCCAACTCTTTTCACCAAAACCTATGACGATGAATTATTCGTGTGCCAAATATATGTTGATGATATTATCTTTGGCTGTACTGAACAACGTTACAGTGACGAATTTGCCTATATGATGAGTCAGGAATATCAAATGTCTATGATGGGAGAATTGAAATTCTTCTTATGTCTTCAGATTCGTCAACAGCGCAACGACATCTTCATATCTCAGGAGAAATACCTCAAGGATGTGTTGAGGAAATTCGGCATGCAAGATTGTAAAGGCGTCAAAATCCCTATGCCCACAAATGGCCATCCATGCACTGATGAAAATGGTATTGACTTTGATCAAAAGGTATACCATTCCATGATTGGTTATTTATTGTATCTATGTGCATCTAGGCCAGATATTATGCTTAGTGTTTGCATGTGTGCCCAATTTCAAGCTACACCGAAGGAATCACACCATAAGGTTGTGAAGCATATTCTTCGATATCTAGCTCACACTCCAACTCTTGGATTATGGTATCCCAAGGGCTTGGCTTTTGATCTCATTGGATATTCTAATTCTAACTATGCTGGTGATCGTGTGGACCGCAAGTCAACATCGGGCACATGCCATTTCCTTGGACGTTCCTTGGTATGTTGGTCCTTGAAGAAACAGAACTGCGTATCACTCTCTACTGCTGAAGCTGAGTACATTACTGCTGGTTCATGCTGTGCTCCACTGCTATGGACGAAGCAAACCCTCGAGGACTACGGCATCAACGTGAAGAATGTGCCTCTCTATTGTGACAATGAGAGTGCCATCAAGATTGCTCATAACCCGGTTCAGCACTCAAAGACAAAGCACATCTAGATTCGTCATCATTTTCTTCGTGATCATGTGTTGAAGTGTGACATCTCCATCAAGCACGTGAAGACTAAAGAACAGCTAGCTGATATCTTCACAAAGCCCTTGGATGAGAAGAGATTTAGCAAGTTGCGGTGTGAGCTAAATATCTTAGAATCTTCGAATGTCCTTTGAAAAGGACACACATCCTAACACTTATGCAAAATTGATGACTTAGATGTGCAACAAACGAAGTAACATTTTTCTTTAATCAATGAAGACTAACCCTCTAAGTGTGAAGAAATTAATGAAGAATTTGATTTTCAGAGCCCTATGACAATTGTACGCGACGTCTGAAATCATCATTCTTATACGGTGGGTCACGCCACCAACCGAAGTTGAAAATTTTCAATTCGAGTTTTTCTTCAGTTTTTGAAATTCCTCAGTTGTTCAATTTCTTCAACTTTGCAATGTCTTCACTATTTCTGACCAAATTCTTCATTGACTATATATATATATTTGAGTTTTCAGTCCTCTACACATTCACTTATTGCTAATTCTCAAGTTGATTTTTCTGCTAAGTGAATGTGATCGGACCCTTCCCCCTCCATGCTAAACTCAACCCAGACTGTTCACAAATTCTTCATGTGCGTTGTATTTGAAACCCGTTCAAAATCTTCACTATGTCCTTGTCAGCTGAAGAATTTGCGAACAAAACATTAACATATTCTTATGTGAATTTTCGGCTTTTGCCGCTCAAACCGTTCCACATCCCACGATAAGATTTATCAACTCACCCACTGTCTCACACGATCGCCACCTCTCTGTATGTGGGTGACACATGTCGCTAGGATGAGAAGGGTCAGGGGCACGTTCGTCCATTTTCCTCGAAAGAGGAGTTTTTCACCTCGGCTATAAATACCCCTCACCGTCCTCAGACTGCTTTTACCCCGCTCGAGCTCTCAGACCTAGCGCCGTCACTACTTCCATCATCGCTGGTGAGGAAGAACTTCACTGCCTCGACCTCGTCGCCGTTGTACTCGCGCCGGCCGCGGAAATCTTTAGCCCCGCCACCGCCGTAGCTGTCTTCCTCTGCCAAGTTAGGGCATGGAAGATCTGGACTGATGAACTTCCAATCTACAACTCCTAGTTCGTCGTGTTCTTCGTCAAGGGTAAATAAAATTTATTTTTACTGCCCTTGTTGATTTTGATGATTTCCGCAAAATCTTCAAAAGGTGTTTATTCTTGAACTTCCAGACTTTAAACACCTCACACAAACATCTGTTCTTGATCTGTTTCTCTAAGCTACGTTTTTCTTTAGATTCCTCAATTGTGTGGAGTTCTTAATCTATACAACTCTGGAACCTAAGTCAGAGAACGCTTAGTAAAATTCCTCAAGATACCTCTGGTCAAATTCTCAAACTTGTTCTTTTTGCAAAAACTTCTGAGAACGCATATGACCTCTCCAAATTCTGCGCACCTATACTATGTTCATAGGTACACATGTCCGCTGCTGAATCTCTAGGTTCTCATCAACTTAACTCATTTGCAGCGTTCCTCGAAGACAAATTGCATACCTCTTCAGAGAACTCAATTGTTCAAAATCCTCAGCCAAAGAAAATGGAATATGGCAAGAAACCTCAGAAGGGAGGCAAGAAACTCGAAGTGAATACTGCCTTTGAAATCCCTGATGACATCTATGCAGGGTATTGCACTCCTGATGAGGCAATTCATGGAAAGGAAACGAAGAATGAGCGCAAGGTGCGCATTTAGAGGATTCAAAGAAGATGGGCACGAGAATGGAGGGAGTACAAATATGTCACTCCTAAGTACATGAAGAAATTCGCAGTACACCCTCCTTTCCCAAGACCTCCACTGGCACCTAGCCAAGAAGCTGATCCCACTAGCCTCAAGCACGGTGAGGACTATCCTGATGAATGGGCCAAGCGGCAAGCAAAACTGGCCAAAGTGGCCAAGGAAGCAGTGAGGAAATTCAATGAAGATTCTACTGCTGCTGCTGCTGAGGCGTCTGCTAGCAAGCCCAAGAAGGCTATGCCAAAGAAGCCAGCTTGCAAACCACCTTCCTCAGCAATGTCCTCACGGCCAAGCTCATCAATGCCCTCACAACATATTCCTCAAGCAGCTCCAGTTCCTCCGGTTGCAAAACCTTCAGCTGCACCTGCAAAGTCCTCGTCACCTGTGCATCTTGCCTCTTGCCAAAGGACCATAGGCATCTCAATTGCTTCAGGAGCATCTGCAAGTTCTTCAGCTCCTCCTCAGTCTGGCCCCACTTTGCTGAAAACCAAGGCCACTGCTGGACGAGGCACTAGACCAAGTCCTCACAAGAAGCAGGTTGCCTTCCATGTGCCGTCAAGTGAAGACGAAGCTGATGATGATGAACTTGCTGATATCATGAGAGATAGACAGCAACGGGCCGCTAGAGCCAAAGGCAGTGTTGTGCCACTTTTGCTGGATCCAAAGAAGATCCTGGACTTCATTGATCTATGGCACAAAGATCCAAACACTCCCTTGCCAGAATTGAATCTCACACTTGGCCAAAGTCATATGTTGACAGCTTTCATTGCTAAAGAAAAATGGAAATTTGAGAAAGCCAGGAAGGTGAAGAAAGCTCAGTACAAGAAAGAGCACTTTCTGAAGCAAAATGTTTTGAAGCTATCACCTGACGAACTTGTTGCTCTGCAATCAGAAATCAAGAATCTCAGTGATGAATTTGATGCATATCGTGCTGAATGGCTAGGAGCCAAAATCAGATTTGTTAGAATGGCGAAGGGATTTACATCAAATGTACTCAAACACACATTGAAATTCCTCAGGCTGAAGCATCTTCCCAGCCTACTGAAGAACATGCAAGCACCGCTAATGATGATCAGGTTGCTAAAGAAAATGAGAGTACCATGGCTGATGAAGCTATTCCAGCCGCTGAGGAAATTGCCAGGGCAACCACTAGTGTTGCGCTTGAAGTTCAATCCAGGCCAGTTGATGCATCTGTTGCTGAGCCTGATGAAACTGAACAAGACAGGACAACTGCATTAGTTGTACCTGAGGAAACTGCACCAAATTCCTCTGCTCCTCATGCACCAACGCCAAGTCCTATCCTTCCTTCTGCATCAGAAGCGGGAAAACCAAAGCTGCTGAGCGAGCAGCTGTGAAGAAAAGGAAAGCATCTGCCACTCAGAGTCTTCAGCACCAAAGAAAATGAAGACTTTGACGAGCTCTTATGAAAATCCTATAGATGTTGTTCTTGTATCAAGCTTGCCATCAAAGGAGATTGTTCCCTTGGGTGAGGAATATGAAATACCTAGTGAATCTGATGAAGAAGATCCTTCTGCTGCTTCGTCAGAGCAGTTGGATGAGGAAATTTAAGTTGACAATATCACTTCTACTCCATTGGTATCATCGCCCATGCCTTAGTTCATAGCTGAAGAGGCAGGCATTGAGGAAATTGATGAAGAAGATGAAGACGTGAATATTGGGTGTTCAACTCCTATTTTGAATAATGACTACTGGGAAAGTCACCACCCCAATTCACCACTGTTCACTCCTCTGCAACAGATTCCTCAGTCCCTGGCTCAAACTGAAGAAATTCACATGGGCTCTGATGAACCACAAGCTTCTCTGCTCACCATTCCTGAAGAAGTTCCAGCCACTAGTGCCGATGTGAATGTTGATGAAATGGAGACCCAGGGTGCTACTGAAGATGTTGAAACTGAAATTCCTCAACCTGTGGCTCCTGAGACTATGATTCCAGAGGTTGTGAAGATTTTGACTGACACATCTCAGCCCAAGCCGAAGAATCCCTTCTCCAAGAAACAGAAGTTCAAAGCTGACGACTTCTTCCATGAGCATGTATTCTTCACTGATTACAACACCTATGATGCTGCTCGTCTTCGACGGAAGCGCTTCTGGACTGCAAGTCAAATGAACTTCTATTCTTCACTACTATTCGATAAGGACAAGATCTTTGACCATGAGCATATTCCTCATGTGGATATGGAGTCGCTGCCTTGCTTCACCCCAGTCCCCAGCGTTCTTCATGATGCAGGGCTGCTCAATTTCTGCACCGACATCTGTGACTGGAATGGAGAGCTAATCCTTCAGTTGTACGCTATGTTGCACATTACCGGCAACGCTGAAGATGTGAATTCATGGGTGTTGGACTGGATGACTGAGAACACACAATACAAAGCACCGGCCTCTGAATTGCTTCATGCCCTACCAATCAGTCCCCCCCTGAAGGTGCGAGACTCATCTACCATGACGTGAGCTATCTGATCATTACATGCAAGTGCTGATGAAGCCTCTGAAGCCCGGCCAAGCTCCAAGAACCAAATTCCTCGTGAAGGAATTGCTCTATGTGCCAAGGACCATATACAAGATATTGACCAAGACCCTTAGTCCAATCAAGGGCCACAACTCTGATGAAGAAGAGGTTGTTGGCATCATGAAGAATCTGCTATTCAACATCATCCATGGAGTTCCTATCAACTACCATGATTTCTTCATGAGAACTATGGCTAATGTCACCCTTTCACTGTTTGAATTGAAGCCTTATGCTCCCTGGATCATGAGATTCATCAGATCAAGGTCTTCAATCAACTACAAGGCTGACACTCTCAATCATGGCAGCTACTTGCCCCCTATTGAAGTCCTCAAACTGACTATTTCCTCAGCTGATGAGAAGGGCAAGGCCGCTGTTATTGATGAAGGCACACGTCCATTGGATGGACAGTTTTGCAAAGCAGCATCTTACTCCACCAATGATGACTCTGCCACTCATGACTCTGCCGCAAATGCTTCAAAGCAAAATCCTCAAGCCACTGCTCCAAGGGTGATGACTGATCGTGAGCTTCTCCTCGGTCTTCATCAGAAGGTCAATCGCAACCACAAGTGGGTCAAGAGATAGTTTGGTGCTATTCTTCAGAACATGATTGTTACTCAAAATTCAGTGAAGAAGAACCACTACTACTTACATCAAGTCTTCGACCGCACTTGGGCCATTCTTTCCAATATGTATTCTGCTGAAGATCTCAAGGAGATGGACTTCCAACAGGACTTTGACTGGTCTCAGCCACCTTCGAAGAAATTCAAGAAGGTCAAAGTTCCTCAGCTCGTCACAAGTTCATATTCTTCATCGCGCGAGACAGACTCAGCTGAAGAATTGGACGACACTGCGGCAGGCCCTACTCCAACAACCGACCCCAACAACGCTGGCGCTCCTCCATCAACACCATGATGATATTTTTCAGGGGCGTTAGTCCTCATTTTTCGTCCCTTTTGGTCATTCGATGACAAAGGGGGAGAAATTTGAGTTAGTCTTCAAGCGGGTCTCTATATATGGGCGTTTTTTTGCTAAGTTACAACTCTCGTTCTTCTGAAGTCTTTGTTGGATCGAGTTGTAAACTTAACTTCGATGGTGGTCTGATACTTTTGCTATGTTCTTCTGCATGCTATTTCCTCATATATGTTAATGCACACATGCTGAATTACATCAGTCACCATATTTCATCATGCATTTCAAATTCTTCATATTATATGTTAAATGCGTGTATGAATTACAAGATATACAGGGAGATCTACAGATTCTACTCTACAATGTGCATTGCTACTCAAAAGCAAGTTCCTCACATATGCACATCTTCAGGGGGAGTTCTTCTATATCTTGCAATCAAATTCCTCAATATCAGTATTTACACTTCATATGTTTATCCCCGTTGAAAACTTAACCTATATTGTCATCAATCACCAAAAAGGGGGAGATTGTAAGTGCATCTAGTGCCTGAGGGAGTCCTGGATTAAGGGGTCCTCGGACAGCCGGACTATATACTTTGGCCGGACTGTTGGACTATGAAGATACAAGATTGAAGACTTCGTCCCGTGTCCGGATGGGACTCTCCTTGGCGTGGAAGGCAAGCTTGGCAATTTGGATATGTAGATCTCCTTCTCTGTAACCGACTTTGTGTAACCCTAGCCCCCTCCGGTGTCTATATAAACTGGAGGGTTTAGTCCATAGGACAAGAACAATCATAATCATAGGCTAGCTTCTAGGGTTTAGCCTCTACGATCTCGCGGTAGATCAACTCTTGTAATACTCATATCATCAAGATCACTCAAGCAGGAAGTAGGGTATTACCTCCATCGAGAGGGCCCGAACCTGGGTAAAACATCGTGTCCCCTGCCTCCTGTTACCATTAGCCTTAGACGCACAGTTCGGGACCCCCTACCTGAGATCTGCCGGTTTTGACACCGACATTGGTGCTTTCATTGAGAGTTCCACTGTGCCGTCGCGATAAGGCTTGATGGCTCCTTCAATCATCTTCAACAATGCGGTCCAGGGGGAGGTTTTCCTTCCGGACAGATCTTCGTATTCGGCGGCTTCGTACTGCGGGCCAACTCGCTTGGCCATCTGGAGCAGATCGATAGCTGCGCCCCTGGCCATCAGGTCAAGTTTGGAAGCTTTAACTATACTTCCAACATCCGCAGAGACTTGATCTTCGACGGATTCGAGCCCATGTCAGGTGCGCCGAACATTCACGACGGGCATGACTTCAATCTGCCATCGGACAGTGTTTGGGAGATCGCGCCTATGGGGGCGCAGGGAATCAATCCGGAGCAGATCATTCCTTCTGAGGATGGATGGATGGACCCCGCCATGGAGGCCGCGCACTCATCGGTGTTGGAGCCGAACACTGATCCCACCTCCTGTGAGGGTGGTGTCGTCGAACCCTCGGACTTGTCTCCAGCTACAGGATCCGAACAATGTGTGTCCGTGCCTATCGAATCTAATTGGGCACCGGTCATGGAGTTCACTGCCGCGGATATTTTTTAGCACTCGCCCTTGGGTGATGTGCTAAACTCATTAAGGTCTCTTTCCTTGTCGGGAGATTCTTGGCTGAACTATGTCCGGCTCGAGTGGGAAACGGACGACGAAGAAATTCGTTCCCCACCCACCACCCACTTAATAGCCATTGTCGATGACTTAACTGACGTGCTTGACTTCAACTCCGAAGACATAGACGGTATGGACGACGATGCAGGAGAATAACAGGAACCACCGCCTATAGGGCGCTGGACAGCCACCTCACCATATGATATGTATATGGTGGACACCCCCAAAGAAAGCAATGGCAATGAGGCAACGGACGACAACCCCTTGGAGAAGCAATCTAAGCACCGACATCATAGGCGCCGCTCCAAGCCCCGCCATAGCAAAAATAGCGATATCGGCACAAGAGATAACAATCCGGATGGTGTCGAAGATGAAAACAATCCTGCCCATCCAGGCTTCGAGCAGGCCGAGTAAGAGGACGGGCAAGCTAGCCCTAAGGAACAAGCGACAAATGGAGAATCAGAGGACGATAATTATATGCCTCTCTTCGAAGACGAAGTGAGCCTTGGCGACGAAGAATTCATCGTGCTTGAGGATCCCGTCGAGCAGGAGCGCTTCAGGCGCCGGCTTATAGCCACTGCAAAAAGGCTGAAGAAAAAGCAGCAACAGCTCCAAGCTGATCAAGATCTGCTAACTGATAGATGGACCGATGTCCTGGCTGCCGAGGAATAAAGACTCGAGCGCCTTACCAAAAGTTACTCAAAGCGCAGGTTGCTACCTCAACTCGAGGAGGAGGCATTAAAGCCCACACTACCAGCGCATGATGCGGCTGATCGGCAACCCCGTGGCCATGACAAAGCGGCGTACCAGCCCGGAGTCCAGCCCGCACCCTGGCGCCAAACAAACAGTAACACTAGGGCCCGGGGCTCCATGCATGACCTACGAGACAGATGGAAAAGCAAAGCAGGACAGTCAAGATCGATCTACGGATCACAGGGGCGCACCCCAACACATGACGAGGACCGTCACGCCGGACACACTAACAAATCCGATCGGGCCGAATACAATGAAGCCCGACACAGAGGCGCCGCACATCCCCTATGCTTCACTGATGAAGTAATGGATCATGAATTTCCAGAAGGGTTTGAACCCGTGAACATTGAATCATATGATGGTACCACAGACCCTGCGGTATGGATAAAAGATTTTTTCCTCCATATTCACATGGCCCGCAGAGATGATCTACACGCTATCAAGTACCTCCCACAAAAACTCAAGGGACCAGCTCGGCATTGGCTGAATAGCTTGCCGGTAAACTCCATCGGGAGTTGGGAGAACCTGGCAGACGCATTCCTTGACAACTTCCAGGGCACTTATGTGCGACCACCAAATGCTGATGATCTAAGTCACATAACCCAACAGCCCGGAGAGTCAGCCAGGAAATTTGGACCCGGTTCCTAACCAAAAAGAACCAAATTGTCGACTGTCCGGAAAGCCCTAGCGGCCTTCAAGCATAACATCCGTGATGAGTGGCTTGCCCGGCATCTCGGCCAAGAAAAGCCAAAGTCCATGGCAGCCCTCACAACACTCATGACCCACTTTTGCGTGGGCGAGGATAGCTGGTTGGCTCGTAGCAACAACACAACAAGCAATGCTGGCACATTGAAAGCCAAGGATAGCAACGACAAACCATGGCGTAACAAACACAAGCGCCACAAAAATGGTGATAGTGCCGAAGACACGTCAGTCAATGCCGGATTCAGTGGCTCCAAGTCCGGTCAGCGGAAGAAGCCATTCAACAAAAACAATTCAGGCCCTTCCAGTTTGGACCGCATACTCGACCGTCCATGCCAAATTCATGGCACCCCAGGAACACCAGCCAACCACACCAATAGAGAATGCTGGGTCTTCAGACAAGCCGACAGGTCAGATGCCGAAAACAAGGGGAAGGGGTCTGTCAGGACCCCGACTCAATGCCACATCGATCTAGCATGTAACACCTCATATCACTTTGCGGCCTCACGCACGGTATTCCCACGGGTGTCGCCTTACCTTTGCCCGGGACCGTTTGCGCCTTTTGGCACACGTATATGACAGTGTCGCTAGCATCCATATGATAAGGAGCCCGGGCTGACATGGCTAGTCGTAAACCTAAAGTGGCACAAACTTACAGGGACAGGCATCCATGACCCAGCATCGAACGTGTCGGTCATCAGCGAGTGAATCCAGGCTGTAGCACTGGGCTAGCAGGACTCCGGTGAACCGGGCTGTAGCGGGCTAACAGGACTCCGGTATTCATCGCGTGACATTTCCCCGTAGGGACAGACACAAGAACGAAGAAGGACACATGCCGGCCAGCCTAAGTGTTCCGGAGCAGTAGCAAGCTACCATGGCTCGGTGGAAACACTAGGAGACATTTCCCGGTAAGAGAGGCTACTAAAGATAAACAACTAGATGGTCAGATCCCACACATACCAAGCATTTCAATAGCATACACACAATATGCTCGATATGTGCAAATACAACATGGCATCACAACATGACTCTACGACTCAAATAATTTATTCAATAGGCTCCGAGGAGCGAGATATTACAAACATAGGTCTCATGACCCAACATTCAGAGTATACAAGTCAAAGCACAAACGGAAGCTATCATGTCTGAGTACAGACATCTATAAATGAAAAAGGCTGAGAAGCCTGACTATCGATCAGATCCTGCCGAGGGCACAAGATCGTAGCTGAGGTATCAAGCTAAACGTCGAAGTCCACGTGGAACTACTAGTGAGACTGAAGTCTCTCTGCAAAAACATAAAATAGGCAAACGTGAGTACAAATGTACCCAGCAAGACTTACATCGGAACTAACTACGTATGCATCATTTTCAACAAGGGGATGGTGGGGTTTAACTGCAGCAAGCCAGCTTTGACTCGGTGGCTATCCTGAACTACGACTGTAAGCAACTCTTTTGAGGTGGCGCACACGAGTCCACATATTCACCATATCAATACACCACTATGGATCCGCTCCCGTCTCCCTACGAGAACGCCATCCATAGCACTCACGCTTATCTTGCGCATTTTAGAGTATCCACTTTCACTTGTCTATGAACTGATATAAGCAACCCAGAAGTCCTTTTCCGCGGACACGGCTATTCGAATAGATGATATTAACCCTGCAGGGGTGTACTCCTTCACACTCGCTCTCACCACTTACCGCCGTTTACACGACATGTACTCGGCAACCTTCAAGCGGAAGCCCAACGTGGGTGTCGGCCACGGCCTACCTAAACACTCAAGTCTCTAGTCCAGGTTTATCGCCTATTCGGGTTCCATCCATGAGGAGATCCGGCCGGAGTTTCGCTCACAGCCCCAAACGATGTGAACAGGGTTCCCGAGACACCAAACGGGCGCCCGGTACACCGTGCCACGTGCCTACCGCATCACAGCCCACCCCTACGGTCAGCGCTGCGCACGGCCTCCAGCATACTACAAACACCAGAAACTACTTGCAACTCCTGGACAGAGGACAAGGGTGATCAAGAAGCCGAGAGGGTCCATTGGTTTCGGGCCCAATGCGTGGTAGTAGCTGAATCATGGATCACAAACATAGAACTCAGTTCCTGAGGACGGCTGCAATGAGACAACCCACCATGTACTCCTACATGGCCTCTCACCGCTACCTTTACCAAATCGTGTTCACACACTTAGCTCACACACAGTAGGACATGTTCACACACCTCTGATTCATCCCCGATGAATCAGACCTGACTCAACTCTAAGCAGTAGCAGGCATGACAAACAAACATGAATGAGTAGGCACAACAGGGCTCAAACAACTCCTACTCATGCTAGTGGGTTTCATCTATTTACTGTGGAATGACAGGTCATGCAAAGGATAAAGGGGTTCAGCTACCGCAGCAAGTAACAGATGAATCGATGTTTGTCCTAATGCAGTAAAAGAGAGCAGGAGCGAGAGAGTGGGATTTTATCGGAATGAACAAGGGGGTTTTGCTTGCCTGGCACTTCTGAAGATAACATTGAGTCTTCATCAGTGTCAACGATCACATCATCGGTACACGTCTATCGAGAGGGGACAATTACCGGCAAATACAGAAAAACACGATCAGTGCAATGCACAATATGATGCATGATCATGACATGGCAAAATGAATGTGTTTTGGGCTAATGCAACTAAAACCAGATTAAATGAAGTTGGTTTGAATCCAAGATTCAAATTCAAACTCCATATGTGATTATTCAAAAGCCATGTAATTGATTTGTGCTAAACAGCAGCTATAAGTTGTTCTAACATGCATGAAAATGGTACAGATGGATTCCTTGAATTTTTCTGATAATTTTTCATATATAATTTATTTAATTTGGAGTTACGGTTAATTTTCTATGATTTTTAGAAGTTTTAGGCATTTTCTGGAATTTCCTGAATATTTAGAATTAAAATAATTCCAGAAAATGAATTATGGCGTCAGCACCACGTCACTGTGATGTCAGCAGTCAACTGGGCTGGCTCGGGTCAAACCTGACATGTGGGGGCCACACGTCAGTGACACAGTGCTGGCTGGAGTCACAGACATGTGGGGCCGGTCAAAGGCCACGTCAGCGAGGTCAACGCCGACGCGTGGGGCCACTGCAATTAGATTAAACTTAATCTATTTTAGTTAGCCGGTTAGTTAGGCCGTGGGGCCCGGCTGTCAGTGGCTCTGGGGGTTAGTTAGTGGGGTCATTAGTGCTAATGACGACGCCACGTCAGATACGCCGGCGATGAGTCGCCGGTGACCACAGAACACGGCGGGGCACGCCGGACTTGCGCTAGAGGCGTCAGTTTGGCGCGCTGAGGGCACCAGGGGATGGCCCTTGCTCCCGCGCATCTAGAGGACCGAGTGGGAGGTCGTGGGGCCGACGGAGCTCGTCGGAACGGAGCTCGCGGCGGCGCCGGAGTTCGGACCTCGGCGAAAACGGTGTTGTGGAGTACGGGCGAGTGAGGTAAGGCACTGCGCAGCCTCCTGGAGTCACCACGAGCTCGGTGAGATGCACGGGCGCGACCCGTTCGAGCTCAGGCCACGGCGGTGACATGGTCAGCGGCGGCCGGAGTTCGGCCGCGACGGGGCTATGGCCTAGAGCTCGCAAACGCGAGGGGAGAGAGAGGGGTTCTGCACGGAGGCTCACCGCGGAGCTGTAGGGAGGGTCAGTGGGCTCGGGGGCGCGCCGGAGTGGCCGAATTCGACGGAGACGGCACCGGGGCCGAAGCTCGGAGATGATGACGATGGCGGCTGCTCGGGGCCTTTCCGGTCACGTGGCTCGGTGAGGGGGTTGGCGACGAGGTGCAGGAGCTCGGGAGCACGCCGGAGAGGGGAGGGGGTGGCCGTGGTCATGGCTACGGCGAGCGGCGCTCCCAGGTGCGTTCGGTGACGAGAGGGAGGGAGAACAGAGGAGGAGGAGGGGGTCCAGAGAGAGAGAGACGGTCGAGGGGGGTCGAGGCCGTCTCCGTGGCGTCGCGAGGGGGTCGGGGAGGCTGCCACGGCGAAGCAGGAGGTGGCCGGCGCTCTTCGGGCGCGTGCCACGCCTCGCCTCTGCCTACTGGCAGAGGAAGAAGAGGACAAGGGGGGGGAAGGAGGTGGGCTGGGCCACGCAGGTGGGCTGCACAGGGGAGGCTGGGCCAGCACAGGTGAGCGCCAGGTACTTCTTCTCTTTTCTTTTTATTTACTGTTTTCTATTTTTGTTCTGTTTGTTTTGAATTTGGTTTTGAAACCAATTCAATTTATTTTGCTTCTGACAATATTTTTAGGAGCTAAAAGAATTAAAACAATGCTCCACAAAATATTTCAGAATTATTGGACCTATATTTATTTAACAGTAGATATAAGTCCAATTCAAATGGCTATGATTTAAATTCAAAGTCCCAAAAATAAATCCTTAAAAATGTTCAATATTTTGGTTGGGACCAGAACCCTTACCAAAAATTATCAAACATTTAAGAAGAGCCTTTTGGAGCGATGAATAAGATTTCTAGGGTTTTTGCCCCTCTTTTATTTAGGGTTTTGAGGCTTCCAATATTCCTCAATTCAAGTTTCAAAAATATAGACATGATGCACACATGAAGCTAACCTAGAGCAATGCCTGAAGCTAGGGATGTGACAACTCACCCCCACTAAACAAGAATCTCGTCTCGAGATTCAAGCGTAGGGTAGGATGAAGGGGAAACGCAAACTAGTACAATCTTCACGATCCAGGGTGCACTTCAGTTGAACGTTGATTCATTCACCATCATTGTCTTGATGTCTTGTTCTGAGAAATCCTGCCAACATGACATGGAGGGAAGAAGGAGACTCTAGAAGGGTCGATCTTCTTGAAGATCGAACAACTCACGGAATGAGACATAGGACCATCTCCCGGGTTGAGACACGAGATACACATCAAGAGGGGTGGAAAGAAACGGATGACGAAGGTTCACTAGGTGGACAACAATTCCACACCTAAGAAGGTGGTGAACGGTTGTCAACGTAGCGAGGAGTTGAGTTGCCATGATACCACGACGAAACATCCTGGAGGGGGGTGATTCGTAGATTATTATCTTAAGTGGCAAAAAGAATTACCTTTGATATAGAGATCGTTAAGACTCTCTATATCAGCCTAAGGCAAATCACAGCAATCGATTGGCGGGGTCGGTAGAATGGCATACTTGGACTTGGATGATGTGGATTACCTTGTTGAAGACAACGTAATGGATGATTTTGCTTATCACCGGAAATGGAAGAGACCCATGGTAGAATGACACATTGGCGGTGCAAGCTAGGAACAAAATGCAAATGCTGGGAATGATTCTGGTAACTGGGGAAGAACCCAACAATAGGGAGTGAATTCACTGTTTGAAGAGGTCATAGCATTGCCGAGGAAACTGAGAGTAATCCCGGTTAGAGCCGATGATAACACGTAACGCTTGTGCGTGCTCTCAAGAACTTGAGCATTTCCATATTCATCAAGGTTTTACCAACATCCGTGTCAAGGGTCCGGCAACACAACTTGCTACCATGATGAATGATGATGGAGGATGTAGATGCAAAGAAAGATAACACCTTCTCAGATTTCATCTTAGCGAGGCCAAGGAAACAAAATCTGGATGATCGACCGAGAAACATTTAGCACTCCGCTTCTAATGTTCTCCTTGATGTGCTAGTGTAACCCATTCATAGAAATGGTCTGGTATCTAGGACATCAAGTAAAAGGTCGGACTTCGGGATCTCAAAATCCATAGGGGCAACTAGGGAGTAAATCCTACGAAATCCCTATGGGGAGGTGGCCAACTTCCTCAATCAAGATATTATAATAACAGGTCTTCCGGCTGGGTGTGTGGCCACGACATCCACTTTACCGGTTATCGAGGGACCAATATTATAGTTCTTGGAGAATGTTCCAACCATCATATCTGCCTGAGATTCAGATCTGGTTGGTGTCAGGATATCCCAGACTCATCAAGTCTAGAAAAAAAAAATGAAAGTTTGCAACACAAATCGACGAGATGACGTTGCGAGATTCTCGGGAAATGAACTACGATAGTAAGCTCCAAAACATGAGCTGGTTCTGCTACAAACATGTGAACACGTTGTCCCGGACAAGCATGACCACGTGGTAGTCTTACAATAAAACACTACCGAGTTCTGGTTGGGAACCATCACCGTGGATAACGAAGTCCTTGCATAAGTCATATGATTAGCTCTTATGAAGGAACTTCTTCCCCTTGAACAAATCAATCAGTGGCTTGGTGTGCTCGGGACACATATGGAATGAAGGTTGCAAGTCTCCAGACCACAGAATACTTGGCACGTGTGCATGACTAATTTGGAATGATTCCAGGGAAACAAAACAATCTTCCTCAAATTCATGGCGGCAACTTGCATCATATGCACATGAATTAGGGAAAATCACTACTTTCATTCAAACATATGCTTCATGAACGAAACACGAAGAAATGCTTACACAAGTTTCCAACACTAGGTTGATGTTCAACATGATTCATGGGGGAGACAAAATGCTACTGATGGGCTCAACAGCAACTCATCGGAATTTCCATATCACTGGACTTCCACCATCATGTGAACACGGTGATAGCATTGGTCAGACCAAAGATGTAATGGTGTATGCTCGAGGGATCAACCACGAGTAGGACAACATTACGAGCATCGTTGGTACTGATTTGATTTGATGATAGCCCACACTCAAATCAAGGGATTGATAAGACAATAGGTCCAGCAACTGATCACAGGGACCAATCGATGAAGATATCATCTTTCTTCAACACACACTACACAAGAATATCCCTTTGGAACGAACTAAGTCAGACAAGTTTTTATCTTCCAACTCTCCAAGTTGTTGTCCAGCTTAACCAACTAGCTCAGGGATATCTAACACCGATTCTTGGAAAGAAGGTGGTTCATAAGAAACCAACTTGATCACGGGCTCAACATAACGGTCAGGTGACGACCTGGTAGTACTTCCGAGAAGATCTTCGGAAAATCACGAACCACCGATATGTTACTAAGCTCGAGAACAATCTTGCTTTTCAGGGCAAGATGATATGATCAGATGAGCGAGGACTTGACAAATCCTAACACATCAATCAAAGAGTGCACCAGGAAATAAGGACTAGGTAGCACGATCAATCTTAGAATGGTGATTCAATAACCAACATACTAAAAATAAAATTATTATCCTTTAACTACCAAGCAACGAGGTGGCTAGGAGTATTGATTTCACACATCACAATTCATTTATCGGTATTCCGGTTGCATCAACACGGAACCGAGGAATGAAAAAGGATGGCGAGAAGTATCACTATGTCAAGAATTCACAAAAGGTGGTGCAATTCTCATGAAATTCCTGTCATAAAGAAGGTAATACTTCAGGGTAGAGCAGACCAGAAGCTGGATTGTAACTTGATCTGCGGAGCACAACTACTTTGACCCAATCCTAAATATGGATGAGGTACTGGAGTTTGTTTCTCCTAGTCATTCAGGACGGAATGGCTTGACGGGCCACAAGAGTAATAGGCATCGACAAACGAACGCGCGCATACTCTTGACTATCAATTGATAGACGAAGGTCAGTAGACAACTAAAGAGGGACAACTCAAAGGAACATATAACTTTCTGAGTTGTGGATGCATAAATTAGTATGTCGAACCGAGTTCAACATAATTCTTCCGGATAACCCATGCAGAAAGGTAGAACTGGCAGAGTCACGATTTATGAATGGAGAACTCCTCAAGAATAATCCTGTTGTGATATTTCAGTTCAACGAGGAACTTCTGCCATAAGTAGTTCATGGTATTTGGAAGAAGAAGATACCATGGACTTCAAGGACTATCGCAAAGGTTACTAATATCCTGAAGGCACTAACAATTACTATCAACACGAAGTAGGTGGAGTAAATCTCGGGTTCAAGAACCCAGGAACAGAATACCTATTACTAAGTAGCATCACGGAATGCTTTCGAGGATAAAGGCCAGAATCATCACACTGGGACACCAATCATGGCTAAATTACTAGGTGATCCCCTAAGACACCTAGGGTCATAATAATATCTCCAACATATATGTCAAGGTAACAGAGTACCTCAACTCACTGATTAGTGTGGTTAATCTGGCCCATGGGAACATTGAAACGGGAAGAAAGGATTTTGCAAATTGCTTCAAACTATTTAGAAACCTGGGATGACTCGGACAGCATAACGGCTGTAAATGCTCAGAAAAGATTTGAGACATTCACAAAATGGTGGCATAACCACTCAGAAGCACGATATCAAGGTTTCGAGATCAACAATTAACATACGGAAGTAGTAGAAACTGAACTCAAGCTTAAATCCAACAATCTTATAAGTCTACGGATTAGTAACACGTGATCCTGATAGAAAGAAGAGAAAGCCTAGTTCTTAATCCCCGTAGAAGAGAAGATGATGACTCAGATCAGAAGGCCATGAGGTATAAGGAGTAAAAAGAGCCTTACGTTCCATCCCACAATCAATTCCCCTACATATAACTAAAGAATTTCTAGACTCAACATCGACCAGTTTGGCTTGGTAATCCTACAGGCAGTCAAGCTCTGATACCAACGCTGTCAGGACCCCGACTCGATGTCACATTGATCTAGCCTGTAGCACCTCATATCACTTTGCGGCCTCACGCACGGTATCCCCACGGGTGTCGCCTTACCTTTGCCCGGGACCGTTTGCGCCTTTTGGCTCACGTATATGATAGTGTCGCTAGCATCCATATGATAAGGAGCCCGGGCTGACATGACTAGTCGTAAACCCAAAGTGGCACAGACTTACAGGGACAGGCATCCATGACCCAGCATCGAACGTGTCGGTCATCAGCGAGTGAATCCAGGCTGTAGCACTGGGCTAGCAGGACTCCGGTGAACCGGGCTGTAGCAGGCTAACAGGACTCCGGTATTCATCGCGTGACATTTCCCCGAAGGGACAGACACAAGAACGAAGAAGGACACATGCCGGCCAGCCTAAGTGTTCCGGAGCAGTAGCAAGCTACCATGGCTCAGTGGAAACACTAGGAGACATTTCCCGGTAAGAGAGGCTACTAAAGATAAACAACTAGATGGTCAGATCCCACACATACCAAGCATTTCAATAACATACACACAATATGCTCGATATGTGCAAATACAACATGGCATCACAACATGACTCTACAAATCAAGTATTTATTCATTAGGCTCCGAGGAGCGAGATATTACAAACATAGGTCTCATGACCCAACATTCAGAGTATACAAGTCAAAGCACAAGCGGAAACTATCATGTCTGAGTACAGACCACTATAAATGAAAAAGGCTGAGAAGCCTGACTATCTGCCAGATACTGCCGAGGGCACAAGATCGTAGCTGAGGTAACAAGCTAAACGTTGAAGTCCACGCGAAACTACTAGCGAGACCGAAGTCTCTCTGCAAAAACATAAATAGGCAAACGTGAGTACAAATGTACCCAGCAAGACTTACATCAGAACTATCTACATATGCATCATTATCAACAAAGGGGATGGTGGGGTTTAACTGCAGCAAGCCAGCTTTGACTCGGTGGCTATCCTGTACTACGACTGCGAGTAACTCTTTTGAGGTGGCGCACACGAGTCCACATATTCACCATATCAATACACCACTATGGATCCGCTCCCGTCTCCCTACGAGAACGCCATCCATAGCACTCACGCTTATCTTGCGTATTTTAGAGTATCCACTTTCACTTGTCTATGAACTGATATAAGCAACCCAGAGGTCCTTTTCCGTGGACACGGCTATTCGAATAGATTAGGTTAACCCTGCAGGGGTGTACTTCTTCACACACGCTCTCACCACTTACCGCCGTTTACATGACATGTACTCGGCAACCTTCAAGCGGAAGCCCAACGTGGGTGTCGGCCACGGCCTACCTAAACACTCAAGTCTCTAGTCCAGGTTTATCGCCTATTCGGGTTCCATCCATGAGGAGATCCGGACGGAGTTTCGCTCACAGCCCCAAACAATGTGAACAGGGTTCCCGAGACACCAAACGGGCGCCCGGTACACCGTGCCACGTGCCTACCGCATCACAGCCCACCCCTACGGTCAGCACTGCGCACGGCCTCCAGCATACTACAAACACCAGAAACTACTTGCAACTCCTGGACAGAGGACAAGGGTGATCAAGAAGCCGAGAGGGTCCATTGGTTTCGGGCCCAATGCGTGGTAGTAGCTGAATCATGGATCACAAACACAGAACTCAGTTCCTGAGGACGGCTGCAATGAGACAACCCACCATGTACTCCTACATGGCCTCTCACCGCTACCTTTACCAAATCGTGCTCACACACTTAGCTCACACACAGTAGGACATGTTCACACACCTCTGATTCATCCCCGAAGAATCAGACCTGACTCAACTCTAAGCAGTAGCAGGCATGACAAACAAACATGAATGAGTAGGCACAACAGGGCTCAAACAACTCCTACTCATGCTAGTGGGTTTCATCTATTTACTGTGGAATGACAGGTCATGCAAAGGATAAAGGGGTTCAGCTACCGCAGCAAGTAACAGATGAATCGATGTTGTCCTAATGCAGTAAAAGAGAGCAGGAGCGAGAGAGTGGGATTTTATCGGAATGAACAAGGGGGTTTTGCTTGCCTGGCACTTCTGAAGATAACATTGAGTCTTCATCAGTGTCAACGATCACATCATCGGTACACGTCTATCGAGAGGGGACAATTACCGGCAAATACAGAAAAACACGATCAGTGCAATGCACAATATGATGCATGATCATGACATGGCAAAATGAATGTGTTTTGGGCTAATGCAACTAAAACCAGATTAAATGAAGTTGGTTTGAATCCAAGATTCAAATTCAAACTCCATATGTGATTATTCAAAAGCCATGTAATTGATTTGTGCTAAACAGCAGCTATAAGTTGTTCTAACATGCATGAAAATGGTAGAGATGGATTCCTTGAATTTTTCTGATAATTTTTCATATATAATTTATTTAATTTGGAGTTACGGTTAATTTTCTATGATTTTTAGAAGTTTTAGGCATTTTCTGGAATTTCCTGAATATTTAGAATTAAAATAATTCCAGAAAATGAATTATGGCGTCAGCACCACGTCACTGTGACGTCAGCAGTCAAGTGGGCTGGCTCGGGTCAAACCTGACATGTGGGGGCCACACGTCAGTGACACAGTGCTGGCTGGAGTCACAGACATGTGGGGCCGGTCAAAGGCCACGTCAGCGAGGTCAACGCCGACGTGTGGGGCCACTGCAATTAGATTAAACTTAATCTATTTTAGTTAGCCGGTTAGTTAGGCCGTGGGGCCCGGCTATCAGTGGCTCTGGGGGTTAGTTAGTGGGGTCATTAGTGCTAATGACGACGCCACGTCAGATACGCTGGCGATGAGTCGCCGGTGACCACAGAACACGGCGGGGCACGCCGGACTTGCGCTAGAGGCGTCAGTTTGGCGCGCTGAGGGCACCAGGGGATGGCCCTTGCTCCCGCGCATCCAGAGGACCGAGTGGGAGGTCGTGGGGCCGACGGAGCTCGTCGGAACGGAGCTCGCGGCGGCGCCGGAGTTCGGACCTCGGCGAAAACGGCGTTGTGGAGTACGGGCGAGTGAGGTAAGGCAATGCGCAGCCTCCTGGAGTCACCACGAGCTCGGTGAGATGCACGGGCGCGACCCGTTCGAGCTCAGGCCACGGCGGTGACATGGTCAGCGGCGGCAGGAGTTCGGCCGCGACGGGGCTATGGCCTAGAGCTCGCAAATGCGAGGGGAGAGAGAGGGGTTCTGCACGGAGGCTCACCGCGGAGCTGTAGGGAGGGTCAGTGGGCTCGGGGGCGCGCCGGAGTGGCCGAATTCGACGGAGACGGCACCGGGGCCGAAGCTCGGAGATGATGACGATGGCGGCTGCTCGGGGCCTTTCCGGTCACGTGGCTCGGTGAGGGGGTTGGCGACGAGGTGCAGGAGCTCGGGAGCACGCCGGAGAGGGGAGGGGGTGGCCGTGGTCATGGCTACGGCGAGCGGCGCTCCCAGGTGCGTTCGGTGACGAGAGGGAGGGAGAACAGAGGAGGAGGAGGGGGTCCAGAGAGAGAGAGACGGTCGAGGGGGGTCGAGGCCGTCTCCGTGGCGTCGCGAGGGGGTCGGGGAGGCTGCCACGGCGAAGCAGGAGGTGGCCGGCGCTCTTCGGGCGCGTGCCACGCCTCGCCTCTGCCTACTGGCAGAGGAAGAAGAGGACAAGGGGGGGGAAGGAGGTGGGCTGGGCCACGCAGGTGGGCTGCACAGGGGAGGCTGGGCCAGCACAGGTGAGCGCCAGGTACTTCT